>NC_092052.1:86008706-86373571 GCF_003086295.3 Arachis hypogaea
TGGATATTTTGATGAAAACGAATTTCTACCAAAACACCCAAAACTAACCGGCAAGTGTACCGGGTCGTATCAAGTAATAAAAACTCACGGAAGTGAGGTCGATCCCACAGGGATTGAAGGATTGAGCAATTTTAGTTTAGTGGTTGATTTAGTCAAGCGAATCAAGTGTTGGTTGGGTGATTTGTGATTTGCAGAATGTAAATTGCATGAAATTAAAGAGAGCGGGAAAGTAAATTGCTGAAACTTAAAGGACAAGAAATTAAATGACAGAAACTTAAAGTGCAAGAAATGTAAATTGCAGAATCTTAAAGTGCAAGAAATGTAAATTGCTTGAAAAGTAAAGGGGATTGGGATGAGGATTTGCAGAATTTAAACAAGGGAAAACTAAATTGCATCAAACAGAAGAGGAAAAGGGAGTTGGGATTGAACCGGATCTTATAACAGCAAAGTAAATGAACAATGAAAGCATTAAACAGAGAATTGAAATGAGAATTTAGATCTCAGGACCCAGAGACTAGAAAACCAAGTCTAGATCTCAATGCCTTCCTAGATCCCACAAGAACAATAGCAAGGAAATTGTAAATTGCAAAGAAAAGAGATGAAGATCAAGTAACAGAAACAGAAATGCTAATTCAATTAACAGTAAAGGAAATAGAGAGATCCAAGATTGAGATTGAAACAGAATTTCTTCAATTCTCCAATCCAAGATCCAAGACAAAAGTCAAATGAAATTGAAAGCAATGAAAGCAAGAAATTAAAGTTCACTCAAGTTCAAAAGCTCTTCGAAAACTATTATGAAAATTCTAAAAGGAAAGCTCTAAAAGAAAACTCTCCAGCAAAAGCTCCTGAACAAATTGAATTCTATCCTATTTATACACTTTCCAAAATGATCTTCAAGCCTTGAGTTGGGCCTTTGTTCTTGGTGGAATTGGGTTGAAAGAGGCCTTGGTTGATTGCTCTTGAAGATTGAAGAAGAACCGAAGTGAACCAATTGAACCGGAAATGGAGTTAGCCAACGTTGGTCTTCAACGTTAGGGTCAAAGTTAGGGGTCTAACTTTGACCCTAACTTTTCATATCAGCAAACCACATTCTTCTGGTTTAGACGTTGGCGCCAACGTTAGGGGTCTAACTTTGACCCTAACGTTGGCCTTGCTTGGTGTGATTGGTGCCAACGTTAGCCTCCACGTTAGGGGGCTAACGTTGGCGCAAACGTTGCCTACTCCCCCATTGTGATTTAAGTGCCAACGTTAGCCTCCAAGTTAGGGGGCTAACGTTGGCGCAAACGTTGGTAGCCCAGGGAGAAACTCTCAAGTTCCAACGTTAGCCTCCAAGTTAGGGGCTAACGTTGGAGCTAACGTTGGCTACTTCCAAAGAGTGATTCATATGCCCAACGTTAGCCTCCAAGTTAGGGGGCTAACGTTGGGGCTAACTTCATGCAACCCGGTTCAATTTTCACTTATTCCATTGTCCTCTCTTCACTCCTAGCCATTCCTCTTTGCTTCAACCTTTCTCCAAGCCTTCTTCACCTATCATTGATCAACCAAACTAATCAAAGTTTTGCTCAAAATCATGAGGTATTCAATCTTCCACAATATGCAACAAATATAGTTCAAAACCTCATGAAATGGCATGAATTCACATATGGTTGGTTCAATCAAGGGAAACATGAAAATCTACTCAATTAGCTTGCTTGTAGCTTAAGAAAGTGCATAATTCTAATGAAAACAAAAGAAAAAGACTAGCTAAAATGGGCTAAGATGACTTGTCATCACAACACCAAACTTAAAGCTTGCTTGTCCCCAAGCAAGAAATGAATTTATTAAGAAGAAAGAATGAAATGGAAGAGGAAGTTCATGCTAGCAAAGTGTTATTGATAGTTCATGGGGTTTTATGTGGATATGCAAATGCTCACTTCTTATTGACTCCTAGGCCTAGAAAGTTTCCTTCAAGTTTCAAGTGACATACTGCTATGACCTCTCATTATTCCTTTATCCTTGGCTATTACTTTATTCAAAAGCTTTATTTGAGTGTCATGTGTAGCAAGTTCATTTTCTTTTTATACTTGACACATTATTCACCATAGACACTTGGCTCACATTCCTTCTTAAAACATTGATGCCCAGCACCTCTTTGGGCTACTAAATGCTTTGTAGTTAGGTTGCTCTTGATAGTGGATTTTCAGCTGATGATCCCGGGTTAGTTAACCCAAGTCACCAAGTGTTGAGGCACTCCTAAGAGCTTACTAATCCAAGCAGATCCTAGTACAAAAACATCACAGGCATATATTTCAGAGTTCAAGCTATTGGTGTCCAGCTTTATTTCTTTTTGTTTTTCTTTTGTTTTGCCACCTTTTAGCTTTCTTTGTTCTTTCTTTCTTTTTTTTGTTTTTCTTTCTAACCAAGGAATTCTATTCAATTGAGATTCATAGACAATAGGCCACTCTCTACTTAGAAGGAGATATCTTAGCTCTTTATTCACTAAAGTGAGTTATAATGCAATCACACACACCACCACTTACTTTTATTCCACTTCTAACTAACAGAGACCATTTCACTTCACATTCAAACTGTTCTTTTATTAAATTTAAAGATGCAGGGGACAACACATACTTCTTGTTAAGTGAAAATGAACACACAAGCCAACACATAAAAAACCAGCCTACAAAAACATAATTGATGCATACTACACTAACAGTTTCTGTTAAAATGGGCATATTCATACTTCCAAATTTGAGCAATTCAATACTGATGGAGTTAAATGACAATACAACCTCTTGGTGGCTCCTTCTTCTTTCATCTCAGCTAATGGTGAGTAGTCCTCCCATAAGAGTGATTGATTTTCTGCAGTGTTAATGGAAGTTGCTTGTTTCTCAAGCCCTTATGTGATTTGTTAGTGTGCAAGACTTTCTTGTAGGCGTTTGAACTTACTTTGGTGTGTGAACACCAAACTCAGTCTCTTGCCATGTTTCTTATCCATAACCATATGTGAAAGCTTAAATCTTCGCTAAAGGTAATAAAATTGAAAACTAGAAACAGACAATGCTTAAATGATTTGTCAGATTGCTTGGAGCTGGTAGCTCTTTATATAGAAAGTGAGAATGTGCTTTTAAGTAAGATTTTGGTGGAACACCAAACTTAGAATCCTTCATTCCCCCTTAATATGTTTTGGTGTGAAACACCAAACTTAGCTCCTTGCAATACATACTACTCATTTAACCTTTTTATTGAACTAACTATGAAAGAAAAGTACCTCCGGTTGGGTTGCCTCCCAACAAGCGCTCTTTTATTGTCACTAGCTTGACATCTTTCAATTCTTTTTAAGAGGGCTGTAGGTGTTGAACCTCTTTTTCCTTAACCCATTGTCCTCCTAAGTACAACTTTGCTCTGTGCCCATTCACAGTGAATTGATTCTTTGTTGCCTCATCTAGCAGTTCAATATTCCCATAGGGAAAAATCTTTGTCACCAAGTATGGGCCAGTCCACTTAGACTTCAGTTTGCCAGGGAAGATTTTAAGCCTTGAATTATACAGGAGTACTTGTTGTCCAGGCTTGAATTCCTTCTTTGTGATCTTCTTGTCATGCCACTTCTTAGCTTTCTCCTTGTATATCTTCGCATTTTCATAAGCTTCCAGTCTGAATTCATCCAGTTCATTTAGTTGTAACAACCTTTTTTCTCCTGCAGCTTGGGGGTCAAGGTTGAGGAGTTTAGTGGCCCAAAAAGCTCTATGTTCAAGCTCTACAGGGAGGTGGCAGGATTTGCCATACAATAGCTGAAAGGGTGACTTGCCAATAGGAGTTTTAAAAGCTGTCCTATATGCCCACAGTGCATCCTCTAGCTTTCTAGCCCAATCCTTTCTTGTGATTCCCACTGTTTTCTCTAGGATCTTCTTTAATTCTCTATTTGCAAGTTCAGCTTGGCCGTTAGTCTGAGGGTGGTAGGGTGTGGCTACTTTGTGAATTACTCCATATTTGTGAAGGAGTTTCTCCAATTGTTTGTTGCAAAAGTGACTACCACCATCACTAATAAGACTTTTGGGCACTCCAAACCTAGTGAAGATGTGCTTTTTGAGGAATTGGAGGACGATCTGTGCATCACAGGTGGTTGTGGCTATAGCTTCTACCCATTTTGAGACATATTCCACTGCTACCAGGATGTATCTAAAAGAATAGGAAGGAGGAAAAGGCCCCATGAAATCAATTCCCCACAGATCGAACAATTCTAATTCCAAGATAAAATTTTGAGGCATCTCATTCCTTCTTGTTAATCCTCCTGCTTTCTGGCATTCATTACATTGGTGTACATATCTTCTGGCATCCTTGAAAATAGTTGGCCAATAGAAGCCACTCTGTAGTATTTTTGCGGCTGTTTTTTCTGGGCCAAAGTGTCCACCATAAGCTGAACCATGACAATGCCACAAGATGTCCCTCACTTCACTTTCAGGAATACACCTCCTGATCACTCCATCAGAGCATCTCTTGAATAAGAAGGGTTCATCCATAAAAATTTCCTTGCTTCTTTAATCAACTTCTTCACTTGTTGCTTAGAGAATTCTTGCGGTATCTTCCTTCCCACTTTGTAATTTGCTATGTCAGCAAACCAAGGTGCTTGATGGATCTGCAGAAGGTGCTCATCTGGGAAGCTTTCATTTATTGGCTGGGATGCTTTTTGATTTGTTTCATGTGGTAGTCTTGACAGATGATCAGCGACCTGGTTTTCAGTGCCCTTCCTATCTCTTATTTCAATGTCAAATTCTTGTAGAAGCAGTATCCACCTGATGAGTCTTGGTTTAGCATCCTGTTTTGACATCAAATACTTAAGTGCAGCATGATCAGTATAAACTACAACCTTCGATCCTATCAGATATGATCTAAACTTATCAAATGCATAAACTACAGCTAGCAACTCTTTTTCTGTTGTAGTGTAATTTCTTTGGGCCTCATTCAACACTTTACTTGCGTAATATATGACATGATGCAAATTCCCCTTCTTTTGCCCAAGTACAGCACCAATTGCAATGTCACTTGCATCACACATGAGTTCAAAAGGTAATCCCCAATCTGGGGGTGTGATTATTGGTGCTGTTGTGAGTTTATTTTTTAAAGTTTCAAATGCATGCTGACAGTTTTCATCAAAAACAAAAGGGTTATCAAGCATTAACAGATTACTTAAAGGTTTGGCTATTTTTGAAAAGTCCTTGATAAACCTTCTGTAAAATCCGGCATGCCCCAAGAAACTTCTAACAGATTTCACATTAATTGGTGGAGGGAGTTTTTCTATAATCTCAACTTTTGCCTTATCAACCTCTATCCCTTTTCTTGAGACTTTATGGCCAAGAACAATTCCTTCGGGTACCATAAAATGGCATTTCTCCCAGTTTAAAACCAAATTAGTTTCTTGGCACCGTTTCAAGACAAGAGTTAAATGGTTTAGGCAAGCATTGAAATTATCACCAAAAACAGAGAAGTCATCCATGAAGACTTCTAAAAATTTTTCGACCATATCAGAAAAAATGGAGAGCATACACCTTTGAAATGTGGCAGGGGCGTTGCAGAGCCCAAAAGGCATCCGCCTATACGCAAAAACTCCAAATGGACATGTGAAGGCAGTTTTCTCTTGGTCCTTGGGGTCTACCACGATTTGATTATACCCAGAATATCCGTCCAAGAAACAGTAATAGGCATGGCCGGCTAACCTTTCCAGCATCTGATCAATGAATGGGAGAGGGAAATGATCCTTCCTGGTGGCATCATTCAATCTTCTATAGTCTATGCACATTCTCCACCCAGTCACTGTTCTAGTAGGGATCAACTCATTCTTCTCATTAGTGATGACTGTCATTCCTCCCTTCTTTGGTACAACTTGAACTGGGCTTACCCATGGGCTGTCAGATATTGGGAATATTATCCCTGCATTCCACAACTTCATTACTTCCTTCTGGACAACTTCCTTCATTGTAGGATTTAGCCTTCTTTGTGGTTGAACCACTGGTTTGGAATTATCTTCCAAGAGGATCTTATGCATACATACTGCAGGGCTGATTCCCTTCAGATCATCAATGGTCCATCCTAAAGCATCTTTGTGAGCTTTGAGTACATCAAGAAGTTCTCCTTCTTCCTTCTTTGACAGGGATGAATTAATGATTACTGGGAGGCTCTCCGATGTGCCAAGGAATGCATATTTGAGATGGGTGGGTAAAGGTTTCAATTCTTGTCTTCGTACATCTTCTTTCTTATCTTGCCTTTCATATTGCTCAGTAAAGGTCTCAGCCACTTGTTCCTCTGTTGTTTCTTGATTTCCTTCTTGCTCTTGAAACTTTTCTTCCAAAGTTTCTTCCACCAAACTATCTATCATATCCACTCTCACATAATCTTCTTGCTCAGGAGCGTTTTGCATTGATTTGAACACATTTATAATCATTTGTTCATTATGGACCCTGAAGGTCATTTCTCCTTTTTCAACATCAATGATGGCCCTTGCTGTGTGTAGAAATGGCCTTCCCAGAATGATTGAGTCGTTTCCTTCTTCTTCGGTATCCAAAATTACAAAATCTGCTGGGAAGATAAACTCCCCAATCTTTACTAACAGATTCTCCACAATTCCATTAGGTGTCTTGATTGATCTGTCAGCCATGACTAGCGACATCCTGGTGGGTTTAAGTTCTTCTATGGCAAGTTTTCTCATCATTGAGAGAGGCATTAAGTTGATGCTGGCACCCAGGTCACAGAGGGCCTTGTTGAGAATTATCTTGCCAATAGTGCATGAGACTACAAAGCTTCCCGGATCCTTAAGTTTTGGTGGAATACCCCGTTGGATTACAGCACTGCATTCCTCTGTGAGTAATATGGTTTCCCTTTCAAGCCAACTTCTTTTCTTGTTGATAAGATCCTTCAGAAACTTGGAATATAGAGGCATTTGCTCAAGTGCTTCGGCTAAGGGAATATTGATTTCTAACTTCTTGAAAATCTCAAGGAATTTGTGAAAATGCTTGTCATTAATCTCTTTGTTGAACCTCTGAGGGTATGGCAAGGGAGGAGTGAAGTTATTTCCCTGCCTTTGGTCCTTAGTTGGTCCTTCAATTACTTCCTTTCCCTTTCTTGATTTTTGTGGCTGATCTTCTTTTTCTTGAACTTGATTCTGAGTTGGCTTGCTTGCTGCCTCCTTCTTGTCATTGACTTTCTCTTCTTCAGCTTGTTTCTTGTCACTTTCCTTTGGCTTCTTGGTTGCTTCTTCATTTTTCACCAAGACTTTTCCACTCCTCAATTGTATTGCCTTGCATTCTTCCTTAGGATTTGGGATTGTGTCACTTGGCAGTGAGCTTGAAAATTTCTCAACAGAAATCTGTTTGGAGATTTGCCCAATTTGCCTCTCTAGGCTCTTCATGGAGGCTTCATGGTTCTTGGTTGTCATTTCTTGGTGTTTCCACATTTTGTCTATCAAGGTTTCCAAGTTGGTGAGTCTGTGAGATTCAGGTGATGCTTGTGGTGGGTTGTGAAATGTGGATGGTGGATGGTAGACATTTTGGTTGGTGGGTTGGTTATTAGATTGGTAATGGTTGGGGTTGGAGTAGTTGTTTTGAGGTTTTCTGTAGGGGTTTTGGTTGGTTTGCTGCTGGTTGTGGTTTTGGTTGTTTCTTAAAGTGTTTTGGTTTGAGTTTCTCTGCCATGGTTGTTGATTTTGGTTGTGATTGTCTCCCCACCTAAGGTTTGGGTGGTTCTTCCAAGAAGGGTTGTAAGTGTCACCATATACTTCATTTGGCCCAGAATTTTGGTTGTGCATGTACTGGGCTTGTTCTTGTTGTTGCTCCTCTTGAGTCTCTTCACTCTGACCCCATGTGGTTGATGGCTGGCTAGTGTTGACTGCTGCAACTTGGAGACTGTCAATCCTCTTAGCCATTTGCTCAAATTGTTGTTGAAATTGCTGCTGCATCATCTTGTTTTGAGCTAGGATTGAATCCACTCCGTCTAGTTCCATTACTCCTCTTCTTTGTGATGGTTGGCGGCTTCTTTGATGAGCAAAGAAATATTGATTGTTGGCCACCATGTCCACAAGATTCTGAGCTTCCTCAGCAGTTTTCATTAGTTGTAGTGAACCTCCAGCAGAATGATCTAATGCCTCCTGAGATTTCAATGTCAGGCCTTCATAGAAATTTTGCAGCACATCCCATTCATTGAACATCTCTGGAGGGCACTTTCTGATTAAGGCTTTGTACCTCTCCCATGCTTCATACAAGGATTCAGCATCTAATTGTGTGAATGTCTGCACCTCAGTTTTCAGCCTGATGACTCTCTGGGGTGGATAGAATTTGGCTAGAAATTTAGCCACCAAGTCATCCCAACTAGTGATACTTGCTTGGGGAAAAGTTTCAAGCCATTGTGCAGCCTTATCCCTTAATGAGAACGGGAACAGCAGAAGCTTGTAAGTCTCAGGATTCACACCATTGGATTTGACAGTGTCACAGATCCTCAAGAAGGTAGATAGATGTTGATTTGGATCCTCCAATGGTCCTCCTCCAAATGAGCAGTTATTCTGGACCAATGTGATGAGTTGTGGCTTCAGTTCAAAGTTATTTGCATTGACATTAGGGGTGAGAATGCTGCTTCCACAATGTCTAGCATTTGCAAAAGTATAGGAAGCCAATACTCTCCTCTGTTGTGGTGGATTATTAACTCCTTCTCCTGGATTAGATGTATCTCCTTCCATCTCGTGGTATTCTTCCTCAGATTCTTCTTCTCCAACAATACTTTTCCCTCTTTCGGCTCTTCTTAACCTCCTGAGAGTTCTTTCGTCTTGTTCATGAAAATTGGGTATGGCTCTTTGTGTACCTGACATACAAGCAGAACATAAGAGCACACAAACCAGTGATACTTCAATCTACTGCTAGAATGAAGTTTTAGTTAGCTTAAGCAAAAATTCAAACAGTTAGTGGGTTAATCAAAGGTTAAAGAAAAATAAAGAAAAAGTGCTTGATCTAGATTACCACCTCACTTAATCATTGTCAATCTAATCAATCTTCCCTGGCAACGGCGCCAAAAACTTGATGAGATATTTTGATGAGAAACGAATTTCTACCAAAACACCCAAAACTAACCGGCAAGTGTACCGGGTCGTATCAAGTAATAAAAACTCACGGAAGTGAGGTCGATCCCACAGGGATTGAAGGATTGAGCAATTTTAGTTTAGTGGTTGATTTAGTCAAGCGAATCAAGTGTTGGTTGGGTGATTTGTGATTTGCAGAATGTAAATTGCATGAAATTAAAGAGAGCGGGAAAGTAAATTGCTGAAACTTAAAGGACAAGAAATTAAATGACAGAAACTTAAAGTGCAAGAAATGTAAATTGCAGAATCTTAAAGTGCAAGAAATGTAAATTGCTTGAAAAGTAAAGGGGATTGGGATGAGGATTTGCAGAATTTAAACAAGGGAAAACTAAATTGCATCAAACAGAAGAGGAAAAGGGAGTTGGGATTGAACCGGATCTTATAACAGCAAAGTAAATGAACAATGAAAGCATTAAACAGAGAATTGAAATGAGAATTTAGATCTCAGGACCCAGAGACTAGAAAACCAAGTCTAGATCTCAATGCCTTCCTAGATCCCACAAGAACAATAGCAAGGAAATTGTAAATTGCAAAGAAAAGAGATGAAGATCAAGTAACAGAAACAGAAATGCTAATTCAATTAACAGTAAAGGAAATAGAGAGATCCAAGATTGAGATTGAAACAGAATTTCTTCAATTCTCCAATCCAAGATCCAAGACAAAAGTCAAATGAAATTGAAAGCAATGAAAGCAAGAAATTAAAGTTCACTCAAGTTCAAAAGCTCTTCGAAAACTATTATGAAAATTCTAAAAGGAAAGCTCTAAAAGAAAACTCTCCAGCAAAAGCTCCCTGAACAAATTGAATTCTATCCTATTTATACACTTTCCAAAATGATCTTCAAGCCTTGAGTTGGGCCTTTGTTCTTGGTGGAATTGGGTTGAAAGAGGCCTTGGTTGATTGCTCTTGAAGATTGAAGAAGAACCGAAGTGAACCAATTGAACCGGAAATGGAGTTAGCCAACGTTGGTCTTCAACGTTAGGGTCAAAGTTAGGGGTCTAACTTTGACCCTAACTTTTCATATCAGCAAACCACATTCTTCTGGTTTAGACGTTGGCGCCAACGTTAGGGGTCTAACTTTGACCCTAACGTTGGCCTTGCTTGGTGTGATTGGTGCCAACGTTAGCCTCCACGTTAGGGGGCTAACGTTGGCGCAAACGTTGCCTACTCCCCCATTGTGATTTAAGTGCCAACGTTAGCCTCCAAGTTAGGGGGCTAACGTTGGCGCAAACGTTGGTAGCCCAGGGAGAAACTCTCAAGTTCCAACGTTAGCCTCCAAGTTAGGGGGCTAACGTTGGAGCTAACGTTGGCTACTTCCAAAGAGTGATTCATATGCCCAACGTTAGCCTCCAAGTTAGGGGGCTAACGTTGGGGCTAACTTCATGCAACCCGGTTCAATTTTCACTTATTCCATTGTCCTCTCTTCACTCCTAGCCATTCCTCTTTGCTTCAACCTTTCTCCAAGCCTTCTTCACCTATCATTGATCAACCAAACTAATCAAAGTTTTGCTCAAAATCATGAGGTATTCAATCTTCCACAATATGCAACAAATATAGTTCAAAACCTCATGAAATGGCATGAATTCACATATGGTTGGTTCAATCAAGGGAAACATGAAAATCTACTCAATTAGCTTGCTTGTAGCTTAAGAAAGTGCATAATTCTAATGAAAACAAAAGAAAAAGACTAGCTAAAATGGGCTAAGATGACTTGTCATCAATCGTGGCCTTGGTGTCTGAAGAGAGAACTTTTGCGTGGTCTAGAATTCAGAATAAATTTCCGTTGCAAGTATAGATTCTAAACCAACAAAAGTCCTTTCTTACAAACGTTTTGGTTGTCACAAGTAACAAACCCCTTAAAAATTGATAACCGAAGTATTCAAACCTCGGGTCGTCTTCTCAAGGAACTGCAGGGAGGCATGTTCTTATTATTGGTTATGAATTTTGTAAATTGGGGGTTTTGAAAGTAAGGAACAATTAATTTAAATGACAAGTAAAATAAATGAATAACTATAAAATAAACTCTTGGCAAGGTATGAAAATTCGGAAGTCCTATCCTAGTTATTCTTATGAGAATTGAAGTTAATCCCACTTAGTTAACCCTTACGAAAGCAAGAGAAAGTTAAGTGAACTAATTAGTTAGATTTCCCAAGTCCTAGCCAAGTCCTAAGGAAAGACTAGAGTTAGTGGAATTCAATTCAATTAGCAAACATAACAGTCAATCACAATAAGTTTAATAACTCAAGGATTTCCAGTTAATCAATTAAAGCCAAGGATATGAAAAGCTAAATAAGAATTATAAATCTGGAATAACTCAATTGCATTAATAAGAGAAAATCAATCTAAACATAAAGAGTTCATAAATCAATCTGGCAACATAAGTAATTAAATGAGAGCATTAAAGTGTTTGAAAGTAAAAGAGAAATATAAAGTAAAAGAAATATTGAACCTGATGAAGAGTTAAAATTCTAAATTCTTTAAGAGGAATCCTAATCCTAAAACCTAAGAGAGAGGAGAGAACCTCTCTTTCTAAAAACTACATCTAAACTATGAAAAGTGAATAATTGAAGGCCTCTTTTGAATGGATGCATTCCCTCACTTTATAACCTCTAATCTGTGCTTTCTGTACTTGGATCTGGGCCGAAAAGGGCTTTAGAAATCGCTGGGAGTGTTTTCTGTAATTTCTGGTGCGTGGCATCTGTCATGCATCCGCGTGGGTCACACGGTTGCATCATCTGGAGTTTTCCTTATCACGCGTTCGCTTCGGTCATGCGTCCGCGTCATCTGTGTTCTGCTTAAGGCGCGCATCCGCGTCAGTCACGCATTCGTGTCGCTGCCTTTTCGCGCTAGGCATGCAGCCGCATCATCCATGCATTCGCGTCACTGCCAATTTCTTCAAAAATTCCATTTTGTGCTTTCCTTCCATTTTTGTATGTTTCCTTTCCATCCTTTAAGTCATTCCTGCCTTAGAAGATCTGAAACTACTCAACACACAAATTACAACATCGAATGGTAATAAAGGGTGATTAAAATAATTATCTTTAAAGCATAGGAAACATGTATTTCACATATATCACATAATAAGGAAGGGAAAGTAAAACCATGCAATTTACATGAATAAGTGGGTGAAGGGTTGAATAAATCACTTAAATTGAGCACAATATACATCATAAAATATGGGTTTATCAACCTCCCCACACTTAAACAATAGCATGTCCTCATGCTAAATTCAAGATAAAGAGTAAGGTAAGGTTAAAGTGGTGGAATCTCATGCAATGCAATCTATTCTAAATGCAAACTACCTAAATGAATCATGCAATTTTAATTGTTATTCACATGCATATAAAACTTACATGTAGTTAAATTAATTCACATTCTCAAGGAATCATATATGCATAACCAAACCCTAGATAATGTTAAAGCACTTTTACAATTGAGATGGGTAAAAATATTTTTCAAACTTGCCAGACAATTAACAATTTAAGTAGAGATATATGGTGATGAGCTATTGAACCCTCACTGGATTTTGTGTTTACTCTCTAGTCACTCAGTGTTTATTGGGTTAATCACTCTATTCTTCTTTTATCCTTACTTTCTATAACCATGTTCTTCATCTAACCAATCAACAATTATAGAATATAGGCATACAAAAATCATGAGGTCTTTTTCAAGGTTGTAATGGGGCCAAGGTAAAGGTAAGGGTATATGTATAAGGCTAAGTGAGCTAATAAGTGAATCCTTGATTAGTCTAAGATCTCACCTAACATACATATTTTATAAATCAAAGTTTCTCAACCTATTTGCCCAAATTTTCTCACTTTGTATTTGCAAGCTCATGCATTAAACTTAACTTTGTCACATGTGCATTGATTCTTTTTATTTTGCAATTGGGGATTTTTTTTTGTATCCCCTCAATTAAATACCAAAAATAAAATATTTTTTTAATGCACATGGTAATTCAATTGTTTTGATTTCACATGAGCATGCTTCCCAAAAATCCTTTTTTTTAAACATCTTTATTCTTTTTAAGTTTCTACCTTTGTTCCTATCATCCATGTTCCCATAAAGTTCCCCACACTTAAACAATACACAATTTCTATCTTAAGCTAACCAAGGGTTCAAGTTGGGATTTTTATTTTATTTTTCTGCTTAAGGCTAGTAATGTGGTTTATAGAACAAGAGGGGATTAAAAAGCTCAAGGGGGCTAACAAGGGTGATGTAAAAGGTAGGCTAATTTGGGATAAGTGAGGAAAAATTCAAATGATGGCCTAAATCATCTCTTAGTATGTGTCTATACTCTATAATTGGACATATAGATTAAAACAAAGTAAAGAACACCAGAAAAAAGAAGGGCCAAACACACAGGAATAAAAATTATGGTTTGAATGTAACGATACAATTAAGCTCAAAACTCACAGGCTGTGTGTCCTCCAGCTCAAACAGCATATATCAGTTATACATGTCATGCAAGTAAAAATTAAGAGTTCCCATTATTCTCAATGTAAATCTTAGGGTTCCTTTAAAGTTTTAGTGTTGTTCCTTGATGAAATGTTGTTAACTAACTAACATGTAATGCTATATATACAAGGTGTGTGGATTGTTTTGGTTATGTTAAAGTCTCTAGTTTACTTCCTTTTTATTTTTAATTTAAATCAAACTATCATATGCCAAAAAAGGGTAAACTATACTAATTAATCCATATTTTCTATAACTAATAAGTTAGAATTGCAACTAAACTAACTGGCTAAGGTATGAACTAAAGTGCAAAATACAGAAATAAAATAAAAATACATAAAAAAAAAGACAATGTATAAGTATTGAAAGATAAAAAATAAAAATAAAGATAAAAATATAGAAAAATAACCAAAATAAGATAAAAGAGTCTGTAGTGGTTCACCAAAAAGATACGCCAGAGATGGCGACCTCCCCACACTTAAAATAAAGCATCGTCCTCGATGCTCACTCAAGCTGGGTGTGAAGGAGTGTCATCTCCGGAAGGATGGGCTGCTGGAGGCTCTGTGGAGGCCTGAGGGTCTGCAGACTGGATAAGTGTAAGAGGATCTATCTGCTGGAGTGGAGGCTCTGACTGGATAGGAATCTCAGGATCTGCGCCCTTGATGAGCGGATATTTTATACGCTTTTTGGGGTTAATTTCATATAGTTTTTAGGATATTTTAGTTAGTTTTTAGTTTAATTCTATTAGTTTTTAGGAAAAATTCATATTTCTGGAATTTACTATGAGTTGTGTATTTTTCTGTAATTTCAGGTATTTTTCTGGCTGAAATTGAGGGAGTTGAGCAAAAATCTAATTCAGGCTGAAAAAGGACTGCTGATGCTGTTGGATTCTGACCTTCCTGCACTCGAAGTGGATTTTCCGGAGCTAAAGAACTCGAAATGGCGCTCTTCCAATTGCGTTGGAAAGTAGACATCCAGGGCTTTCCAGCAATATATAATAGTCCATACTTTGCACAAGGATAGACGATGTAAACTGGCGTTCAACACCAGTTCTCTGCCCAATTCTGGCATCCAGCGCCAGAAAAGGATCAAAAGTTGGAGTTCAACGCTAGAAATGGACCCAAACCTGGCGTTGAATGCCCAAAACAGCCTTATGCACGTGAATTGCTTAAGTCTCAGCCCCAGCACACACCAAGTGGGCCCCAGAAGTGGATCTCTGCACCATCTATCAGAGTTTACTCATTTTCTGTAAACCTAGGCTACTAGTTTAGTATTTAAACAACTTTTAGAGACTTATTTTACATCTCATGACATTTTAGATCTGAACTTTGTACTCTTTGACGGCATGAGTCTCTAAACTCCATTGTTGGGGGTGAGGAGCTCTGCTGTGTCTCGATGAATTAATGCACGTATTTCTCTTTTCCATTCAAACACACTTGTTCCTATCTAAGATGTTCATTCGCGCTTAACTGTGATGAAGGTGATGATCCGTGACACTCATCACCTTCCTCAAACCATGAACGTGTGCCTGACAACCACCTCCGTTCTATATCCGATTGAATGAGTATCTCTTAGATCTCTTAATTAGAATCTTCGTGGTATAAGCTAGAACTGATGGCGGCATTCATGAGAATCCGGAAAGTCTAAACCTTGTCTGTGGTATTCCGAGTAGGATTCAATGATCGAATGACTGTGACGAGCTTCAAACTCGCGAGTGCTGGGCGTTAGTGACAGATGCAAAAGGACGAAGAATCCTATTCCAGTATGATCGAGAACTGACAGATGATTAGCCGTGCTGTGACAGAGCATGTGAGCATATTCTTCACTGAGAGGATGGGATGTAGCCATTGACGACGGTGACCCCCTACATACAGCTTGCCAAAGGAGGACGTGCGTGCGTGAATCAGAAGACAGAGGAAAGCAGAGATTCAGAAAACAAAGCATCTCCAAAACTCCAACATATTCTCCATTACTGCATAACAAGTAACCTTTAATTTATGCTCCCTTGGTTATTCGCAATTCAACTGATAAAAATAATTGACTTCCTGACTAAGATTTACAAGATAACTATAGATTGCTTCAAACCAACAATCTCCGTGGGATTCGACCCTTACTCACGTGAGGTATTACTTGGACGACCCAGTGCACTTGCTGGTTAGTGGTACGAGTTGTGAAAAGTGTGATTCACAATTCGTGCACCAAGTTTTTGGCGCCGTTGCCGGGGATTGTTCGTGTTTGGACAACTAACGGTTTATTTTGTTGCTTAGACTAGGAAAAATTTTTCTTTTTTGGTTTAGAGTCTTTTGTTATTTATCCCTTGTTAAAACACTTTAAATTTATAGCTCAATTAGTTAGAACGTGGTGTTTATGTTCATGGTAATTGGCTATCATATTTTTAACATCTTTTTCAAAAATATTTTTTTCTATTAAATCCTGTGCTAAACTTTAAGTTTGGTGTTTTCTTGTTGATTTTTCAAAAAAAAAAAAAATTTCGAAAATTTATTTTGGTTTTCTAAAAAAATTTTAAGTTTGGTGTTCTTCCTTTGTGTTCTTGTGTTCTTTTGAGTCTTCAAAGTGTTCTTGAGTTTTCCTTGTATCTTGATCTTAAAATTTTTAAGTTTGGTGTTCCTTGGTGTTTTCCCCCCAAAAATTTTCGAAAACAAGGAGCATTAGATCTAAAAATTTTAAATCTTGTGCTATCTTATTGTTTTTCTCTCTCTTCTTAAAATTTAAAAATATATTTTCTCTCTATTTTAAAGCATCTTTTTCGAAAATCAATTTTTAAAATTCAGATTTTTTTTTAAACTTCCTAACCACTTTCTTTCTCCTCAATTTTTCGAAAATCTTCACCCACTTTTATTTATTTTTATTTTATTTTCGAAATAAATTAATAAATAAATAAATAAAAATATTTTCTCTACTTTACATCATCTCCCTTTCTCCATCATGGACCTAAGCGGAAATGAACAGTCTAGGAGGACTCTGGGGTCATATTCTAACCCCTCTACTGCTTCATATGGGAGTAGTATCTGCATACCCTCCATTGGAGTCAGTAGCTTTGAGTTGAATCCTCAGCTCATTATCATGGTGCAGCAAAGTTGCCAGTATTCCGGTCTTCCACAGGAAGAACCTACAGAGTTTCTGGCACAATTTTTACAAATTGCTGACACAGTACATGATAAAGAAATAGACCAGGATGTCTACAGACTATTACTGTTTTCATTTGCTGTAAAAGATCAAGCTAAGAGGTGGTTAAATAACCAACCTAAGGCCAGCATAAGGACATGGAAACAGCTGACAGAAAAATTCCTGAATCAATACTTTCCCCCAAAACGGATGACACAGCTAAGGCTGGACATCCAAAGCTTTAAACAAGGAGATAATGAATCTCTTTATGATGCCTGGGAGAGATACAGAGAGATGCTAAGAAAATGCCCCTCTGAAATGTTTTCAGAGTGGGTTCAGTTAGACATCTTCTACTATGGGCTTGCAGAAGGAGCTCAGATGTCTCTAGATTACTCAGCTGGTGGATCTATCCGCATGAGAAAGACAATTGAAGAGGCTCAAGAGCTCATTGATACAGTTGCCAGGAATCAGCATCTGTACCTAAGCAGTGACCCTTCCATGAAAGAAGAGGTTAAAACAGCAACTGCTGAACTCAGTCCTGTGAAACAAGCTGCTGAATTCAATCAGCAATTGGACTTCCTAACAAAGCAATTAGCCGAATTCAAAGATAGACTACAAGAGACAAGGATGGCTAATATACATATGGAAGAACAGTTTAAGCAAACAAAGCAGCAGCTGTCAAGACAAATAACAGAAGAATGCCAAGCAGTTCAATTAAGAAGTGGGAAAACATTAAATACCCCACCTCAAGGCAGCAAAAAGCTAAGGAATGAGCAAACCACCCAAAAGTCACCTGAGGACAGTAAGAGCCCAGGGAAAAATAATTCTGGCACTAAAACGCCAGAAAATTGGTAGAAGGCTGGCGCTGAACGCCCAGACCATGCCCAAAACTGGCGTTCAACGCCAGAAACAAGGCAAAACTGGCGTTCAACGCCAGAAATGGGCAAGGATCTGGCGTTGAACGCCCAAACTGGGCAAGATCTGGCGCTGAACGCCCAAAATGGGCACAATTCTGGCGTTCAGACGCCAGGAACAGACAAGGAGTTGGCGTCTAACGTCACTCCAGTTTCTAACTCTGGCACTCAATTGCCAGTGAGGGATCAGACACACACAAATGCTGATAACAACCCCTCTAAAAAGGCTTCTTCAACCACTTCTGTAGGCAATAAACCTGCAGCAACTATGGTTGAGGAATATAAAGCCAAGATACCTTATCCTCAAAAACTCTGGAAAGAGGAACAGGATAAGCAATTTGCTCGCTTTGCAGATTATCTCAGGACTCTTGAAATAAGCAGAAGCACTCGAGCAAATACCTTCTTATGCCAAGTTCATGAAAGAGATCTTGAGTCATAAAAAGGATTGGAGAAAACAGAAAGAGTTCTCCTCACTGAAGAATGCAGTGCAGTCATTCTGAAGAGCTTTCCTGAAAAGCTTAAAGACCCTGGGAGTTTTCTGATACCATGCATATTAGAAGGTAATTGCACCAAGACAGCCTTATGCGATCTTGGGGCAAGCATCAACTTAATACCTGCATCCACTATCAGAAAGCTTGGTGATGAGCGGATAATTTATACGCTTTTTGACATTGTTTTTAGTATGTTTTTAGTAGGATCTAGTTACTTTTAGGGATGTTTTTAATAGATTTTGTGTTAAATTCACATTTCTGGACTTTACTATGAGTTTGTGTGTTTTTCTGTGATTTCAGGTATTTTTTGGCTGAAATTGAGGGACTTGAGCAAAAATCAGATTCAGAGGTTGAAAAAGGACTGCTGATGCTGTTGGATTCTGACCTCCCTGCACTCAAAGTGGATTTTCTGGAGCTACAGAACTCGAAATGGTGCGCTTTCAATTGCGTTGGAAAGTAGACATCCAGGGCTTTCCAGCAATATATAATAGTCCATACTTTGGCCAAGAATAGACGACGTAAACTGGCGTTCAACGCCAGCTTTCTACCCAAATCTGGCGTCCAGCGCCAGAAAAGGATCCAAAACCAGAGTTGAACGCCCAAACTGGCACAAAAACTGGCGTTCAACTCCACAAATGGCCTCTGCACGTGCAACACTTAAGCTCAGCCCAAACACACACCAAGTGGGCCCCGGAAGTGGATTTATACATCAAATACTTACTCATGTAAACCCTAGTAGCTAGTTTATTATAAATAGGACCTCTTACTATTGTATTAGGCATCTTTGGATTACCTTATGATCCTTTGATCACGTTTTAGGGGGCTGGCCATCTTGGCCATGCCTGGACCTTCACTTATGTATTTTTAACGGTAGAGTTTCTACACTCCATAGATTAAGGTGTGGAGCTCTGCTGTTCCTCAAAGATTAATGCAAAGTACTACTGTTTTCTATTCAATTCTTCTTATTTCGCTTCTAAGATATCCATTCGCACCCAAGAACGTGATGAAGGTGATGATTATGTGTGACGCTCATCATCCTTCTCCCTTATAAACGCGTGCCTGACAAACACTTCCGTTCTACATGAATTAAGCTAGAATGAATATCTCTTAGATCTCCTAACCAGAATCTTCGTGGCGTAAGCTAGAATGATGGCGGCATTCAAGAGAATCCGGAAGGTCTAAACCTTGTCTGTGGTATTCCGAGTAGGATTCAATGATTGAATGACTGTGACGAGCTCCTAACTCGCGATTGCAGGGCGTTAGTGACAGACGCAAAAGGATAGTAAATCCTATTCCAGCATGATCGAGAACCGACAGATGAATAGCCGTGCCGTGACAGGGTGTGTGAGCATATTATTCACTGAGAGGATAAGATGAAGCCATTGACAAGGGTGATGCCTCCAGACGATTAGCCGTGCCATGACAGGGCATTGGATCATTTTCCCGAGAGATGACCGAAAGTAGCCATTGACAGTGGTGATGTATCACATAAAGCCAGCCATGGAAAGGAATGAGACAGATTGGATGAAGATAGCAGGAAAGCAGAGGTTCAGAGGAACGAAAAGCATCTCCATTCGCTTATCTGAAATTCCTACCAATGAATTACATAAGTATCTCTATCCCTATTCTATTATTTATTATTCGAAAACTCCATGATTATTTTATATCCGCCTGACTGAGATTTACAAGGTGACCATAGCTTGCTTCATACCAACAATCTCCGTGGGATTCGACCCTTACTCACGTAAGGTATTACTTGGACGACCCAGTGCACTTGCTGGTTAGTTGTATCGAAGTTGTGACAATTATGAATTAAGATCAGAGCACCAAGCTCTGGAGCCATTACCAGGATTTGTTCGAGCCTGGAGATCACAATTTCGTGCACCAAGTTTTTGGCGCCATTGCGATTGTTTGAGTTTGGACAACTGACGGTTCATCTTGTTGCTCAAATTAGGTAATTTTCTTTTTATTTTATTTTCAAAAAAAAAATTTTCAAAAATCTTTCAAAAATTTCTCATCTGTTTTCGAAAAAAAAAAATATATTTGTTTTCAAAAATAAATTATTCTATGGCTTCAAAATTTTTAAGAATGAATTCTAGTGTCTCATGAAGCATGTTGAAGCCTATCTGGCTGTAAAGCCATACCCAAACTGCTTTGGGATTGGCTTTCAACTAATTACCTCAGTGGAGTCATGTCCAATTCTTTTGGATAGGGCATGTTAGGCTTGTCATGTCTGAATTACACTCATATTTTGATTAAAGCTTGGCTGGCTATTAAGCCATGCCTGACCCTTTGATTGGAGCTTTAAGACTAACATGGCAAGATTCTTGGAATTCATATTAAAAATTTTGGAATCCTTATTTTTATTTTTTTTACAATAATTTTCGAAAAAATTAAAAGAAAATACAAAAAAATTAGAAAATCATAAAAATAAAAAATATTTTTTGTGTTTCTTGTTTGAGTCTTGAGTCATGTTATAAGTTTGGTGTCAATTGCATATGCATCTTGCATTTTTTCGAAAATATCATGCATTAATAGTGTTCTTCATGATCTTCAAGTTGTTCTTGGTAAGTCTTCTTGTTTGATCTTGATGATTTTTGTTTTGTGTCTTTTATTGTTTTTCATATGCATTCTTGAATTCTTAGTGTCTAAGCATTAAAGAATTCTAAGTTTGGTGTCTTGCATGTTTTCTTTGCATTAAAATTTTTCAAAATTGTGTCTATGATGTTCATCTTGACATTCATAGTGTTCTTGGTGTTCATCTTGACATTCATAGCATTCTTGCATGCATTCATTGTTTTGATCTAAAAATTTCATGCATTGCATAATTTTCATGTTTTCATAAAAATTCAAAAAATCAAAAAAATATCTTTCCCTTTTTCTCTCATCAAATTCGAAAATTTGAGTTGACTTTTTCAAAAATTTTTAAAATCAAGTTGTTTCTTATGAGTCAAATCAAATTTTCAATTTGAAAATCTTATCTTTTTCAAAATCTTTTTCAAAAATCAAATCTTTTTCAAAATTCTTAGTTATTTTCGAAAATTCCAAAAATATTTTTCAAAAATCTTTTTCTTATTTTTAGACCAAATTTTCGAAAATAACAACAACAATTAATGTTTTGATTCAAAAATTTGAAGTTTGTTACTTGCTTGTTAAGAAAGATTCAAACTTTAAGTTCTAGAATCATATCTTGTGATTTCTTGTGAATCAAGTCATTAATTGAGATTTTAAAAATCAAATCTTTTTCAAAATTAGTTTCTAAAATATCTTCTTATCTTATCTTTTTCAAAAATATCTTTTCAAAATATCTTTTCTAACTTCCTAACTTCTTATCTTTTCAAAATTTGTTTCAACTAACTAACTAACTTTTTGTTTGTTTCTTAACTTTTTCAAAACTACCTAACTAACTCTCTCTCTCTAATTTTCGAAAATATCTTCCCTCTTTTTCAAAAATTTCTTTTTAATTAACTGATTATTTTTATTTTTCATTTTTTATTTTTGATTTCAAAAATTTTTGAAAATTACTAACATTTTTCAAAAACTATTTTCGAAAATCACTAACTCTTTTTCAAAAATATTTTCGAAAATTCTCCCTCTCCCATCCTATTCTATTTACTCATTCATATCCTAACATCTCATCTTACATCTCTGCCATCCTCACAATTGTGTTTCTTCCATTATATTACATTCTTTGTCTCCCCCTCTTCTTCTACTTACAAAGGGATCCCTATACTGTGGTATAAAGGATCTCCGTTATTATTATTATTTTTCTGTGCCTTCTTCTTTGTCATATGAGCAGGAGCAAGGATAAGAACATTCTTGTGGAAGCAGATCCAGAACCTGAAAGGACTCTGAAAAGGAAACTAAGAGAAGCTAAAATACAACAATCCAGAGATAACCTTTCAGAAATTTTCGAACAGGAATAGGAAATGGCAGCCGAAAATAATAATAATAATATAAGGAAGATGCTTGGTGACTTTACTGCACCTAATTCCAATTTACATGGAAGAAGCATCTCCATTCCTACCATTGGAGCAAACAACTTTGAGCTGAAACCTCAATTAGTTTCTCTGATGCAGCAGAACTGCAAGTTTCATGGACTTCCATCTGAAGATCCTTTTCAGTTCTTAACTGAGTTCTTGCAGATATGTGATACTGTTAAGACTAATGGAGTAGATCCTGAAGTCTACAGGCTCATGCTTTTCCCTTTTGCTGTAAGAGACAGAGCTAGATTATGGTTGGATTCTCAACCCAAAGACAGCCTGAACTCTTGGGATAAGCTGGTCACGGCTTTCTTAGCCAAGTACTTTCCTCCTCAAAAGTTGAGCAAGCTTAGAGCTGATGTTCAAACCTTCAGACAGAAAGAAGGTGAATCCCTCTATGAAGCTTGGGAAAGATACAAACAGTTGACCAAAAAGTGTCCTTCTGACATGCTTTCAGAATGGACCATCCTGGATATATTCTATGATGGTTTATCTGAGCTATCAAAGATGTCACTGGACACTTCTGCAGGTGGATCCATTCATCTAAAGAAAACGCCTGCAGAAGCTCAAGAACTCATTGACATGGTTGCTAATAACCAGTTCATGTACACTTCTGAAAGGAATCCTGTGAGTAATGGGACGCCTATGAAGAAGGGAGTTCTTGAGGTTGATACTCTGAATGCCATATTGGCTCAGAATAAAATATTGACTCAGCAAGTCAATATGATCTCTCAGAGTCTGCATGGAATGCAAGCTGCATCCAACAGTACTCAAGAGGCATCTTCTGAAGAAGAAGCCTATGATCCTGAGAACCCTGCAATAGCAGAGGTAAATTACTTAGGTGAACCTTATGGAAACACCTATAACTCAACATGGAGAAATCATCCAAACTTCTCATGGAAGGATCAAAAGCCCCAACAAGGCTTTAATAATGGTGGAAGAAACAGGTTTAGCAATAGCAAGCCTTTTCCATCATCAACTCAGCAACAGACAGAGAACTCTGAACAAAATGCTTCTAATTTAGCAAATCTAGTCTCTGATCTATCTAAGGCCACTGTAAGTTTCATGAATGAAACAAGGTCTTCCATTAGAAATCTGGAAGCACAAGTGGGCCAGCTGAGTAAAAGGATCACTGAAATCCCTCCTAGTACTCTCCCAAGCAATACAGAAGAGAATCCAAAAGGATAGTGCAAGGCCATTGACATAAGCGCCATGGCCGAACCTGTGAGGAGAGGAGAGGACGTGAATCCCAAGGAGGAAGACCTCCTGGGACGTCCAGTGATTAATAAGGAGCTTCCCTCTGAGGAACCAAAGGACTCTGAGGCCTATCTAGAGACCATAGAGATCCCATTGAACCTCCTTATGCCCTTCATGAGCTCTGATGAATATTCCTCTTCTGAAGAGAATGAGAATGTTACTAAAGAGCAAACTGCCAAGTTTCTTGGTGCAATCATGAAGCTGAATGCCAAATTATTTGGCATTGATACTTGGGAAGTTGAACCTCCCTTGTTCATCAATGAACTAAGTGATCTGGATCAACTGACATTGCCTCAGAAGAGACAGGATCCTGGAAAGTTCATAATACCCTGTACCATAGGCACCATGATCTTTAAGGCTCTGTGTGACCTTGGTTCAGGAATAAACCTCATGCCCCTCTCTGTAATAGAGAAACTGGGAATCTATGGGGTGCAAGCTGCTAAAATCTCATTAGAGATGGCAGACAGCTCTAGAAAACAGGCTTATGGACAAGTAGAGGACGTGTTAGTAAAGGTTGAAGGCCTTTACATCCCTGCTGATTTCATAGTCCTGGATACTGGAAAGGAAGAGGATGAATCCATCATCCTAGGAAGACCTTTCCTGGCCACAGCAAGAGCTGTGATTGATGTTGACAGAGGTGAAATATTCCTTCAATGGAATGAGAACTCCCTTGTGTTTAAAACTCAAGGATCTCCCTCTGCAACCATGGGGAGGAAGCAGAAAAAGCTTCTCTCCAAGCAGAGTCAACCAGAGCCCCCACAGTCAAACTCTAAGTTTGGTGTTGGGAGGCCACAACCAAACTCTAAGTTTGGTGTTGAACTCCCATATCTAAACTCTAAGTTTGGTGTTGGAGAGTCTCAACAAAGCTCTGCACATCTGTGAGGATCCATGAGAGCCCACTGTCAAGCTATTGACATTAAAGAAGCGCTTGTTGGGAGGCAACCCAATGTTTATCTAATTCTTATTTTTATTGTTTTTCATGTTTTCTTAGGTTCATGATCATGTGGAGTCACAAAATAAACAAAAAATTCAAAAACGGAATCAAAAACAGCAGAAGAAAAATCACACCCTGGAGGAGCATCTGTCTGGCGTTCAATCGCCAGAACAGAGCATAGTTCTGGTGCTGAACGCCCAGAATGGGAGCATCCTGGCGCTGAACACCCAGAACAAGCATGGTTCTGGCGTTCAACGCCATAAATGGCAGCAAATGGGCGTTGAACGCCCAAAATGGGCACCAACCTGGCGCTGAACGCCCAGAGTTGTGTGCAAGGGCATTTTGCATGCCTAAATTGGTGCAGGGATGTAAATGCCTTGACACCTCAAGATCTGTGGACCTCACAGGATCACCTCAGGATCTGTGGACCCCACAGGATCCCCACCTACCTCCACTCACTCTCTTCTCTCTTCTCAATCATCCTGTATTCCCAATAAACACTCTTCCCTATTAACTCTTTACCACTCACATCCAAACACCCACTTTCCTTCAAAATTCAACATCTCTTTCCCACCCAATCCCACCCATATGGCCGAATACACATCTCCCTCCATCTCCTCCATATCTTCTTCTTATTCTTCTATTCTTTCTTCTTTTGCTCGAGGGCGAGCAACATTCTAAGTTTGGTGTGGTAAAAAGCATAGCTTTTTTTGTTTTTTCCATAACCATTGATGGCACCTAAGGCCAGAGAAGCCTCTAGAAAGAGGAAAGGGAAGACAAAAGCTTCCATCAAGGGTCTATAGCTCAGTGGTAGAACATTTGACTGCAAATCAAGAGATCCCTGAGATACCTCAGGGGATACATTTTCTTCCACACAATTATTGGAAGCAACTAAGGGTGGAACATCAAGAGCACTCCATCACCCTTCATGAAATCAGAGAAGATCTAAAAGCAATGAAGGAGGAGCAGCAAAGACAAGGAAGAGACATAGAAGAGCTCAAGGACATCACTAAGGTGGACTCATTCCTTGTTCTTACTTTCTCTGTTTTTCATTTTCTATGTGCTTATCTATGTTTGTGTCTTCATTACATGATCATTAGTAGTAGTAACTAT
Source organism: Arachis hypogaea (assembly GCF_003086295.3). Taxonomy (NCBI): domain Eukaryota; kingdom Viridiplantae; phylum Streptophyta; class Magnoliopsida; order Fabales; family Fabaceae; genus Arachis; species Arachis hypogaea. Next base: position 86,034,075 of record NC_092052.1, read on the forward strand.
GTCTTAAAGTTATAAATGTCCTATGAATCCATCACCTCTCTTAAAAAAAAAATGTTTTAAATCAAAAGAACAAGAAGTACATGAGTTTTGAATTTATCCTTGAACTTAGTTTAATTATATTGATGTGGTGACAATGCTTCTTGTTTTCTGAATGTATGCTTGAACAGTGCATATGTCTTTTGAAGTTGTTGTTTAAGAATGTTAAATATGTTGGCTCTTGAAAGAATGATGACTAGGAGACATGTTATTTGATAATCTGAAAAATCATAAAAATGATTCTTGAAGCAAGAAAAAGCAGCAAAGAACAAAGCTTGCAGAAAAAAAATAAAAAAAAAATAGGCGAAAAAAAAAATATATAGAAAGAAAAAGAAAAAGCAAGCAGAAAAAGCCAAAAGCTCTTAAAACCAAGAGGCAAGAGCAAAAAGCCAATAACCCTTAAAACCAAAAGGCAAGGGCAAATAAAAAGAATCCCAAGGCTTTGAGCATCAGTGGATAGGAGGGCCTAAAGGAATAAAATCCTGGTCTAAGCGGCTAAACCAAGTTGTCCCTAACCATGTGCTTGTGGCGTGTAGGTGTCAAGTGAAAACTTGAGACTGAGCGGTTAAAGTCAAGGTCCAAAGCAAAAAAAGAGTGTGCTTAAGAACCCTGGACACCTCTAATTGGGGACTTTAGCAAAGCTGAGTCACAATCTGAAAAGGTTCACCCAATTATGTGTGTGTGGCATTTATGTATCCGGTGGTAATACTGGAAAACAAAGTGCTTAGGGCCACGGCCAAGACTCATAAAATAGCTGTGTTCAAGAATCATCATACTGAACTAGGAGAATCAATAACACTATCTGAACTCTGAGTTCCTATAGATGCCAATCATTCTGAACCTCAATGGATAAAGTGAGATGCCAAAACTATTCAAGAGGCAAAAAGCTATAAGTCCCGCTCATATGATTGAAGCTCTGTTTCATTGATAGTTTGGAATTTATGGTATATTCTATTCTTTTTATCCTATTTTGATTTTCAGTTGCTTGGGGACAAGCAACAATTTAAGTTTGGTGTTGTGATGAGCGGATAATTTATACGCTTTTTGACATTGTTTTTAGTATGTTTTTAGTAGGATCTAGTTACTTTTAGGGATGTTTTTAATAGATTTTGTGTTAAATTCACATTTCTGGACTTTACTATGAGTTTGTATGTTTTTCTGTGATTTCAGGTATTTTCTGGCTGAAATTGAGGGACTTGAGCAAAAATCAGATTCAGAGGTTGAAAAAGGACTGCTGATGCTGTTGGATTCTGACCTCCCTGCACTCAAAGTGGATTTTCTGGAGCTACAGAACTCGAAATGGTGCGCTTCCAATTTCGTTGGAAAGTAGACATCCAGGGCTTTCCAGCAATATATAATAGTCCATACTTTGGCCAAGAATAGACGACGTAAACTGGCGTTCAACGCCAGCTTTCTACCCAAATCTGGCGTCCAGCGCCAGAAAAGGATCCAAAACCAGAGTTGAACGCCCAAACTGGCACAAAAACTGGCGTTCAACTCCACAAATGGCCTCTGCACGTGCAACACTTAAGCTCAGCCCAAACACACACCAAGTGGGCCCCGGAAGTGGATTTATACATCAAATACTTACTCATGTAAACCCTAGTAGCTAGTTTATTATAAATAGGACCTCTTACTATTGTATTAGGCATCTTTGGATTACCTTATGATCCTTTGATCACGTTTTAGGGGGCTGGCCATCTTGGCCATGCCTGGACCTTCACTTATGTATTTTTAACGGTAGAGTTTCTACACTCCATAGATTAAGGTGTGGAGCTCTGCTGTTCCTCAAAGATTAATGCAAAGTACTACTGTTTTCTATTCAATTCTTCTTATTTCGCTTCTAAGATATCCATTCGCACCCAAGAACGTGATGAAGGTGATGATTATGTGTGACGCTCATCATCCTTCTCCCTTATGAACGCGTGCCTGACAAACACTTCCGTTCTACACGAATTAAGCTAGAATGAATATCTCTTAGATCTCCTAACCAGAATCTTCGTGGCGTAAGCTAGAATGATGGCGGCATTCAAGAGAATCTGGAAGGTCTAAACCTTGTCTGTGGTATTCCGAGTAGGATTCAATGATTGAATGACTGTGACGAGCTCCTAACTCGCGATTGCAGGGCGTTAGTGACAGACGCAAAAGGATAGTAAATCCTATTCCAGCATGATCGAGAACCGACAGATGAATAGCCGTGCCGTGACAGGGTGCGTGAGCATATTATTCACTGAGAGGATAAGATGAAGCCATTGACAAGGGTGATGCCTCCAGACGATTAGCCGTGCCGTGACAGGGCATTGGATCATTTTCCCGAGAGATGACCGAAAGTAGCCATTGACAGTGGTGATGTATCACATAAAGCCAGCCATGGAAAGGAATGAGACAGATTGGATGAAGATAGCAGGAAAGCAGAGGTTCAGAGGAACGAAAAGCATCTCCATTCGCTTATCTGAAATTCCTACCAATGAATTACATAAGTATCTCTATCCCTATTCTATTATTTATTATTCGAAAACTCCATGATTATTTTATATCCGCCTGACTGAGATTTACAAGGTGACCATAGCTTGCTTCATACCAACAATCTCCGTGGGATTCGACCCTTACTCACGTAAGGTATTACTTGGACGACCCAGTGCACTTGCTGGTTAGTTGTATCGAAGTTGTGACAATTATGAATTAAGATCAGAGCACCAAGCTCTGGAGCCATTACCAGGATTTGTTCGAGCCTGGAGATCACAATTTCGTGCACCACTTGGCTTAACTGACGAAGTTAAATCGACCCGGATATGTCTCCAACTTGCTGATGGCTCCACTAAATACCCATCAGGCGTGATTGAAGACATGATTTTCAGGGTTGGGCCATTCGCCTTTCCCACTGACTTTGTTGTGCTGGAAATGGAGGAGCACAAGAGTGCTACTCTCATTCTAGGAAGACCCTTCCTAGCAACTGGACGATCCCTCATTGACGTCCAACAGGGGGAAATAACCCTGAGAGTCAATGATGATGAGTTCAAGTTGAACGCTGTCAAAGCCATGCAGCATCCAGACACATCAACAGACTGCATGAAAGTTGATCTTATTGACTCTTTGGTAGAAGAGATCAACATGGCTGAGAGTCTCGAATTAGAGTTGGAACATATCTTTAAAGATGTTCAGCCTGATTTGGAGGACTCAGAGGACATGAAAGAGCCTCTGAAATTTCTTCTGGAAGAGGAAAAACCTCCTAAACCTGAGCTCAAGCCATTACCACCATCCTTGAAATATGCATTTCTGGGAGAAGGTGATACTTTTCCAGTGATCATAAGCTCTGCTTTAAATTCATAGGAAGAGGAAGCACTTATTCAAGTGCTAAGGACACACAAGACAGCTCTTGGGTGGTCCATAGGTGACCTTAAGGGCATAAGCCCAGCTAGATGCATGCACAAAATCCTATTGGAGGATAATGCCAAACTAGTGGTTCAACCACAGAGGCAGCTAAATCCAGCCATGAAGGAAGTAGTGCAGAAAGAGGTCACCAAATTAATAGAGGCTGGGATTATTTATCCTATTTCTGATAGCCCCTGGGTGAGCCTTGTCCAAGTCGTCCCAAAAAAGGGAGGCATGACAGTGATTCATAATGAAAAGAATGAACTGGTTCCTACGAGAACAGTTACAGGGTGGCGCATGTGTATTGACTACGACGGCTCAATACAGCCACCAGAAAGGATCATTTTCCTTTACCATTCATAGACCAGATGCTAGAAAGACTGGCAGGTCATGATTATTATTGTTTTTTGGATGGCTACTCAGGCTATAACCAGATTGCAGTAGATCCCCAAGGTCAAGAGAAAACAACATTCACATGTCTATCTGGAGTGTTTGCTTATAGAAGGATGCCATTTGGGTTGTGTAATGCGCCTGCAACCTTCCAGAGATGCATGCTCTCTATTTTCTCTGATATGGTGGAAAAATTTCTGGAAGTCTTCATGGATGACTTCTCAGTATATGGAGACTTATTTAGCTCCTGTCTGGATCACCTGAAACTTGTTCTGAAAAGATGCCAAGAGACCAACCTAGTTTTAAACTGGGAAAAATGTCACTTCATGGTGACTGAGGGGATTGTCCTTGGGCATAAAATCTCAAACAAGGGAATAGAGGTGGATCAAGCAAAAATAGAGGTAATTGAAAAATTACCACCACCTGCCAATGTTAAGGCGATCAGAAGCTTTCTGGGGCATGCAGGATTCTATAGGAGGTTTATAAAGGATTTTTCAAAAATCGTAAAACCTCTAAGCAATCTGCTAGCTGCTGACACGCCATTTGTGTTTGACATAGGGTGTCTGCAGGCGTTTGAAACGCTGAAAGCTAAGCTGGTCACAGCACCAGTCATTTCTGCACCAGACTGGACATTACCATTTGAGCTAATGTGTGATGCCAGTGATCACGCCATTGGTGCAGTACTGGGACAGAGGCATGACAAGCTTCTGCACGTCATTTATTATGCTAGTCACGTTTTAAATGATGCTCAGAAAAATTACACAACCACAGAAAAGGAATTACTTGCAGTGGTTTATGCCATTGACAAGTTCAGATCATACTTAGTAGGATCAAAAGTGATTGTGTATACTGACCATGCTGCTCTTAAATATCTACTCACAAAGCAGGATTCAAAACCCAGGCTTATCAGATGGGTGTTGCTTCTGCAAGAGTTTGATATAGAAATAAGGGACAGAAAAGGGACAGAAAACCAAGTGGCTGATCATCTGTCCCGGATAGAGCCAGTAGAAGGGACGCCCCTCCCCTCTCTTGAGATCTCTGAAACTTTTCCGGATGAGCATTTATTCGCCATTCAGGAAACCCCATGGTTTGCCGATATTGCAAACTATAAAGCTGCAAGGTTCATACCCAAGGAGTACAACAGTATACAAAAGAAGAAATTAATCACTGATGCAAAGTACTACTTGTGGGATGAACCTTATCTCTTTAAGAGATGTGCAGACGGAATAATCCGTAGGTGTGTGCCTAAAGAAGAAGCACAGAGGATCCTATGGCACTGCCTTGGATCTCAATATGGAGGCCATTTTGGAGGTGAGCGAACAGCCACCAAGGTCCTCCAATGTGGCTTCTATTGGCCCACACTCTATAGAGATTCCCGAGAGTTCGTACGTAACTGTGACAGTTGCCAAAGAGCTGGTAATCTGCCTCGTGGTTACGCCATGCCTCAACAAGGAATCTTGGAGATTGAGTTGTTTGATGTATGGGGAATTGACTTCATGGGACCTTTCCCACCATCATACTCAAACACTTATATTCTGGTGGCAGTTGACTATGTATCAAAATGGGTTGAGGCCATTGCCACACCCAACAATGATACTAAAACAGTGCTGAAGTTCCTCCAGAAATATATCTTTAGCAGGTTTGGCGTCCCTAGAGTACTAATTAGTGATGGGGGCACTCACTTCTGCAATAAACAGCTTTACTCTGCCATGGTTCGATATGGAATTCACCATAAAGTGGCCACTCCATATCATCCACAAACTAATGGGCAAGCTGAAGTCTCTAACAGAGAATTAAAGAGAATCCTAGAACGGACAGTAAGTACCCGTAGAAAGGATTGGGCACGGAGCTTGGATGATGCTCTGTGGGCTTACAGAACAGCATTCAAGACCCCTATAGGGACCTCTCCATACCAACTTGTGTATGGTAAGGCATGTCACCTGCCCGTGGAACTGGAACATAAAGCCTACTGGGCAACCAGATTCCTAAACTTTGATTCCAAATTAGTAGGAGAAAAAAGATTGCTCCAGCTAAATGAGCTAGAGGAATTCAGATTCACAGCTTTCGAAAATGCCAAGCTTTATAAAGAGAAATAAAAAAAATGGCATGACAGAAAGCTGTCATCTAGAATCTTTGAACCAGGACAGAAGGTTCTGCTGTTCAACTCTAGACTCAGGCTATTCCCCGGGAAATTGAAATCCCGGTGGAGGGGACCATACGTGATTACAAGTGTATCACCATATGGTTATGTGGAGCTTCAAGATATTGATTCTGATAAGAAGTTCATTGTCAATGGACAGAGAATCAAGCACTATCTTGAAGGCAAGGTTGAGCAAGAATGCTCAAGGCTGAAGCTAGATTAAAAGCTCAGTAAGGTCCAGCTAAAGACAATAAAGAAGCGCTTGCTGGGAGGCAACCCAGCCATGGGGCATCAATCCTCTAAGCATTTTGCCCTATTTTTATTTTTATTTGTTTATATAAAGTCCATTGACACTAAGGTAAAGAATCATTTGCATTAGTTTACAGGGTTACAGAAGGAATCTTCACACAAAACAGAGATAGGGAGCTCACTGGCAAGAAAACGCCAGTGAAGGCCATTTTGGGCGTTCAGCGCCCAAAATGGGCATCCAGTGGGCACTGAATGCCAGTAAGGATAGCTATCTGGTGTTCAACGCCAGAAAAGGGCAACAACTGGGCGTTGAACGCCCAGGAGAGCAGCATTTGGGCGTTGAACGCCCAAAACAGGCAATGTTTGGGCGTTCAAACGCCAGGATGGTGCGGAACACCCAAAACAGGCAGTGTTTGGGCGTTCAAATGCCAGGATGGTGGGGAGGAGCTCTCCTTCTACCCATCTTCTTTCTTTTCTTTTGCTTGAGGACAAGCAAAGCTCTAAGTTTGGTGTGCTTATCCGTGATCACTAAGATCATGGCCCCTAAAGGAAAACAACCCACTCCAAGAGGCAAGGACCAAGCACCTCACAGACTAGAGGAACATCCACTTCCAAACCTCAAGGTTGTTGAGTTCTAATCTTAGCCTTAACTCTGTGATAATTGTTCTTATTTTAGTTTTACCTTAGGAGTCATATAGTAGTAATTAGTATCTATTTTGATTTTATCTCCAATTAAGTTATAGTCTATTTTTCTCATCATCATTAAACATGAATAAAATAGTAGATCTTTTGAATAAGAGGCAATAAAATTTCGAATTTTTAATAAGAGAAATTCTAATTAGTTACATGTGGTGGCAATGCTTTCTGTCTTCTGAATAAATGCATGAACAGTGCATATGTCTTTTGAATTTGTTGTTTAAGACTGTTAAATATGTTGGCTCTTGAAAGAATGGTGAACATGAGACATGTTATTGATAAGATGAAAAATTATAAAAATGATTCTTGAAGCAAGAAAAAGCAGCAAAGAACAAAGCTTGCAGAAAAAAAAATATATATATATATAGAGAAAGAAAAAGAGAAAGCAAGCAGAAAAAGCCAAAGCTCTTAAAACCAAAAGGCAAGAGCAAAAAGCCAAATATCCCTTAAAACCAAAAGGCAAGGGTAAAAAAAAAAGGGATCCCAAGGCTTTGAGCATCAGTGGATAGGAGGGCCTAAGGGAATAAAATCCTGGCCTAAGCGGCTAAACCAAGCTGTCCCTAACCATGTGATTGTGGCGTGAAGGTGTCAAGTGAAAACTTGAGACTGAGCGGTTAAAGTCAAGGTCCGAAGCAAAAAGAAGAGTGTGCTTAAGAACTCTGGAGACCTCTAATTGGGGACTTTAGTAAAGCTGAGTCACAATCTAAAAGGTTCACCCAATTATGTGTCTGTGGCATTTATGTATCCGGTGGTAATACTGGAAAACAAAGTGCTTAGGGCCACGGCCAAGACTCATAGCTGTGTTCAAGAATCATCATACTGAAATAGGATACTCAATAACACTATCTGAATTCTAAGTTCCTATAGATGCCAATCACTCTGAGCTTCAATGGATAAAGTGAGATGCCAAAACTGTTCGGAAGCAAAAAGCTACTAGTCCCGCTCATCTAATTAGAATCTGAGCTTCATGCAAAAAAAAAACTCTGAGATATTATTGCTTCTCAACCTATTAGTCTTCTATTTTATTTGTCTAGTTGCTTGAGGACAAGCAACAGTTTAAGTTTGGTATTGTGATGAGCGGATATTTTATACGCTTTTTGGGGTTAATTTCATATAGTTTTTAGGATATTTTAGTTAGTTTTTAGTTTAATTCTATTAGTTTTTAGGAAAATTCATATTTCTGGACTTTACTATGAGTTGTGTGTTTTTCTGTAATTTCAGGTATTTTTCTGGCTGAAATTGTGGGAGCTGAGCAAAAATCTGATTCAGGCTGAAAAAGGACTGCTAATGCTGTTGGATTCTGACCTCCCTGCACTCGAAGTGGATTTTCTGGAGCTACAAAACTCAAAATGGCGCGCTTCCAACTGCGTTGGAAAGTAGACATCCAGGGCTTTCCAGCAATATATAATAGTCCATACTTTGCACGAGGATAGATGACGTAAACTGGCGTTCAACGCCAGTTCTCTGCCCAATTCTGGCGTCCAGCGCTAGAAAAGGATCAAAAGTTGGAGTTCAACGCCAGAAATGGACCCAAACCTGGCGTTGAACGCCCAAAACAGCCTTATGCACGTGAATTGCTTAAGTCTCAGCCCCAGCACACACCAAGTGGGCCCCAGAAGTGGATCTCTGCAACATCTATCAGAGTTTACTCATTTTCTGTAAACCTAGGCTACTAGTTTAGTATTTAAACAACTTTTAGAGACTTATTTTACATCTCATGACATTTTAGATCTGAACTTTGTACTCTTTGATGGCATGAGTCTCTAAACTCCATTGTTGGGGGTGAGGAGCTCTGCTGTGTCTCGATGAATTAATGCAAGTATTTCTGTTTTCCATTCAAACATGCTTGTTCCTATCTAAGATGTTCATTCGCGCTTAACTGTGATGAAGGTGATGATCCGTGACACTCATCACCTTCCTCAAACCATGAACATGTGCCTGACAACCACCTCCGTTCTATATCCGATTGAATGAGTATCTCTTAGATCTCTTAATCAGAATCTTCGTGGTATAAGCTAGAACTGATGGCGGCATTCATGAGAATCCGGAAAGTCTAAACCTTGTCTGTGGTATTCCGAGTAGGATTCAATGATCGAATGACTGTGACGAGCTTCAAACTCGCGAGTGCTGGGCGTTAGTGACAGATGCAAAAGGACGAAGAATCCTATTCCAGTATGATCGAGAACTGACAGATGATTAGCCGTGCTGTGACAGAGCATGTGAGCATATTCTTCACTGAGAGGATGGGATGTAGCCATTGACGACGGTGACCCCCTACATACAGCTTGCCATAGGAGGACGTGCGTGCGTGAATCAGAAGACAGAGGAAAGCAGAGATTCAGAAAATAAAGCATCTCCAAAACTCCAACATATTCTCCATTACTGCATAACAAGTAACCTTTAATTTATGCTCCCTTGGTTATTCGCAATTCAACTGATAAACATAATTGACTTCCTGACTAAGATTTACAAGATAACTATAGATTGCTTCAAACCAACAATCTCAGTAGGATTCGACCCTTACTCACGTGAGGTATTACTTGGACGACCCAGTGCACTTGCTGGTTAGTGGTACGAGTTGTGAAAAGTGTGATTCACAATTCGTGCACCAGCCCTGTATCTGGTGTGGCTCCCCTGCTGTGGCGTAGCCTGCTCTGGGCCTGCCTGTGCAGCCTGGGTAGGTGTTTCCTCCTCGTGATCGTCCTCCTCTACCTCAGATGTATCAGAAGGGGTGTCGGGCTCGGAGGGGATGTCGCCGCCGGATCGGATCATCAACTTGAGGTGCTCATAGCGTTGCTTGTTGCGACGCTCCATACGATCCAAGCGGGCGAAGAGTCGATGCATCAAATGGTAAATAAGCTCAGGAGCAGGTGGAGGTGCAGTGGGTGGGGCTGGTGCAGCAGCGGAAGAAGAAGGGGCAGATGAAGGCGTGACTATCTCATCAGAAGCGGTAAGGAATAGAGGTGTATAGCCTAAAGCCCGAAACTTCCTGCTGTGAGGGATAATCTTCTTACAGTCCGCAGCAGGTGGCTTCTCATTAGCAAGCTCCCAAGGTACGTCAACTCGACGGCCTAGCTGGGTGATCAGATATGGGAACAGGAGGGTGCCTCTGACATGGACCGTGGCCACATAGTGCCGGATGAATCATGGCAGGTACAGGTCTTTACCCTCTAGCACACACCAGAGAAGGGTGATCATAGTGGCAGGCAGCCCCGTCTCATGAGTGCTCGGCATTACAAAGTTGCTCAGGATCTGGTGCCAGAGCCGAGCCTCATCATTCAGATACATAAGCTTGATTCCTTTAGGCATAGTGGTGTTTTTACCCATGACCCATGGGACAGTCGGATCAAGGGCTATCCTCTGCTTGACAGCATCCGAGTCAAATCTCATAAAGCGCATGTCCTCTTCAGCCTTTTGGTAACCGTCAGGCTGATCTGACTTAGGCTGAAGGCGCAAAATATCCTCAATGGCTTCTTCAGTGACCAGTATCTGTTTCCCTCTGAGGTGCACTGAATCCAGGGAAGTCTTGAAATAGTTGCAGTAAAACTCTCTAACGCAGGAAGCATTAACCTATGTCAGGTTTCTCTCCAAGAAGAACCAGCCTCTTTGTTTGATCTGATCGGAGGTGTACTGCTGTAGTTCTTCTAGAATTTTCAGAGTCCTTTCCAGGTACAGGTTTATGGAGGTGGCAAACACTGGAAACTTAGGCTCACAGTATCGATTTGCAAATTTAATTGGATCATTGGCAGGGAGGAGCTGGTCAGCCTTCTCCTGCGGGGTAAAGTGCTTTTCCCGCCAGAAGTCATCATGCATAATGTCCAAGATAGACATAGAGGATTCTCCTCTTTTCCTTTTACCAGTTGTGGCTTTGCCTTTTCCCTTACGCTGAGGGTCGGACATCTTGAAAAACAGAAATCTAGGATATAATAAAAACAGGAAAACAAGTAGGCAAATAATAAGATAAGCACATAGTGGCAAAGGAGCAGTAGAATTAAGAAATGAGTTGAAAAATTGTGTATTTTGGATTGTTTCGGAGTTAAAAAGCTGAGATGAGAAATTACAATCCAAAATATGTTATAAGTAGAATACCTGTTAATTAGGAAAAACAATAATCATTCCATGAAGGAAAAAATTGAAGGAGTTAGTTAAAAAGCAAAGGGGGAAGTTAGAAAGTTAAAAGTTGTTAAAATTGAAACAGAGGTTAGAAATCGGAAATCAGTGAGTTAGTAAAAAGAAAGTCAGAGTAAGTGGCATGGTGATTGGTTTCTAAGTAACAAGAATTTCAAAATTTTAAGCAACAATCAACTCATTTTCAAGCAAGGAAATCAGGTTGTTGGTGATTCATATAGATATGAAAATTTAAATCTAATCATCAAGAATGCAATTTATTAACCAAGAAAACAAAAGGAATAAGAATGCTGGCCCGTGCATTCATGAATTGGTTTGGGAAAAGCTAATTGATGCCAAATTCAAATTGCCAGAAACCAAAACATGAATGAAAAACAAATCAATTTGCAGAAAATTGGGCAGCATTCCGGCTAAAATTGGATGTTCCTGGGTAATAAACAGCAAGCAGAACAGTTCATAAAATTTAAAATAAAGCTGCAAATAGACATAAATAATATGAACATGAAAGAGCAGTCTCAATAGCAGCATGAAATGCGAAAGAATAGCATATGAACAGTAATGACATCATAGCCAGACCAAAATTGCAGAATAGGTAAAACAAACAGCAAGTACGGCGTAATTATCAGGCCTAAGTCCACTAACCACATCCTAGCTACCTAACCACCTATAATCCACTACAAACATGCATCTCTAACTAGCCTAATGTTAAACATAAACTGAAAAATATGCAACTAACTACGAATGAAAGAAAAGTGGCGTTCGGCGGAACCTGGTGGTTAGAGGCACAAATATGGAACTAAGAGAGACGGTTGGAGTGGGGTGGTGTTGGCGGCAGCGCGGCGGTGACGTGGGGCGGTGCGGCGGTGAACCATGGTGGCGGCAGGGATGTGTTGGAGGTGCTGGGTTAGGATTGGGGTACAGGGGGAAAGGGAGGAGGGTTGTGGGGCGGAGGGTGGTTGTGATGGTGGGGGGTGTGCTGGGGGCGGTTGGTGGTGGTTCGCGGTGGGGGGCAATGGCGGAGGGAAAGAAGAGAGGGAAGAAGGAGGGGGGAAGGAAGAAGGAGGGGGGTGGGTGTCGCGGTGGGTCTGGGTGGTCGGCGCTGGTGCGGCGATCAGGGTGGTTGGCGGTGGCGATGGGTACAGAGGAAGGAGGGAGAGAGAACAGAGGGGGTTGGGGAAGGAGAGTGGTGGCGCGATGGGGATAGGGTTTCGCGTCACTGGGGGTTAATGAATTTGAATCCATGCGAACGAGTGGGGCACGCGATCGCGTTGCTAGGGGAAATGGGGTTGACGCGGTCAGTGGTTGATGCGATCACATGGAATGGGTAAAAGGATGAATGACGTGGTTGCTTGAGGCATGCGACCGCGTCGCTGGAAATTGTGCTACACACAATTCCAGCATCGTTTCGGCGCAACTCTCTGTCTCTATTTAGGGTGTTGTGCAATCCACGCGACGCGAACGCGTCGCTCACGCTTTCGCGTGGGATAGGTATTTTGTACGTGACGCATTCGCGTAATGGACACGAACGAGTGGGCCGTTTTGTGCTAAATGTACAGCAGCCGCACGATTCCAGCCCAGATTTCTATGCCGATTTCCAGATCACACGTTTTGATTTTATGCCGATTTCCAGATCACACGTTCGCGTGGTTGACGCGAACGTGTGAGCAACGCGGTCACGTCGCACACACTACTTTTTTATTTTTTTGTATGCAGATATGAAACTATGCAGTATGCAATGCTAATGCAAATGCTATGAATAACATCCAGGTTCAATACATAAAATCAAACAGTGCGAAATAAAAATTGAAAAAGAAACGACCATACCATGGTGGGTTGTCTCCCACCTAGCACTTTTAGTTAAAGTCCTTAAGTTGGACATTTGATGAGCTTCTTGTTATGGTGGTTATGCTTAAATTCATCCAGAAATCTCCACCAATGTTTGGAATGCCAGCAGCCTCCGGGGTCCCAAACTAGGCATGTAAAGCTTCTGAGCAGCTTCAAACAGATTCTCAGGCTTCCGGGGTGACGAATGTCAGAATAGATTCCAGGATCCCTAACTTTGCTTTTAAATCCGCCTTTGTCTTGATCTATATTCTTTGATCCGGGCGGTTTAGTAATTGTATTCTCACCAAGATGACCAAACATCTTCCGAGATCCATTCAATTGAACTTGGTACCAATCCATGCACTTCGAATTGAAGCGTGGAACCTTATTGAACCTTGCGCACCAGCTCTGAGTACGAGCCATTTTCCTTTTACTCTTAAAGCCACAGAGAGCTCTAAGCTGGCCATCTGTTTCAAGCAAACCATATTCAAGTGTGTAACAACCCTGATTTTCGAGTATGCGAGATCTTTTTCGAAGGCACGGATTTCGCCAAAAGATCAGTAAAGGGAACACCTCTGATATATCATCAAGTATCTCAATCCTCATTGTCATTATGTCATCTTTAAGATAGAACCTTTTATGAGGCAAGCTCAATAACGCAGTCACGAAGAACCTAGTTTTTGAACCATATCGGTTAGGAGTTTTGATTCGGTTTTTTGTAAATAGTCTCAGTTTGACAAACCGGACCCGATTTATGAGAGAAGAGAGATAATAGGATGATATTATCATTATATTAGTATTAGAAGCTTCTTGAATGATATTATAAGGTTACCTGGTCTGTTTTAGTTAAAAACAGAAAACCGGTTTAACCGGGTTCACAATTTACTGGTGTAGCTTAGCACCAGCACTCTCTGATGACTTTAGCAATGCTAAGGCCTCATCATACATGTTTTATTCTGATAATAAATTTGTTACTAGTGTCATTTATGCTAGTAGCTCAGAAAATAATTTTTAGAGATGTTTTTACAAGTGTTCCGATACATCTAGTTTTAGTAGTTATACACCTGAGATATTTTAATATTATTTCAACCCACCTCCAAGCCAACCAATCATAGCTCACCCTACACCCCCAAAACCCTCAAGGCTGGCTCATTTTCACTTTGTGGCCCAAAATAGGTAGAGAGAAAAAGAGAGAAAAGTTCTTAGTTCCAAATCTTCAAAGCTTGATTTCTGCTGAACTAAAACTCAAATCAAAATTCCAATCCAACCAAAATGATCCTCTCTTCTTTCTCTACATGATCATATGACTTATCAAGGTTGGAATCAAGGTGAGTTGGCTGCACCATCTCTCTTTTGATTCGGTTTCAAGGAAACATGGTTAAATATATGTTGTCTTGATGTGATTTAGGAGGAAAAAGTGCTTAAGGACCACCTGAAAGTTTAACCGAATTAGGAGCAGAAAAACCAAGTAGGGTGTCACGAAATTAATCTTGATTATTTGTGTTTGAGTTGTGTGAATGTTGTATGATTTGGCTGTGCTAAAAATTGGTTGCATATATGATTGATTCTTGGTGAAATTTTGGTGAAATAAATTTGATGAAATTCATGCTTTAAAGTTCATGTTCTTGGGAAGCTGGAAAAACAAAACCCTAAGCTTAAATTGAGTTTCAATTTGTGTTGAAATCATGTAGAAAAGATGGGATTTTAGTGGCTGCTAATTTATTATGAATTATAGTAAAAATCGGTTGCTGAAAAGACTGAAAAACGGGTAAAAACAGAGAAGGAATCTGAAGAATTTATGAAGAACATGAAGAACACTTTGAGTGTGATGAAGAACAATGAAGAACACCTTTTTGATTCATAAAAGGGCAAGGAAGTAATTAATTTGGTGTTTGGGGGGTTATTTGGTAATTTCTAAAAGTTAGGGTGGTAAAAGTAGAAATATTAAAAGTTACAGGTGGTAAAAAGTGAATTTTAAAGGTTAAAAGTAAAAGTAAGTTAATTTTCAAAAATTTAATGATAAAATAATAAAAAAATAATAAAATATTAAATAATAATATTTAATTAAAAATAATATTTTAATAAAAATAATAAAATAATGCAGAAAAGGCAGTTTTCTGTAAAAGCTTTAGAAAGACAACTTTAAGCACAGAATCTCATAATTACTTTCATAAAACACTTAGGGAGTGGAAAAACATATTAGTGAGGCAAAGATAAAGAAAAGATAAAAAGTTGAAGAAAAGATAAAAATCGAAGAAAAAGTCTGTAAAGTTTTAATAACAGAAAAACAGACAGAGACTAGTGAACGAACTAGGGCAACATAGTTAGTCCTGGAATTGCGAATAAGGTTAGGTATTATATGAAAAGTTAAACTGTTTCAGTATAGACTTAAGGAACCTATACTTGGGACAGACTAACTATTCATACCGAAATTTACATAAGCTTTAAATACATACGTTAAACAGAGAAATCAGAGCAGAGTAAAGAAACACAGAGAATAGAGTAACTAGAGCAGAATAAAGGGATACAGAGAAAAGAGTAATCAGAGCAAAGTAAAAAGACAAAGAGAAAAGAGTAATGTGATAGAGAAATGGTTTGAATTAAGATGTTGTAAAAGTAAAAGCTGTAGAGTTTGTATAGCATGATTAAACAGAGAAAGAAAGAAGTACTGCATAAGAATGTGAAAGTGATGATGAATAATGAGAATGTTAATGAATGATGATAATGAGAATGATTATGTAAGAATCTGCTACAGAGAGGCAGTTAGATAGATGGTGGTACGACCACTGAGAACGCTTTCCTGGGATACCTTGCTATAATGCTTTGCTGTAAGACAGAGGTTGCTTACAGAGGTATCGAGATGAGTGTGCTCCTGTAAGACAGAGGTTGCTTACAGTGAGTGTGTTGTTGCTCCTGTAAGACAGAGGTTGCTTACAGTGAGTATGTTGTTGCTCCTGTAAGACAGAGGTTGCTTATAGTGAGTCTGTTGGGCGTATATCGGCTAATAAGTGCCACCCTGCAAGACAAAGGTTGCTTGCAGTGGATACCCTGCAAGACAAAGGTTGCTTGCAGTGGATATTGCCAACAGGAAAGCCTTATCTAGACAGAGGTTGCTGGGTAACGTCAGGAGCGGGTATGTAACCGACAGATGAGCTCATTACCTGCACTAGGGCTAGACATGCATCATATTTGGTTGCGCATTTCCTCTGTTATGATTGTTGTTAGAATGTATGCCTTCTTTGTTTTCATTCTATTCTCTGTGTCTGTATTTTGTTTTCTTGTATTCTTTTGTTTGTGTTTTGCTTTCTATTTTCTCTATTTATCTGTTTCTTCTGTCTACTGCTTCTCGGTATTATGCTATTTATCTGCTAAACAACACGGAATTAATGAACTTAACTAATAACCCCGACCCTACTAAGAAGTTCCAAGTTCTTACCCCTTCTCTCTCCCTTCCCCCTTCAGATGGAAGCATGAGGTACCAGAGAGACGTCCTGTGGAAAAGTCTGAACGCGCAGAGGAGTAGCAGATGATGTTCTACCTTTTGATGACGATCCACCTGACTTGAGTTTTGAAGACTTAGAACGTATTTTCCCTCGCTTGAAAAGTTTAGAGGGACTAAGTGAGTATAGAGTCTAGGCTAGCCTAGGTGCCAGCTTAGGGACCTCTTGAACAGGTCAGGACCTGGGATGTTGTATGTATATATGTATATAGTTATTATCTAGCTATGTCTAGGGGTGTTCTAACTAACAGTCTATATTCTAATAAAGGCTTAATCACCGAATGTTGTCAACTGCTTGTGATGTATTTATGTGTGGTTGTTTATAATTGTTTTATATATTATTAGTTGTGAATTGATTATGAATGATACTGTTTGTTAATCCAAATGTTTTTTTTTAAAAAAGTACCTCGTAAAATAACTATTCTTTTAACAACGAATCAGGCTCATATAATAAATAATAGATAATAATTAGGTAGACAAGTTGGTAGCGCTCAGTTTCTAGTATGATCATGACGTACCAGAAATTGGGTCGTTACAAAGTGGAAAATTAAAGATAAAGGTTAAGGATTGTACCCACCTGAAGCTTGTATTAGGTGGTAATGGCCTTGGGATAGGTGTTTCCAGTGGTTCTGTAATCTCTACTCCCTTGTATTCTTCTGTGAATTCCTCCACTTTGTTATAAGAGTCTTCAACTGCAACTGTGTCCTGATCAAAATCTACGATGTCTTCCTCATCACTCAAGTCATAAGCTGGAGGTTGAGAGAAATCTACCTCCGCATCACCTTCGTATTCACTTGGGGAAGATTCTTCAATCTTGGAGAATTCAGTTGCAGATGTAAGTTCATTACTAGGAGAACTTGACTTGTGACTATCATCATCAAGGAAACTTGCGTCTTGGGTTATTCCGTCTAGTTCGTCATAAAATACCTGCTTTGGGGGTTGTACACTATCCTCCTTAACATCAATTGTAACGTCATTGACGGAATTTTTCACAACTCTGGATTCCCATGGAGGTTCAGCATCTCCTAAATCTTCAACCAGTACTTCTTCTTCTTGGATAATTTGAGCTTCCTCCAATTGTTACAGAACAAAGTTATGCTCATTACTGCCCACTGGGGTTTCTAGTGTCTCTTTCATGCTATGTTCGTCATTAGATTCTCCACATGAAACTATTGGAGTTCATTGAGTGTCTAAATGTTTGAAAGATAATTGATATATTGCTTGCTCTAGCTGATGAAGGGTTGTATGATGTTGATCTACTGTTTCCTTGAGGCGAGCCTGTGATTCTTGAGGTGATGGATATGGACATGGTACATAGGGAAGTGGTGGTGTTTGGGAGTAATTGGATTAGAATTGGGGTAAATAAGGATCATACGGTGGTGAATGGTGAAAAGGAGCTTGTGAGTGTGGTGGTTCGAAGTTATGTTGAGAGGGTGGTTTATGGCTTGTTGGTGACTATCAGGAGGTCCACCATATCTATCAGCTTGGTATGCATTGTAGAATGGTCTTTGTCCATGATATCTTGGAAGGTGTTGTTGCCGAAAGGGCTGATCAGATCCTCTTGGCTCCATCCATCTTTGATTGCTCAGACCTTGATGCATATTCCTGTTATAGCTTCTACTCCCTTCAACAAATTTAGAACCAAACTCAAAGCGAGAGGGGTGAGAGTTCATAGTAACTAAATAGAAATAAAAGAGAAGAGCGAAAATAAATAAACAAGTAAAAGAAAAATATTTACAATAACCACTAATAAGGCACACGTTTGCAGCTCCCCGGCAACGGCGCCATTTTGAAGAGAGAAATTTTGCGTGGTCTAGAATTTAGAATAAATTCCCGTTGCAAGTATAGATTCTAAACCAACAAAAGTCCTTTCTTACAAACGTTTTGGTTGTCACAAGTAACAAATCTCTTAAAAATTGATAATCGAAGTATTCAAACCTCGGGTCATCTTCTCAAGGAACTGCAGGGAGGTATGTTCTTATTATTGGTTATGAATTTTGTAAATTGGGGGTTTTGAAAGTAAGGAACAATTAATTTAAATGACAAGTAAAATAAATGAATAACTATAAAATAAACTCTTGGCAAGGTATGAAAATTCAGAAGTCCTACCCTAGTTATTCTTATGAGAATTGAAGTTAATCCCACTTAGTTAACCCTTACGAAAGCAAGAGAAAGTTAAGTGAACTAATTAGTTAGATTTCCCAAGTCCTAGCCAACTCCTAAGGAAAGACTAGAGTTAGTGGAATTCAATTCAATTAGCAAACATAACAGTCAATCACGATAAGTTTAATAACTCAAGGATTTCCAGTTAATCAATTAAAGCCAAGGATATGAAAAGCTAAATAAGAATTATAAATCTGGAATAACTCAATTGTATTAATAAGAGAAAATCAATCTAAACATAAAGAGTTCATAAATCAATTTGGCAACATAAGTAATTAAATGAGAGCATTATAGTGTTTGAAAGTAAAAGAGAAATATAAAGTAAAAAAATATTGAACCTGATGAAGAGTTGAAATTCTAAATCCTTTAAGAGAAATCCTAATCCTAAAACCTAAGAGAGAGGAGAGAACCTCTCTTTCTAAAAACTACATCTAAACTATGAAAAGTGAATAATTGAAGGCCTCTTCTGAATGGATGCATTCCCCCACTTTATAACCTCTAATCTATGCTTTCTGTACTTGGATCTAGGCCGAAAAGGGCTTCAGAAATCACTGGGAGCGTTTTCTATAATTTCTGGTGCGTGGCATCTGTCACGCGTCCGCGTGGGTCACACGGTCGCGTCATCTGGAGTTTTCCTTATCACACATTCGCTTCGGTCATGCGTCCGCGTCATCTGTGTTCTGTTTAAGGCGTGCGTCTGCGTCAGTCACACGTTCGCATCCCTGCCTTTTCACGCTAGGCATGCGGCCGCGTCGTCCATGCATTCACGTCGCTGCCAGTTTCTTCAAAAACTCCATTTTGTGCTTTCCTTCCATTTTTGTATGTTTTCTTTCCATCTTTTAAGTCATTCTTGCCTTAAAAGATCTAAAACTACTCAACACACAAATCACGGCATCGAATGGTAATAAAGGGTGATTAAAATAATTATCTTTAAAGCATAGGAAACATGTATTTCACATATATCACATAACAAGGAAGGGAAAGTAAAACCATGCAATTTACATGAATAAGTGGGTGAAGGGTTGAATAAATCACTTATATTGAGCACAATATACATCATAAAATATGGGTTTATCAGTGTTCCCAGCTCTGTAGGATACTCCGACTGCTGAGACTAGATCTGAAACTAAGACGGGAAAAGGTAGGTTGCCCGCAATCTATACGTGTCCCATAGCTTGCCGAATGTGTCTTGGTAAATTGAGGTGCTGGTCTGTAAGGATACACCAGAGTAGAACAGGCATGTATGCAGTGAAGGAGGACTCGTGAGTGCTCGGAAGGACGTAATGGGACATAATCTGTGCCCATACTCGAGCATCCAAGGTGAGTGCTGAAGCCAATATGCTCTTAGGTCGAGATCGATGGTATCCATAGATCCATCTGTTGCCAGGTTATGCTATAACTCTGAGAACGGCGTCCTAGTCAAATTGATATGTCTGGTACTTGAATGAGGCTTTTTGGAATGCGTCCAATCCTTCTAGTGCAGGGAGAAGATCTAGGGCTCTTTGAATGGCCTCTTCAGTTATGGGAACCTGCTTCTGACGGACATAGATAGACGTAATGGTTGGCATGTGAAAATTGGAGTAGAATTCAACTACCCATGAGAGGTTAACCTGCCGTGGCTGTCTCCGTAGGAATCCCCATTGTCTTCGCTCAATGCGGGGCTCATCAAATTCAATAATGTGGGTCGGAAGAGTGAGAATGTGATCATTGTTATAATTCCTCTCGGCCAGGATGGGGAACATCTGCTCTCAGTAGCGGTTAGTGAACCGCGCAGTGTTCTTTACTGGAAAAGCTTTCTTTTTTTCATCGACCTTGATGATTCTCTTGATTTGCTTTGTTGAGGGCTTTACTGCTGTTGAAGATGGCTCTGCCACTAGTTCTCTTTTTGTTCCTTTCCTCGCCGGTTATTTGGAAGTAGCTTTCTCTTTACCCTTCTTGGTAGCCATCCTGAAAAGGGAAAAAGTAAGTACATGGAAAGGTAAGGGTTCGAGTAAGGAAGAGGATGGTATAGGTGATAATCAATGCACGGTAAAGAAGGATGTCGTTAACACATGGTCATGACTACATGTGAAAAGTTCATCAATGGAAATATAGCAAGTGCATGTGATGGAAAGTAGATGAAAGATGTTTATTAGCATGCCGGCAAAGGCATGAGTAGCATAGATCAAGCATTAAATGTCCAAGTTTGATTATCAACTCTTTCAAACTAACAATCTGTTTGTATTGACAATTATATTTAATCAATAAAATATAGAAAGGGTTTTGTGAAAAATAACAGGAATTTAGAGTAGTAGAATAGAATAATTTAAAATAATGTGGAATGCCATACGGGCTTTTTCACAAACACATAGCATGCATGATAAAGATGTTATGGAAAGTATTAAACTGAACATGCAAACAACCCTTTAAGAACTAATATTAATTGTCAAACAATTCCTTAATATACTCACATGCAAAATATAGAAGAAAACAATCATCCAATTAAATTTCTAACACCAGTTAAAGGAATAAAAAGAAAAAAAAAAGAAAAAGAAAATATAGATAATGAAAGTAAAAAGAAAAAAAAAGAAGAAATAAAACATAAATAAAAATAATGGAAAAGGGAAAAGTGAAGAAAGAAAGAAAAGAACCTTGATAATGGATGTGAAAAATAAGGGGGAAAGGTAAAAAAAAGTAAGAAGGAATAAAGAAGGGAGAAGGGAGAAGAAAGAAATAAGAAGGGGAAAGAAAAGATTTGGATTTGGGGAAGAAAAGATAAGATATCTGGCGCTGATCTGGATAAGCTGTGCGTCGCATGTGACGCGGACGCATGGGGCATGCGTTTGCGTGGTTTGTGATAATTTCAGGTGACGCGGACGCGTGGGTCACGCGCACGTGTGACATGATTTGTTCTATTGGCGTGAGTGCAGCCTCGCGTACGCACAACTCTCTGTTTTATACGTACATTGTCAAAATTTTGGGTGACGCGTGCGCGTGGGTGACGCGTGCGCGTGAATGGCCATATTTTGAAAAACGACGCGGCCGCGTGGGGCACGCGTTCGCATGGTAGGGCTTGTGCTTCCAACACCATTCCAGCCCCACTCCATCATAACTCTCTGCCATATACCCATTTACGTCGAGTTTGCAGGGTAACGTGTGCGCGTGGGTGACACGCTCGCGTGGAAGGCTATTTTGCAATTTGACGCAGACGCGTTAGGGACGCGTATGCGTGGGCGTGTTTTGTGCCTTAGGCATGCCTTCAGCCACTTTCCCACGTAACTCTCTTCTTTTTTTCTTCTTGTTGCGAAAGCACCTATGACGCGGACGTGTTAGCGACGCTTGCGCGTCGCGTGCCCCCTTTTTTTTTTATATATATATGTAGAATGCAAATGCAGGCTATATGCAGCTATATGCAGAGATTATGAGAAGAGTCATTAACAAAAACAAAAATAGAATAAAGTAAAATAAAACTAAGACTGAAACGGAATGATCATACCATGGTGGGTTGTCTCCCACCTAGCACTTTGCTTTTATGTCCTTAAGTTGGACGGTCTTCAGGCTCATTCTGCTTCTGTTGGTGGGTCTTCCAAGAGGAAAACCTCTAGCTCTTGTGATCCTTCATCTTTTCACCATGATAAAGCTTTAGGCGATGTCCATTGTCCTTCATGAATTTAGAGCTTGAAGGATGACGCAGGTGAAAAACTCCGTATGGCTCTGCCTTTTCTACTCTGTAGGGGCCTTCCCATCTTGATCTTAGTTTGCCTGGCATAAGCCTCAGTCTGGAGTTATAAAGAAGAACTAACTCCCATGGTCTGAACTCTCTCCTTTTTATGTGCTTGTCATGGACAACCTTCATCTTCTCTTTGTATCGTCTAGAGTTGTCATATGCTTCTAGGCGAAGATTCTCCAATTCTGCTAGTTGCAGCTTTCTTTCAGCACCAGCTTCGTCAAAATTCACATTGCATTCCCTTACAGCCCAGAAAGCCTTGTGTTCCACCTATACTGGAAGGTGGCAAGCCTTTTCGTATACCAAGCGGAAGGGGCTCATCCCAATGGGTGTCTTATACGATATTCTATATGCCTAGAGTGCATCTTGTAGCCTGGCACTCCAGTCTTTCCTATGAGGCTTTACTATCTTCTCCAGAATACGTTTAATCTCCCTGTTAGACACTTCTGCTTGTCCATTGGTTTGGGGATGATAAGCTGTTGCAACTTTATGAACAATCCCATGCTTCTTCAGTAATCCTGTCAGTCTCCTGTTACAAAAGTGAGTGCCTTGATCACTCACGTTTTCTCGTGGTGATCCAAAGTGACAAATAATATGGTTTCTAACAAAGGAAACAATAGTGTTAGCATCATCAGTACGGGTAGAAATTGCTTCCACCCATTTAGAAACATAATCTACGGCTAACAGTATATAAAGGTAACCATTAGAGTTTGGAAATGGACACATGAAGTCAATGCCCCAAACATAAAAAATTTCACAGAAAAGCATAATCTGTTGAGGCATCTCATCCCTCTTGGATATATTACCAAATCTTTGGCATGGAGAACAAGATTTACAAAATTCAGCAGCATCTTTAAAAAGAGTAGGCCACCAAAATCCACAGTCTAAGATTTTTCTAGCTGTTCTTTGAGGGCCAAAATGTCTTCCACTCTCAGAAGAGTGGCAAGCCTCTAAAATGGACTGGAATTCTGTTTGAGGCACACACTTTCTAATTACCTGGTCAGCACCACACCTCCATAGATATGGGTCATCCCATATATAATATTTAGACTCGCTTTTCAGCTTGTCCCTTTGATGCTTAGTAAAATTTGGAGGGAAAGTATGGCTAACTAGATAATTAGCTACAGGTGCATACCAATGAACTACTTCAGATACTGCATGCAAGCTATCAAATGGAAAAGCATCATTTATAGGAGTGGAGTCATCCTTAATGTGCTCAAGGCAACTCAAGTGGTTTTCCACTAAATTCTGGTTACCACTCCTATCCTTAATTTCTAAATCAAATTCTTGCAGCAGCAGTATCCAATGTATCAACCTTGGTTTGGACTCTTTTTTAGCTAATAAATATTTTAGAGCTGCATGGTCCGAGTACACTACTACCTTAGTACTAAGTAAATAGGCTCGGAATTTATCCAGAGCAAAAACAATAGCAAGAAGCTCTTTTTCAGTAGTAGTGTAATTAGACTGAGCAGCGTCTAAGGTTTTAGACACATAAGCAATTACAAAAGGATCGTTACCTTCGTGCTGAGCCAGTGCCGCTCTTACTGCATGGTTGGAGGCATCACACATAATTTCGAATTACTGGCTCTAGTCTAGTCATCTCACAATCGTAGCTTGAGTCAGGGTGATCTTTAGTTTATCAAACGCTTGCATAGAATCCTCACTGATCTCGAACTCAATATCTTTCTGTAGCAGTCTGGATAAAGGTAATGCTACCTTACTGAAGTCCTTAATGAATATCCTGTAAAAACCTGCATGGCCTAGGAACAAACGGACTTCCCTCACGGAGGAGGGGTAAGGTAAACTAGAAATGACATCTACCTTTGCTGGATGTACTGAAATACCAGTTTTAGAGACAATGTGTCCTAGAACATTCCCTTGTCTTACCATAAAGTGACATTTTTCAAAATTCAATACAAGGTTTAAACTAACACACCTGTTTAATACTCTAGCTAAACTATCCAAGCAAAGGTCAAATGAATCGCCATAAACGCTAAAATCATCCATAAATACTTCCACACAGTTCTCAATAAGATCTGAAAAGATACTCATCATGCATCTTTGGAAAGTAGCTGGTGCATTACATAAGCCAAAAGGCATCCTTTTGTATGCATACGTTCCAAAGGGACATGTACAAGTGGTCTTTTCCTGATCTTCAGGAGCTATATGAATTTAAAAGTAACCTGTATAACCATCTAAAAAGCAATAATGAGATTTACCTGATAGGCAATCGAGCATCTGATCAACAAATGGCAAGGGGTAGTGATCCTTGCGAGTAGCTTGGTTGAGACGCCTATAGTCAATGCAAACCCTCCATGAATTCTGCACTCTAGTAGTCAAGAGCTCTCCATGCTCATTCTTTACTGTTGTGACTTGATAATCCCTATTTTTAGGGTTTATCATGCATAGATTTAAGGGGCTTTGTCAATGATCTTCCACACTTATTCATATAAAATTGCATGATTTTGTTTTTCTTTCCCCATTTTCCCTCATAGATGAAAATATGCTTCTTTTGCATTAAAATTGATATATTGTAATCCTCTTCTATTACCATTCGATGCCTTGATCCGTTTGTTAAGTGATTTCAGAAGTTACAGGGCAAAAATGGCTAAGAGGAGTAAAGGCAGCATGTATGAATGGAAGGAGCATGGAATAAATTACAGATTTGAAGTTTGCACATGCATGCGCACACGCACCGTGCGCGTACGCGTGGATGTGTACACCCAGATCCAGCGCAGTGGAGCCGAGCGAGGAGCCGACACGCTTATATGGCTGGGCCATATTTCCTATGACGCTCGCGCACCATACGCCTGCGCGCAGATCGGAAAAAGACACCAGGGACGCGTACGCGTGCCGTCCGCGTATGCGTCGATAGACGCACGTGATTTTTTAATCAAAATACGTGACCATCGATTTCAAGGAGTTTCATGCCCTGTTTTGGAGCAGAATTTTGGAGGGAAAGGCTTAAGAAGACCAAGGATTAAGAGTGCTAGGAGAATTAGTCATAATTCTAGATATTTTTAGAGAGTTAGTTACATTTTATTTTTAGAGAGAGAAACTCCAACTTCTCTCTAGGTTCTCACTTCCTCTATTGCAAGTTTCCTTTGAACTCTTGGAGAGATCTATTGCTAATTGACTTTTTGTTTTGATACAAGTGTAGATCTACTCTTCTCATACTCTTAATTGTTGTTCTTTTGATTCAATCTCTTATATCTAGATGTGTTTGACTTTGTTACTTTGAATTTGGATTGATGAATTGTGGAATTTCATTCAATTGCTCTATTGTTGATGATTGTTTGGATTAGATAGCTTTAATTCAATCTTCTTCTCTCAATTACATCATGTCTTCTATAATTGCCTACCAATTATTTGTGACAATGACAACTCTAGCTATGGAGTAGATTTCTCTTACTTGGCTTAGGGGTTGAGTCATTGGAGACACTTGAATAGTGGATATTAATTGTAGATTATGAATTGAGAATTGCTAATTGACTTGGAGTGCACTAAAGCTAGACTTCCCTAGGGTGAGACTAGGACTTGTGACTCATGTTAGTTACTCTCGCTTGACTTTCCTCCATTGTTAGGGGGTTAACTAAGTAAAGCAATAATCAATTCTTATCATAATTGAAGGAGACTATAATGATGGAATTTCCAATACTTACCGTTAGCCAAGGCCTTTATTTCAAGTAATTGTTGTTTGCTTTTACTAGCTTAAATTCTTGCACCAACTCTCAAAACCACAAAAGTTTTCCTAATCAAAGATGTGCATTCTAAAGCAATTCCTAGGGAGAACGACCCGGGATCAATACTCTCGGTCATAGATTTTAGAATTGTTTGATGCAATATTTGCATGTTGGTTAGACTATACTCACGATTGGATTCATTGCTAAATTCTAACCGGCCTAAGAATATTCGGTTCATCAAAATGGTGTCGTTGCCGGAGAATTGCTTATGTGTACCATTCTATTGGTTAGTGTGATTGTTTGGTTGATTGTTACATAGGAATAGATTTAGCTTAGATACTAATTGATGTCATGAGCTTCTTATCTCCTTCATTGTATGACGCGTTTAGTACCAAATCCGAGCATAGCACCATTTGATTCAGAAATTGAAAGAACTTTGCTTTATATTAGGCAAGTTCGGAGGCGGTTAGCCTTTGAGGAAGGTGAAAAGGTTTTTACCAATTCACCGACCATATCATCGTCATCCAACGAAGGCACTAATTACTCTTCCGTTGATACTACTAATAGTTCTTCTTTTGATCTAGGTTTTGACAACATGGCCGCTCCAAGGAGAGTTACTCTCAAGGAAGCAGGTGCACCGGATTTTGTTCTCCAACCTCTACATGTGCTTCATCCCAACTTGAGTGCAAACTTTGAACTCAAGACTGCTCTCATCAATCTCTTACCAAAGTTCCATGGACTTCCCGCACAAGATCCAATTAGACACCTCAAGGACTTTCATGGTGTATACTCGACTACTAGGTGGGAAGGATCCGATGAAGTGGCTATATGGTTGTTTGCTTTTCCTTTCTCTCTTGAGGGAAGAGCCAATGAGTGGTTCTATACCTTACCTAGTGAGGTTGTGTCCGATTGGAACTTGCTTAAAAGAGAATTCCTTGATAAATTCATGCCCGTAGAAATGACAGACAAGCTAAGGAAGGAGATCTCATGTATTGTACAAGGCGAGATGGAAACTTTATATGAATATTGGGAACGGTTTTGCAAACTCTTTGATTCATGTCCCAACCACATAATTGACACTCAAGTCTTGTTTAGCTATGCATGCTAAGGCATGAGGGAGCAAGATAAGAATTTGTTGGATGCTTCAAGCAACGATTCTTTGTCAAAGTATAGGACAGTAAAGGAGGCATGGCAACTCATTACTGACTTGGCCGAGTCCACTCAACATGCTAGACAGAGAGTTAACCGCCCAAAGGCCGTAAATAAAGTTTCTTATAGTGGTGAGACCACTACCCTTACTAAGACCTTGTGTGAGATGACAAGTCTCTTAAAGCAACTCCAAGTGAATCAACAACAACCTCCACCTCAACAATACTCATCCTCTCCTCAAAACCAACAATGCCAACAATTGGTCCCACAAAAAGTGTGTGGCATTTGCTCATGCTACTCCCACTACACGGATGAATGTCCAAGTCTCCAAGAAGATAACACTCTAGCGGCTACCCATAACTTTTATGATCGCTCCTACTATGAACGTGCTAATCAAGGATACCATAACCAAGGGAGCAATTATAACCAAGGGTACCCCCAATAAGGAGGCAACTATAACCAAGGGAGCAACAACTCTAATCAAGGATAGAGGGATAACTCCAACCAAAGTTGGCGGGACAATTATCAACAAAGAAGAAGGGACAATGGAGGCAACCAAAGGTGGAATAACAACACTCCACAAAATCGCTATTCACAAAACCCTCCTAACCAACAACCAAATCAAGGAAGGAACTATCAAACCTACATACCACCTCAGAGACAACCACTTCCACCCAACCAACCCCAAGCACCACAAATCACCTATCCTTCCACATCTTCAAATCAGGATGACACACTCTGGTCCATACTCCAAGGACAAAAAGAACTCCAAAATACACTCAACTCAAGTCTTAATGGTCTCACTTCCACCCTCCAAGATCTCATTACTCGCATAGAACCACCTTCTACTTTCACTCCTTAAGCCTCAACCTCTAGTGCCATACCCTCTCAACCTCTACCCAACCCCAAGGGTGGCATCAATGCCGTAACCTTGAGGTCCGGAACTCAATTGCAGGAAAGGGATTCAAAGGCACCTAGTCCAATGAAAGTCACTCAAGAGGAAGATAGAGTTGAGATAGAAGAAATTGAAGAGGAGGAGGAGTCACATGTAATAGTTGAAGATGAAGACCCTCTACCAAGGAATGAAGTCCCTAGAAAGGAGCAAATCTTGGAGGAAGTGGCTCAACCAATCCCATTTTCTACATTGGTAAGAAAGGCTAAGAAGCGTGTGGAACTTGACCCAACAATGGTAAAGATGTTCAAGAAAGTGGAAGTAACTATCCCCCTCTTTGATGCTATACATCAAGTGCCTAACTATGCGAAATTTCTTAAGAACTTGTGTATGAACAAAGATAGAATTCATGAGTTGGAAACCATTCCATTGGGGAGTTCCATTTCGACTTTGATGGGATCCATTCCGGAAAAGTGTGTTGATCCGAGTCCTTGTTTAGTCTCTTGTGTCATTGACGGAGTCCAATTCATTGATTGTATGTGCGACCTTGGTGCATGCGTTAGCATTATGCCTCTTTCTGTTTATCATCTATTGAAGCTCCCACCGTTGAAGCGGTCGGCGGCTAGGTTTGTCTTGGCGGACAAGAGCATAATAACCGTGCCGAGTATTGCGGAGTATGTGTTGGTCGACATAAAGGATTTGATATTTCCAATTGATTTCCATATCATTGAGATGCCACCAAGTGAATCCGAGAGGGCATCATCTATCCTACTTTGGAGGCCATTTTTGAGGACCTCTAGATTCAAGTTGGATGCCTATTCGGGAACCTAATCATTCGAGATAGATGGGAGAGTTGTAAGTTTTAGCCTAGAAGAAGCAATGAGGCACCCACCAGAGAACCATTCCATATTTCGGTGTGATCTAATTGACAACATTGTTGTCGAAGTGCATTATGCAAAGCTAGAAGAAAAACATATGATTGAAGAAAATAGTGAAGATCCAAGTGAAGAAGTTCAAGTGACAAGCCAAGAGCAAAAGCAAGAATTGAAGCCACTGCCACCCCACCTAAAGTACTCATACCTTGATGAAGCCCACAAGTTCCAGATGATCATAGCAAGGGAACTAAATCCTCAACAAGAAGAAAAGTTGCTATGCATTTTGAGGAAGAACAAAAGGGCAATAGGGTGGAGTTTGGCAGATCTAGTGGGGATAACTCCCCAAGTGTGCGAGTATCGGATCTTTTGGGAAGAAGAAGCAGGACCCGTGAGACAACCTCAAAGGCGCTCGAATCCGACCATTTTGGAGGTTGTCAAGAAAGAGGTGACACGGTTACTCGAGGCGGACATCATCTACCCTATTTCGGATAGTGAATGGGTAAGTCCCGTTCAAGTTGTGCCTAAGAAGTCCGGGGTAACCACAATCAAGAATGAAAGCGTAGAGCTCATAGCAACACGGGTGCAAAACTATTGGCGAGTATGCATAGACTACCGAAGGTTGAACTCGGCCACTAGAAAAGATCATTTTCCACTTCCATTTATCGATCAAATGCTCGATTGATTATCCGTTAAATCCCATTATTGCTTTTTAGATGGATATTCGGGATACTTCCAAATACACATTGCTCTAGAGGACCAAGAAAAAACAACATTTACTTGCCTTTTTGGAACTTATGCCTACAAGCGTATGCCATTCGGCTTATGCAATGCACTGGCAACTTTCCAAAGGTGCATGATGAGCATCTTTGCAGATTTTCTAGAGCAATGAATGGAGGTATTCATGGATGACTTCACGGTATATGGTGATTCTTTTGATCATTGCTTGGATAATCTTGAAAAGTTTTGGAAAGATGTACTAAAACCAACCTTGTCTTGAATTTCGAGAAGTGTCATTTCATGGTCAAGCAAGGCATTGTTTTAGGACATATTATTTCCAGAGATGGTATTTCTGTAGATTCGGCAAAGATTAATGTCATATCTAGTTTGCCTTACCCCTCTTCCGAGAGGGAGGTCCGCTATTTCCTTGGACATGCAGGATTTTATCGGAGATTCATAAAGGATTTTAGCAAGGTAGCAATGCCTCTCTCAAGGTTGTTACAAAAGGATGTTGAGTTTGATTTAAGCAAGGAATGCATGGAGGCTTTTGACAAGCTCAAGGTAGCATTGACCCAAGCTCCCATTGTGCGAGGGCTGGATTGGAGTCGTTCATTTGAAATAATGTGTGATGCTTCAAATTTTGCCGTGGGAGCCGTGTTAGCACAATGCGAGGGTAAGAATCCATATGTCATAGCCTATGCATCAAAAACACTAGATGGAGCCCAACCTAACTACACTACCACCGAAAAAGAACTTTTGGCCATTGTATTTGCCTTGGACAAGTTCCGAACATATCTACTTGGTTCAAAGGTGGTAGTGTATTTGGATCATGCGGCGTTAAAGTATTTGTTGGCTAAGAATGAATCCAAACCGAGATTGATTAGATGGGTTTTATTGTTGCAAGAACTTGACTTGGAAATTAAGGATAGGAGTGGTACGCAAAACCTAGTGGCGGACCACTTAAGTCGCCTTGAACACACAAGAGGCGATACCACTCCTATCAATGATTCTTTTCCCTTTGAGGGCTTGCATGCAATCTCGGAAACCATTCCTTGGTATGCACCAATCGCCAATTACTTAGTATCTCGCTCTTTTCTTCCTAATTTCTCCAAACATCAAAGGGATAAGCTAAAAAGTGAATCCAAATACTATGTGTGGGATGACCCATACCTTTGGAGATGTGGAGCGGATCAAGTAATTCAGAGGTGTATTCCACAAACCGAATTCCACTCAATCTTGGAAGCTTGCCACTCCTCCAAAGGAGGAGGCCATTTTGGACCTCAAAGAACGGCAAGGAAAATCCTAGATTGTGAATTTTGGTGGCCAACTCTTTTCAAGGACTCTTCTTATTTTTGTAAATCTTGTTCTTAATGCATTAGATTTGGTAACATCTCCAAGAAGGATGAAATTCCCCAACAAACCATGCTATTTTGTGAGATTTTTGATGTGTGGGGAATTGACTTCATGGGACCATTTCTAAATTCTAATGGCTTTCTCTACATTCTACTTGCCATTGATTATGTGTCCAAATGGGTGGAAGCGATACCCACCCGGACGGACAATGCTAATGTGGTCCTTTCTTTTGTGAGAAACAACATCATTTGTAGATTTGGGTCGCCACGAGCAATCGTGAGCGACCAAGGTTCACATTTTTGTAACAAAAGAATGGAAGGGCTAATGAGAAAATATGGCATCATGCACAAAGTAGCCACGGCCTACCACCCACAAACAAACGGCCAAGCCGAGGTTTCAAATTAGGAGAATAAACGCATCTTGGAAAGGATTGTGAAACTCAATAGGAAAAATTGGAGTGCCAAGCTCACCGATGCATTATGGGCCTACCAAACGGCATACAAAACACCAATTGGCATGAGTCTCTTTCGGTTGGTATATGGCAAGGCTTGCCATTTACCAGTGGAGATAGAGCACAAGGCATATTGGGCCATCAAGGAGTGTAATCCAAGTTTGGGTGGAGCCGGAATTGAGAGGAAGCTACAACTAGCGGAATTGGAATGTTTGAGGATTGAAGCTTATGAGAACTCTATACTTTACAAGGAGAAAATGAAAGTCATGCATGATAGGAACATCAGAGGTAAAGCATTTAAAGCCAGTGATCTAGTCCTTCTTTACAATTCTAGATTGAGATTGTTGTCCGAAAAACTAAGGTTAAAATGGGAAGGCATGTAACAAGTAGTGAAAGCGGAACCCTATGGTGTTTACCATTTGTGCCATCCCTCAAGTGCGGATATCTTCCAGGTCAATGGGCACCGTCTCAAGTTGTACTATAGTGAGCAAATGAAGAGCAACAAGGAGATTGAGGTATTCCTTTTGGAAAATGCACCTCTTGGCAAAGAGTAATGAGCTAGTGGAAGTCCAACTTAAGGACATTAAACAAAAGTGCTAAGTGGAAGACACCCCACCATGGTGAGATCTATCCTTTCTCCCTTTTGTATATAGTTTTTGAATTTTGAATTATTTTGAGATTGCTTAGCTATAGTTTTGCTTGATTAGAGTTGATTGTGCCTACCTTAGACAACTTGTTCATAAAGACTTGCATTGATTTTTCAATGAATGAACCGATTGTTTGGTGGAAAAACACCCCTTCTTTAGGTTATGCATTGAGTTTTAATTGTTTTTGGCCTCTTTGGCTTACTTGGCCATTAATTACATGATAAGTAGGCATCCTTCATGTTTTGAAAAAAAAAAGGCACGCGTGCGCGCACTATGCGCGGACGCGTCCATCAGCCTTCGCAGCTCTTGGGCCATTTTCCAGAGAGTTTTGCAAATTCTAGGCCACTTCTGGGCCCTGGGCACAAACACAGTCACGCGTGCGCACACTATGCGTGTACGCATCCATGGCCGTTTTTGCAAAAGCGCGCGCACGCGCACTAGCCGCGTCCCCGCCATCATTGCGTTTTGCCATTCTGGGCCATTTTTCCTGAGACTTGTGCCCAAGTTAGGCCAATCTTATGCCACTGGCCTAACTCAACTCACGCGTACGCGCACCGGGCGCGCACGCGCACTTCGACCATCATGCCAATCGACGCGTCAATGCACCGTGGGCGTCCGCGTCGATTATTAAAATTCATCTCCTGGTACTTTCCCGAGAGTTAAGCCAAAGTTGTGCCCAACCTGTGCTGAGGGCATAACTCATATGCACGCGCCTGTGTACCTGGCGCTCGCGCGCACACCCGTATTTCACCCATTCATGCTTGCACGCACCATGCGTGTCCGCGCTCTTACTGATTTCCGCCCATGCACGCGCACGCGTGCTTGGTGCGCGCGCGTCGGCTCCGCGAATCAATTGCTTTAGAGTGCGCCCTTCCCCTTCAATCTCATTTCTCTCTTCTTACCATCACCCTTCTTCTTCACTTCTACCCCCCTTCTACCATTTCTACCATCTCTTCTCCACCACCACCGGTGGCAACCATCACCTCCGGCGGCCCCACACCTCTCTTTCTCCTCTTCTCTCTCAACTCTCTTCACTACCTTTTCTCTCACTTCCATACCCCAATTCTTTCCTTCCTCTCAAGGTACTTCTCATTATTATTCTTGTTTAGTTTTCTTTTCTCTTCCTTTCACCTTTCCTTAGCTATATTCCCCTACTCTTCCTCTTAGTTAGTTTCATTCATGTTTTCTTTGTTTGTTGAATTTTCTTGTTTTGTTTGTTGATTTTCCTTGATTTCTATTTTCTTTTCTATTTTCTTACGGGTGTTACAAGTGGAGATTACCCTTGCATTGATGAGTTAGTTTGATTTACTTGCTTTCTTTTACAATATGTGGTATGCTATGATGGTTGATGATGCTTTATGGGATGTTACATTGTCACCCTTCTCCCATTTTTGTCATAACAAGGGATGCACACCAAGTGTTTGATGGAAGGCCCACATGACTTTTTGGTGTTCCATTTGATTTAGCTCTTCTATTTTTGTGTTCTTTCTCATTCACTTGCCTGTTCGTATGTGCATTAAGCTTACTACATTTCTTGCTTCATTTCTATATGCTCATTCCCTATTTCTCACTTCTTGTTATTGTTGTTAAGAGTGTGTGCTTCTCATGCTTCTTGTTTTCATGCATATACCACCCATACATCACATGCTTGTGCTTAACCATGACCTTCATTATTGTCTTAGTTACATGTTGTAGCTGTCATGTATCTAAGTCACTTATCCCCTTCGACTTTGTTATTAGCATGCTTATTATTTCTTAAGTGCTTCTTTGGGCTTAATTTCACCATCTTTCCCTCTTTTCATAGGATGGTGATCAAAAGAGACAACGGAAAGGCACCCAAGAAGGCACCCTCATGGTCCGTTATTAAAGCACAACAAGCACCTAGCGCTAAGCCCCTCCTCACTAAGACAAGGAGCGTTGCTAACATTGATGTTTCGGAAAAGGACAATCTGTCGAGGGATCCGAACAAGTTCCCCAACCGCTATTGCGAACTTGTCTACCCCTTGATTAAACCAAGGAACTATCATACAGAGCCTCTTCTAGCCCCTCCGGCTCATGTCATACCACTCATCATGCCCCGCATCGAACGGCGGCAATGGGAGTTCCTATTGAGGAAACCTCGGGAAGCAAACTTGTCTTGGATGGTTGAATTTTACACTAACTACCACTCCTCTTCCCTTACATCGGTATTTGTGCGCCGAAGGAAAGTTTCCGTCACGAAGGAGGCCATTCAAAATGTGCTTAAGACCGGACCGTTAGTGGAAGGGATTGATGCTTACCAAGAGATTTTGTCGGCACGGTGCCAATATGCGTTTGATTGGGATGCCATCCTCATGGTCATTGCTATACCTGAATCATTCTGGATTCGCGAAAGGATGAGACCCCGGCCCAAGGGCATCACCGTACATTTTCTCATTAGAGAGGCTCAGGCATGGGCCCAAATTCTAGCCCACGATGTGCTCCCTAGCACCCCTGGCTCATCTATCACTGCCGAGTTAACCTTGTTGGTTTAGTGTCTCCTCACAGAGAGACCGGTGCATATTCCCCGTCTCATCCACCAATCTATGGGCCGCATCCACGCTAAGGGGAACCTACCGTTTCCCGTCCTAGTGACCGACTTAGTCGTCACAGCCGGTGTTCCCCGGGATACTAAGGATAGAAGGGCCATGATCTCGGTGGATGGCGATGTTGTTTCGAACGGAAGATATCTCTACCCTCCGGCGGACACCAAAGAGCCAAACTTAACCGTCCCCATGAACATCCACTCCACCTCATCCGCACCACCAAAGTCATCCATGCAACGCATAGAGGAACTCCACAAGAAGCTTGACCATTATGAGCAGCGTAACCAATGCCGATATGCTTTTGTCAAAAAGCTTCTAAGTTGCCTAGCACCACCTATGGAAGAACCGGAAATTTCCACGTCCACCAGCACCGATAATGAGGAAAGCGATAATGAAGAAGAGGATGGACACTCAGAAGCCGCTCAACCACCGCGTCTCACTCAGGGCACGGAGAACCGTGCCAACTTCTAAGTGTCGGGAGGTCGGTCGGCCGACCAGTCTTCATAGGTAACACCCGAATAAATTCTTTGAATCTCTTTTGTTAATTAGGAAAGATTGCATAATTAATTTTTTCACCCCTTTTACCCCATTTGCATGTTAGTATCTCTTAATAAATCCACTTGGTTAGAGTAATGACTTCTCTCCTAGAAAACTAGAATTTTAGGGCGACCCTACCAATTTTGAAAAAAAAAATTTTTTTATGCTAAACTTGTTCGAAGAATGTAATTTGGAACATGGATTTTGAGTGAAGAACACAAGCAAGTGTGTTTTGAGCCTAATTGCATGGTTACATCTTATAACCATTTATTTTCCTTCTTGTGTGCATTGTTCTCTCTCTATGATTGTGATCTTTAATTTGTTTGACTCTATATGTCCAATGTTATATGTATGAATGCATGTGCTTGATTGAGGCCCTCAATTCACTTAGCTTCTTACCCAAATGAACTTACCTTATAACAACCATTGTAACCAATTTTGAGCCTACGTTTAATCCGCTTATTCTTAATTTTAGCATATCACAAGCCAAAGGTGAAAAGCCATGAATGTCCCTATTTGAATCCTTGAATAGCTTAGGCTAGTGCGTATGTGCCGTTCAAGTATGGGAAAACCGGGGGGGGGGGGAGGGGAAGCATTGGTTGAGATAAGAGCATGTTATTTTTGTTGAAAATATTGGGAAGTGGATACATACTCATGTGTTGATTAAATATATAGACCTTATGCATTGACACTCTTGCATAAAGTTGAAGAAAAAAAATATATATATACATACACACACATATGTGTATAGGATAAAGAGAAAGAGAAAAGACAAGAAAAGAAAAGGAAGAAATATATATATATATATATATATATATATGTAAGCATGCATAGAACAATTGTTGATTGTTAGAGGAAGAACAATTTTTGGAGGAGCATAAAGTATGGAAGGATTGAGTGATCAACCCTATACATCGAGCGAATAAAGTGCAAATACTTCCGGTGAGGGGTTTCAAGCTCAATTTCTTGTTCCCGGCTCTCGCGAGCGTTCTTCATGCAAGCTATGCATATTTGACTTTGATACTAGAATTGGTAGAGTTCATACATTGCTCATCATCTTGCCCTATTTGTATATATATATGAATTCTAGGAAGATCGAATTGCTCTTGACCAAGTAGGTAG
Source organism: Arachis hypogaea (assembly GCF_003086295.3). NCBI lineage: Eukaryota > Viridiplantae > Streptophyta > Magnoliopsida > Fabales > Fabaceae > Arachis > Arachis hypogaea. The sequence continues at coordinate 86,070,268 of NC_092052.1, forward strand.
TAGCATACACCCTAGTTGCATTCATGTAGGTAGATTGCATTCCATGAGTCCCACTCTCTTGTGATCCTTCGATCTTTTGCTTTTCTTTAGCATGAGGACATGCTATACTTTAAGTGTGGAGAGGTTGATAAACCCTATTTTTAGGGTTTATCATGCATAGATTTAAGGGGCTTTGTCAATGATCTTCCACACTTATTCATATAAAATTGCATGATTTTGTGTTTCTTTCCCCATTTTGCCTCAAAGGTGAAAATATGCTTCTTTTGCATCAAAATTGATATATTGTAATCCTCCTCTATTACCATTCGATGCCTTGATCTGTTTGTTAAGTGATTTCAAAAGTTACAGGGCAAAAATGGCTAAGAGGAGTGAAGGAAGCATGCATGAATGGAAGGAGCATGGAATAAATTAAATATTTGAAGTTTGCACATGAGTGAGGAGTCGGCGCGCTTATATGGCTGGGCCATATTCCCTATGACGCTCGCGTGCACCATACGCCTGCGCGCAGATCGCAAAAAGACCCCAGGGACGCGTCGATGGACGCACGTGATTTTTTAATCAAAATACGTGACCAGTGATTTCAAGGAGTCCCAGGCCCTATTTTGGAGTAGAATTTTGGAGGGAAAGCTTAAGAAGACCAAGGATTAAGAGTGTTAGGAGAATTAGTCATAATTCTAGATATTTTTAGAGAGTTAGTTACATTTTGTTTTTAAAGAGAGAAACTCCAACTTGTCTCTAGGTTCTCACTTCCTCTATTGCAAGTTTCCTTTAAACTCTTGGTGAGATCTATTGCTAATTGACTTTTTGTTTTGATACAAGTGTAGATCTACTCTTTTTCTACTCTTAATTGATGTTCTTTTGATTCAATCTCTTAGATGTAGATGTGTTTGACTTTGTTACTTTGAATTTGGATTGATGAATTGTGGAATTTCATTCAAATGCTCTATTATTGATGATTGTTTGGATTAGATAGCTTTAATTCAATCTTCTTCTCCCAATTACATCATGTCTTCTATAATTGCCTACCAATTGTTTGTGATAATGACAACTCTAGCTATGGAGTAGATTTCTCTTACTTGGCTTAGGGGTTGAGTCATTGGAGACACTTGAATAGTGGATATCAATTGTAGATTATGAATTGAGAATTGCTAATTGACTTGGAGTGCACTAAAGCTAGACTTTCCTAGGGTGAGACTAGGACTTGTGACTCAAGTTAGTTACTCTCGCTTGACTTTCCTCTATTGTTAGGGGGTTAACTAAGTGAAGCAATAATCAATTCTTATCATAATTGAAGGAGACTATAATGATGGAACTTCCAATACTTACCCTTAGCCAAGGCCTTTATCTCAAGTAATTGTTGTTTGCTTTTACTAGCTTAAATTCTTGCGCCAACTCTCAAAACCACAAAAGATCTCCTAATCAAAGATGTGCATTCTAAAGCAATTCCTAGGGAGAACGACCCGGGATCAATACTCTCGGTCATAGATTTTAGAATTATTTGATGCGATATTTGCATGTTGGTTAGACTATACTCACGATTGGATTCATTGCTAAATTCTAACTGGCATAAGAATATTCGGTTCATCATGACTCCAGACTTCTTGGGCACCACTTATACTGGACTAACCCATTCACTGTCTGAGATGGGGTAAATGATATTTGCTTCAAGTAGCCTGGTCACTTCTTTCTTGATAACTTCTAAGATGGTGGGATTTAATCTTCTTTGGGGTTGACGGACAGGTTTTGATTCCTCTTCTAAATATATTTTGTGCTCACAAACTTGAGGACTAATGCCTACTATATCCGCCAAGCTCCATCCAATTGCTTTCTTATGTTTTCTCAGCATACTAAGCAGTTGTTCCTCTTATTGAGAAGTGAGTTCCTTTGCAATGATAACTAGAAACTTCTGATTATCCTCAAGGTAAGCATACTTGAGGTGTGGAGGAAGGGGTTTCAATTCCAATTTCTGCTCTTGGCTGGGCTCTGGATCATCCAGGGCAAGTGGTAATGGTAAAGTGTCTTCATTATGTTCAAATGGTGTCCCCACACTTGGACCTTGCTCCATGTGCTTCTCTTCTACTTCTTCTTGGTGAACTTCAGCCATAGTTTAATCAATGATGTCATACTAGAAGATAGAATGATCTTTCGGAGGGTGTTTCATAGCTTCATTTAAACTGAAACTTACTGTTCTGCCATCTATCTCAAAGGAGTAAGTTCCTGAGAATGCATCCAGCTTGAACTTCGAGGTTTACAGGAATGGTCTTCCAAGCAAGATTGATGATGGTCTTCCTGAGTCATTAGGTGGAATTTCCTGGATATAGAAGTCAATGGGAAATGTGAGCCCCTTAATGCTCACTAATACATCTTCAGCAATTCCAACTACTGTAATAATGCTTTTATCTGCTAACACAAAACAAGCTGCCAACCTTTTTAAGGGAGGGAGTCTTAGAGTATCATATATAGACAATGGCATTCTACTAACACACACTCCTAAGTCACACATGCAATCAAAAAATATTACACCTCCAATGGTACAATTAACCATGCATGGACCTGGATCACTACATTTTTCAGGTATACCTCCCATTAAAGCAGATATAGAACTACCTAAAGGGATAGTTTCTAATTCATTAATTTTCTCTTTATGAATGCATAAATCTTTCATAAATTTTGCATATTTAGGTACTTGCTGAATAACATCAAAAAGGGGAACAGTTACCTCAACCTTTTTGAAAATTTCTACCATTTTGGGATCAAGTTCAATCTGCTTTCTGGACTTCCTTGCAAGGTGTGGAAATGGGATAGGAATGGAGCCACTTGCAGCTTTTGCATCCTTTGGTAGTTCATTCCCTTGCTGAGCTACTTCTTCTTCAACCTTGTCTTGTACTTCCTCTTCCTCTTCAGCATCTTCCACTTCTATCATATCTTCAGCTGGGGCGTGTATTTGTGTGCTTGGCTCCTCTTTATTCCTCTCCTACAGTGTGGTTCCAGACCTCAAAGTAATAGCATTGAGAAGGAATTCCACTGGAGCTTAAAGGTTGGATAGTGGAAGTAGGTAATGAATCTATCCGGGCGGCAAGAGCTTGTAAAGTGGCATTCAGACCATTTAGAGTAGAGTTCAGTGTAGTCTGCATGTCTTGTTGTCCTTGTGCAAGAGAATGAAGCATCTCGTCATTTGATGAGGAAGTGGGATAAGTGATCTAAGGGACCTGTTGTTGGTTGTGCTGGGGTCTTTGTGATTGCCTTAGGTGAGGAGCTCTGTAAGGTTGGTTCTGATTCTGTTGTCTGTTGTTGTTATTCCACCTCTGGTTTCTTTGGTTGTCTCTGCCTCCTCTGTTATAGTTGTCCCTCTAGCCATGGTTGGAATTATCCCTCCAACCTTGGTTGGAGTTATCCTGCTATCCTTGGTTGCAGTTGCCGCCTTGTTGATTGTATCCTTGATCTGGACGGTCATAGAAGTTATGAGTAATTGCCACAGTATTTTCTTCTTGTTGGAGCTACGGGCATTCATCAGTATAATGACTATAATCTGCACATATGCCGCATACTCTTTGAGGAACTAACTGTTGGCTTTGCTGTGGTGGGAAAGGCTGAGCTTGTTGTTGATTCAACTGTAATTGCTTTAGTAGGTTAGTCATTTTACATATACTCTGTGTAAGAGCAGAAGTCTCAGTGCTAGAGGAAACTTCTGCAATGGCTTTTGAGTGGCTATTCCTGTGCCTGTGATTCCTGGTGGACTCAGCTAAGTCGCTGATTAGTTGCCATGCTTCATCTGCGGTCTTGTACTTCTTCAGAGAACCATTACTAGCACCATCTAGTGTAGTTTTATCCCGATGCTTCATACCTTGAGTGAAATAGCTGATCAATACTAGCCTATCAATCATGTGATGGGGGCATGCATCCATAAGGTTCTTAAAATGCTCCCAGTACTCATAGAGAGTTTCTAATTCACCTTGAACAATGCGTAAGATCTATTTTCTCAATCTATCCATATCTTCAGTTGGAAAGTATTTTTTCAGAAATTATCTCCTGAGCGTATCCCAGTTAGTAACAGTCACTTCAGGTTGGGAGTAGTACCACTCCCTCGCCTTTCCCTCAAGAGAAAACAGGAAGGCAGTTAACAAAATAGAAGTTTCATTCGCACTCTGACGTCTAACAGTAGAACAGGCTGTTTGAAAATTCCTGAGGTGCTTGATGGGCTCCTGAGCAGGCAACCCATGAAACTTGGGCATCAAGTTGATTAGTGCAGTCTTCAGTTCAAAATCTGCAGCCAGAGTTGGATGGTGCACTTGATACGGCTGCATTGTAAAATCTGGGGCTCCAGCTTCCTGGAGAGTAATCCTCCTAGGTGCTGCCATTCTATCTACACGTGAATTAACTGAATCAGTAGTGAAGGAGCTTCTTTCGCTCTCAGATGGCGGTTCAGATTCGCCCTCATATGAGACTAGTGAATCGATAACAATCACTTCACCACCCTCAGAGGCTAACCGACATCGAGCTCGCCTAATACGTGAAATAGTTCTTTCAATTTCAGGATCAAATGCGGCTAAGCTCGGATCAGGTAGTGAACGCATCATTCAATGAAAGAAACATATAGCTCATGGTAATAAAATAAAAATAAAATATGCAAATAAAAAATAAAAATATGTACACTAATTAATAATTTAGCACACAATTGCAACTTCACGGCAACGGCGCCAGAAACTAGTGTGTGATGGAAGTTAGGTCAATTAAGAGATTGTAATGTAAGAACAGTATTGCGAGTATAGCCCTTAACCAGCTAAAATCTACCTCACCAATTTAGTAAGGTATCACAAAAATTTAGAATAAAAATACTAGGAGTATGAGTCCCAGGTCGTCTCCCAACGAGTTGCAAGGAAGGATGCTAATTTATTAATTAGGAGTTTCCAAGAAAGTTTGAGAGTTGAATAATGAGCAATTAAATAATTATAAATTAAAGCAATAAAAACTAAGAATGATTATTAATATTCTAGATAAAAAGCCTTGACTGGGGGAATGATTAATTGGAAGTTCTATCCTTGTTGGGATCTCTTAAGTGTAGTATCAAAAAGGTTGTTGTTTTCACTTAGTTAACCCTTACTAAATAAAAGAAAGTCAAGTGATTGAGCTAACTCTTATTCGTAAATCCTAGTCCTCTCCCTTGGGAAGGTCTAGCGTTAGTAAATACAAAACTAGCCAACAACTTCCAGTTTAATCGGCACTTAAGCCTTCCAACTCAAGTATCTCCTTTTAATCAACCCCCATGTCAAGTATGGAATCTACTCCATTGACATGAATATAGCGCTCATAAAAATATAAGAAGAAGACATGATAAAATAGAAATTCAAAATTAATTAAAAATAAAAGTAATCCTGGTGCACGAAATTGTGATGTCCAGGCTCGAACAATCCCTGGCAACGTGAGCAACTTGGTACGCGTAATCGTGATTACACTTTAATTATGTAAAATTCATGGCTCTTTCTTCCCCTGGCAATGGCGCCAAGAACATGGTGCCAATACCATGTTTCACAACTTCGATACAACTAACTAGCAAGTGCACTGGGTCGTCCAAGTAATACCTTAAGTGAGTAAGGGTCGAATCCCACGGAGATTGTTGGTATGAAGCAAGCTATGGTCACCTTGCAAATCTCAGTTAGGCAAATATAAATTGATAATGGTGTTTTCGAATAATAAATAATAGAATAAAGATAGAGGTACTTATGTAAATCATTGGTAGGAATTTCAGATAAGCGAATGGAGATGCTTTTCGTTCCTCTGAACCTCTGCTTTCCTGCTATCTTCATCCAATCAGTCTTACTCCTTCCCATGGCTGGCTTTATGCAAGGGCATCACCTTTGTCAGTGGCTACATCCCCTCCTCTCAGTGAAAAATATTCTCACATGCTCTATCACAGCACGGCTAATCATCTGTCGGTTCTCGATCATGCTGGAATAGGATTCACCCTCCTTTTGCGTCTGTCACTAACGCCCAACAATCGCGAGTTTGAAGCTCGTCATAGTCATTCAATCATTGAATCCTACTCGGAATACCACAGACAAGGTTTAGACTTTCCGGATTCTCTTGAATGCCGCCATCATTCTAGCTTACGCCACGAAGATTCCGGTTAAGAGATCTAAGAGATATTCATTCTAGCTTATTTCATGTAGAACGGAAGTGTTTGTCAGGCACGTGTTCATAGGGGAGAATGGTGATGAGCGTCACACATGATCATCACCTTCATCACGTTCTTGGGTGCGAATGGATATCTTAGAAGCGAAATAAGATGAATTGAATAGAAAACAGAAGTACTTTGCATTAATCTTTGAGGAACAGCAGAGCTCCACACCTTAATCCATGGAGTGTAGAAACTCTACCGTATGAAAATACATAAGTGAAGGTCCAGGCATGGCCGTGTGGCCAGCCCTCAAATGTGATCTAAGATAGCATACAACTGATCAAAGATGCCTAATACAATAGTAAAAGGTCCTATTTATAATAAACTAGTCACTAGGGTTTACATGAGTAAGTAATTGATGCATAAATCCACTTCCGGGGCCCACTTGGTGTGTGCTTGGGCTGGGCTTGAGTGTTGCACGTGTAGAGGTCCTTCTTGGAGTTGAACGCCAGTTTTTGTGCCAGTTTGGGCGTTCAACTCTGGTTTTGGCTCCTTTTCTGGCGCTGGACGCCAGATTTGGGTAGAAAGCTGGCGTTGAACGCCAGTTTACGTCATCTATTCTTGGCCAAATATGGACTATTATATATTGCTGGAAAGCCCTGGATGTCTACTTTCCAACGCAATTGGAAGCGTGCCATTTCGAGTTCTGTAGCTCCCGAAAATTCACTTTGAGTGCAGGGAGGTCAGAATCCAACAGCATCAGCAGTCCTTCTTCAACCTCTGAATCTGATTTTTGCTCAAGTCCCTCAATTTCAGCCAGAAAATACCTGAAATCACAGAAAAACACACAAACTCATAGTAAAGTCCAGAAATGTGAATTTAACATAAAAACTAATGAAAACATCCCTAAAAGTAACTAGATCCTACTAAAAACATACTAAAAACAATGTCAAAAAGCGTATAAATTATCCGCTCATCACAACACCAAACTTAAATTGTTGCTTGTCCCCAAGCAACTGAAAATCAAATAGGATAAAAAGAAGAGAATATACTATAAATTCCAAACTATCAATGAAACATAGCTTCAATCATATGAGCAGGACTTATAGCTTTTTGCCTCTTGAATAGTTTTGGCATCTCACTTTATCCATTGAAGTTTAGAATGATTGGCATCTATAGGAACTTCAGATTTCGAATAGTGTTATTGACTCTCCTAGTTCAGTATGATGATTCTTGAACACAGCTTCTTTATGAGTCTTGGCCGTGGCCCTAAGCACTTTGTTTTCCAGTATTACCACCGGATACATAAATGCCACAGACACATAATTGGGTGAACCTTTTCAGATTGTGACTAAAGTCCCCAATTAGAGGTGTCCAGGGTTCTTAAGCACACTCTTTTTTTGCTTTGGACCTTGACTTTAACCGTTCAGTCTCAAGTTTTCACTTGACACCTACACGCCACAAGCACATGGTTAGGGACAGCTTGGTTTAGCCGCTTAGACCAGGATTTTATTCCTTTAGGCCCTCCTATCCACTGATGCTCAAAGCCTTGGGATCCTTTTTATTTCCCTTGCCTTTTGGTTTTAAGGGTTATTGGCTTTTTTGCTCTTGCCTCTTGGTTTTAAGAGCTTTTGGCTTTTTCTGCTTGCTTTTTCTTTTTCTTTCTAATTTTTTTTTCGCCTAGTTTTTTTTTCTTTTTTTTTTCTGCAAGCTTTGTTCTTTGCTGCTTTTTCTTTCTTCAAGAATCATTTTTATGATTTTTCAGATTATCAAATAACATGTCTCCTAGTCATCATTCTTTCAAGAGCTAACATATTTAACATTCTTAAACAACAACTTCAAAAGACATATGCACTGTTCAAGCATACATTCAGAAAACAAGAAGCATTGTCACCACATCAATATAATTAAACTAAGTTCAAGGATAAATCCGAAACTCATGTACTTCTTGTTCTTTTGAATTAAAGCAGTTTTTATTTAAGAGAGGTGATAGATTCATAGGACATTCATAACTTTAAGACATAGTTACTACTACTAATGATCATGTAATGAAGACACAAACATAGATAAGCACATAACATAGAAAACGAAAAACAGAAGAAATAAGAACAAGGAATGAATCCACCTTAGTGATGGTGGCGTTTCCTTCTTGAGGAACCAATGATGTCCTTGAGCTCTTCTATGTCTCTTCCTTGTCTTTGTTGCTCCTCCCTCATTGCTTTTTGATCTTCTCTTATTTCATGAAGCATGATGGAGTGCTCTTGATGTTTCACCCTTAGTTGTCCCATATTGGAACTCAATTCTCCTAGGGAGGTGTTGATTTGCTCCCAATAGTTTTGTGGAGGAAAGTGCATTTGAGGCATCTCCAGGATCTCATGGTGATGATCTTCACACGCCTCTTGAGCTCCATGAATGGGCTCTCTTGCTTGCTCCATCTTCTTCTTAGTGATGGGCTTGTCCTCTTTAATGAGGATATCTCCCTCTATGTCAATCCTAGCCGAATTGCAGAGGTGGCAAATGAGGTGAGGAAAGGCTAACCTTGCCATGGTGGAGGACTTGTCAGCCACCTTGTAGAGTTCTTGAGGTATAATCTCATGAACTTCCACCTCTTCTCCAATCATGATGCTATGGATCATGATGGCCTGGTCTATAGTAACTTCAGACCGATTGCTAGTGGGAATGATTGAGCATTGAATGAACTCCAACCATCCTCTAGCTTCAGGCTTGAGGTCCAATCTTCTTAGTTGAACCAGCTTGCCTTTGGAGTCAATCTTCCATTGAGCTCCTTCTACACATATGTCCATAAGGACTTGGTCCAACCTTTGATCAAAGTTGACTCTCCTTGTGTAGGGGCGTGCATTCTCTTCCATTTTTGGCAAGTTGAACGCCAACCTCACATTTTCCGGACTAAAATCCAAGTATTTCCTCCGAACCATTGTAACATAGTTCTTTGGATCCGGGTTCTTACTTTGATCATGGTTCTTGGTGATCCATGCATTGGCATAGAACTCTTGAACCATTAGGATGCCGACTTGTTGGATGGGATTTGTTAGAACTTCCCAACCTCTTCTTTGAATTTCATGTCGGATCTTCGGATACTCATTTCTTTTGAGTTTGAAAGGGACCTCGGGGATCACCTTCTTCTTGGCCACAACATCATAGAAGTGGTCTTGATGGGCTTTGGAGATGAACCTTTCCATCTCCCATGACTCGGATGTGGAAGCTTTTGTCTTCCCTTTCCCCTTTCTAGAGGATTCTCCGGTCTTAGGTGCCATCAATGGTAATGGAAAAACAAAAAGCTTATGCTTTTACCACACCAAACTTAGAATATTGCTCACCCTCGAGCAATAAACAAAAGAATAGAAGAAGAAGAAGAAGAAATATGGAGAGGGAGAAGGAGATGTGGTTTCGGCCAAGAGGAGTGTAGAGGGGTGTGTTGTGTGAATTTGATGAAGAATGGAGGGCTTTATATAGGGAAGGGTGTTTATGGGGTTGTGTGAAAGAAAGTGGTGAGAAGAAGTGAATGGAGGTAGGTGGGGATCCTGTGGGGTCCACAGATCCTGAGTGGATCCTGTGGGGTCCACAGATCCTGAGGTGTTCAAGGATTTACATCCCTGCACCCATTAGGCATGTAAAAATGCTTTTGCACACAACTCTGGGCGTTCAGCGCTAGGTTGGTGGCCATTTTGGGCATTCAACGCCCATTTGTGTGCCATTTCTGGCGTTGAACGCCAGAACCATGCCTGTTCTGGCGTTCAGCGCCCAGAAGCTGCCCATTTTGGGCGTTCAGCGCCAGCACCATGCTCTGTTCTGGCGCTGAACGCCAGACAGATGCTCCTCCAGGGTGTGATTTTTCTTTTGCTATTTTTGATTCCGTTTTCAATTTTTATATTTCTTTTGTGACTTCACATGATCATGAACCTACAAAGACATATAACTAAGAAAAATATAGTTAGATAAATAAAAATTGGGTTGCCTCCCAACAAGCGCTTCTTTAATGTCAATAGCTTGACAGTGGGCTCTCATGGAGCCTCACAGATGTGCAGAGCTTTGTTGAAACTCTCCAACACCAAACTTAGAGTTTGGATATGGGAGTTCAACACCAAACTTAGAGTTTGGTTGTGGCCTCCCAACACCAAACTTAGAGTTTGACTGTGGGGGCTTGGGTTGACTCTGCTTTGAGAGAAGCTTTTTCTGCTTCCTCTCCATGGTTGCAGAGGGAGATCCTTGAGTTTTAAACACAAGGGAGTCCTCATTCCATTGAAGGACTTTTTCACCTCTGTCAACATCAATCACAGCTCTTGCTGTGGCCAGGAAAGGTCTTCCTAGGATGATGGATTCATCCTCTTCCTTTCCGGTATCCAGGACTATGAAATCAGCAGGGATGTAAAGGCCTTCAACCTTTACTAACATGTCCTCTACTTGTCCATAAGCCTGTTTTCTTGAACTGTCTGCCATCTCTAATGAGATTTTGGCAGCTTGCACCCCATAGATTCCCAGTTTCTCTATTACAGAGAGGGGCATGAGGTTTATTCCTGAACCAAGGTCACACAGAGCCTTAAAGATCATGGTGCCTATGGTACAGGGTATTATGAACTTTCCAGGATCCTATCTCTTCTGAGGCAATGTAAGTTGATCCAGATCACTTATTTCATTGATGAACAAGGGAGGTTCAACTTCCCAAGTATCAATGCCAAATAATTTGGCATTCAGCTTCATGATTGCACCCAAAAACTTGGCAGTTTGCTCTTCAGTAACATCCTCATTCTCTTCAGAAGAGGAATACTCATTAGAGCTCATGAAGGGTATAAGGAGGTTTAATGGAATCTCTATGGTCTCTAGATGAGTCTCAGATTCCTTTGGTTCCTCAGAGGGAAGCTCCTTATTGGTCACTGGACGTCCCAGGAGGTCTTCCTTCTTGGGATTCACGTCCTCCTCTCCCTCATTGGGTTCGGCCATTTTGCTTATGTCAATGGCCTTGCACTCTCCTTTTGGATTCTCTTCTGTATTGCTTGGGAGAGTACTGGGAGGGATTTCAGTGATCCTTTTACTCAGCTGGCCCACTTGTGCTTCCAAATTTCTAATGGAAGACCTTGTTTCATTCATGAAACTCACAGTGGCCTTGGACAGATCAGAGACTAAGTTTGTTAAATTAGAAGCATTTTGTTCAGAGTTCTCTATCTGTTGCTGAGTGGATGATGGAAAAGGTTTATTATTGTTAAATCTGTTTCTTCCACCATTATTAAAGCCTTGTTGAGGCTTTTGATCCTTCCATGAGAAATTGGGGTGATTTCTCCATGATGAGTTATAGGTGTTTCCATAAGGTTCACCTAAGTAATTTACCTCTGCTATTGCAGGGTTCTCAGGATCATAAGCTTCTTCTGCATAAGAAGCCTCTTGAGTACTGTTGGATGCAGCTTGCATTCCATGCAGACTCTGAGAGATCATATTGACTTGCTGAGTCAATATTTTATTCTGAGCCAATATGGCATTCAGAGTATCAACTTCAAGAACTCCCTTCTTCATAGGCGTCCCATTACTCACAGGATTCCTTTCAGAAGTGTACATGAACTGGTTATTAGCAACCATGTCAATGAGTTCTTGAGCTTCTGCAGGCGTTTTCTTTAAGTGAATGGATCCACCTGCAGAAGTGTCCAGTGACATCTTTGATAGCTCAGATAAACCATCATAGAATATATCCAGGATGGTCCATTCTGAAAGCATGTCAGAAGGACACTTTTTGGTCAACTGTTTGTATCTTTCCCAAGCTTCATAGAGGGATTCACCTTCTTTCTGTCTGAAAGTTTGAACATCAGCTCTAAGCTTGCTCAGCTTTTGAAGAGGAAAGTACTTGGCTAAGAAAGCCGTGACCAGCTTATCCCAAGAGTTCAGGCTGTCTTTGGGTTGAGAATCCAACCATAATCTAGCTCTGTCTCTTACAGCAAAAGGGAAAAGCATGATCCTGTAGACTTCAGGATCTACTCCATTAGTCTTAACAGTATCACATATCTGCAAGAATTCAGTTAAGAACTGAAAAGGATCTTCAGATGGAAGTCCATGAAACTTGCAGTTCTGCTGCATCAGAGAAACTAATTGAGGTTTCAGCTCAAAGTTGTTTGCTCCAATGGCAGGAATGGAGATGCTTCTTCCATGTAGATTGGAATTAGGTGCAGTAAAGTCACCAAGCATCTTCCTTACATTATTATTATTTTTGGCTGCCATCTCCTCTTCCTGTTCGAAAATTTCTGAAAGGTTATCTCTGGATTGTTGTATTTTAGCTTCTCTTAGTTTCCTTTTCAGAGTCCTTTCAGGTTCTGGATCTGCTTCCACAAGAATGTTCTTGTCCTTGCTCCTGCTCATATGACAAAGAAGAGGGCACAGAAAAAAATAATAATAATAATATGGATCCTTTATACCACAGTATAGGGATCCCTTTGTGAGTGAAAGAAAAGAGGGAGACAAAGAGTGTGATGTAAAGAAAGAAACACAACTGTGAGGATGGCAGAGATGTGAGATGAGATGTTAGTAGATGAATAAATAAATAGAATAGGATGGGAGAGGGAGAATTTTCGAAAATATTTTTGAAAAAGAGTTAGTGATTTTCGAAAATGGTTTTTGAAAAATGTTAGTATTTTTTCGAAAATTTTTAAAATCAAAAATAAAAATAAGAATAATTAGTTAATTAAAAAGAAATTTTTTGAAAAAGAGGGAAGATATTTTCGAAAATTAGAGAGAGAAAGTTAGTTAGGTAGTTTTGAAAAAGTTAAGAAACAAACAAAAAGTTAGTTAGTTAGTTTGAAACAAATTTTGAAAAGATAAGAAGTTAGGAGGTTAGAAAAGATATTTTTGAAAAAGATAAGATGAGAAGATATTTTAGAAATGATATGATAGAAATTAGTTTTTTGAAAAAGATTTGATTTTTAAAATCTCAATTAATGACTTGATTCATAAGAAATCACAAGATATGCTTCTAGAACTTAAAGTTTGAATCTTTCTTAACAAGCAAGTAACAAACTTCAAATTTTTGAATCAAAACATTAATTGTTATTGTTATTTTCGAAAATTTGATATAAAAATAAGAAAAAGATTTTTGAAAAATATTTTTGGAATTTTCGAAAATAACTAAGAATTTTGAAAAAGATTTGATTTTTGAAAAAGATTTTGAAAAAGATAAGATTTTCAAATTGAAAATTTGATTTGACTCATAAGAAACAACTTGATTTTAAAAATTTTTGAAAAAGTCAACCCAAATTTTCGAATTTGATGAGAGAAAAAGGGAAAGATATTTTTTTTTATTTTTGAATTTTTATGATACAAGAGAAAAACACTAAAATGATGCAATGCATGAAATTTTTAGATCAAAACATGTGATGCATGCAAGAATGCTATGAATGTCAAGATGAACACCAAGAACACTATGAATGTCAAGATGAACATCATAGACACAATTTTGAAAAATTTTTAATGTAAAGAAAACATGCAAGACACCAAACTTAGAATTCTTTAATGCTTAGACACTAAGAATTCAAGAATGCATATGATAAACATGAAAAGACACAAAACAAAAAATCATCAAGATCAAACAAGAAGACTTACCAAGAACAACTTGAAGATCATGAAGAACACTATGAATGCATGAAATTTTTGAAAAATATGCAAGATGCACATGCAATTGACACCAAACTTATAACATGACTCATGACTCAAACAAGAAACAGAAAAATATTTTTGATTTTTATGATTTTCTAATTTTTTTTTTGGATTTTTTCGAAAATTATATGAAAAAGAAAAATAAGGATTCCAAAATTCTTAATATGAATTCCAGGAATCTTGCATTCTTAGTCTAAAGCTTCAGTCCAGGAATTAGACATGGCTCACTAGCCAGCCAAGCTTTCAATGAAAGCTCCGGTCCAAAACACTAGACATGGCCAATGGCCAGCCAACTTCAGCATGTAATTCAGACATGACACACCTGACATACTCATTCCCAAAGGAATTAGACATAGCTTTACAGCCACCCAGGCTTTAACATACTTCATGAAACACTAGAATTCATTCTTAAAAATTTTGAATAAAATTTTTGAAAACATTTTTATTATTTTTTTTTTCGAAAACAAAAGAAAAATTTTTTGAAATATTTTTTTGAAAAATTTTGAAGAGAAAACAAAAAGAAAATTACCTAATCTGAGCAACAAGATGAACCGTTAGTTGTCCAAACTCAAACAATCCCCGGCAACGGCGCCAAAAACTTGTTGCACGAAATTGTGATGTCCACGCTCGAACAATCCCTGGCAACGTGAGCAACTTGGTACGCGTAATCGTGATTACACTTTAATTATGTAAAATTCATGGCTCTTTCTTCCCCTGGCAATGGCGCCAAGAACATGGTGCCAATACCATGGTTCACAACTTCGATACAACTAACCAGCAAGTGCACTGGGTCGTCCAAGTAATACCTTACGTGAGTAAGGGTCGAATCCCACGGAGATTGTTGGTATGAAGCAAGCTATGGTCACCTTGCAAATCTCAGTTAGGCAAATATAAATTGATAATGGTGTTTTCGAATAATAAATAATAGAATAAAGATAGAGGTACTTATGTAAATCATTGGTAGGAATTTCAGATAAGCGAATGGAGATGCTTTTCGTTCCTCTGAACCTCTGCTTTCCTGCTATCTTCATCCAATCAGTCTTACTCCTTCCCATGGCTGACTTTATGCAAGGGCATCACCGTTGTCAGTGGCTATATCCCCTCCTCTCAGTGAAAAATATGCTCACATGCTCTGTCACAGCACGGCTAATCATCTGTCGGTTCCTGATCATGCTGGAATAGGATTCACCCTCCTTTTGCGTATGTCACTAACGCCCAACAATCGCGAGTTTGAAGCTCGTCACAGTCATTCAATCATTGAATCCTACTCGGAATACCACAGACAAGGTTTAGACTTTCCGGATTCTCTTGAATGCCGCCATTATTCTAGCTTACGCCACGAAGATTCCGGTCACACATAATCATCACCTTCATCACGTTCTTGGGTGCGAATGGATATCTTAGAAGCGAAATAAGATGAATTGAATAGAAAACAGAAGTACTTTGCATTAATCTTTGAGGAACAGCAGAGCTCCACACCTTAATCCATGGAGTGTAGAAACTCTACCGTATGAAAATACATAAGTGAAGGTCCAGGCATGGCCGTGTGGCCAGCCCTCAAATGTGATCTAAGATAGCATACAACTGATCAAAGATGCCTAATACAATAGTAAAAGGTCCTATTTATAATAAACTAGTCACTAGGGTTTACATGAGTAAGTAATTGATGCATAAATCCACTTCCGGGGCCCACTTGGTGTGTGCTTGGGCTGGGCTTGAGTGTTGTACGTGTAGAGGTCCTTCTTGGAGTTGAACGCCAGTTTTTGTGCCAGTTTGGGCGTTCAACTCTGGTTTTGGCTCCTTTTCTGGCGCTAGACGCCAGATTTGGGTAGAAAGCTGGCGTTGAACGCCAGTTTACGTCATCTATTCTTGGCCAAACTATGGACTATTATATATTGCTGGAAAGCCCTGGATGTCTACTTTCTAACGCAATTGGAAGCGCGCCATTTCGAGTTCTGTAGGTCTAGACAATTCACTTTGAGTGCAGGGAGGTCAGAATCCAACAGCATCAGCAGTCCTTCTTCAACCTCTGAATCTGATTTCTGCTCAAGTCCCTCAATTTCAGCCAGAAAATACCTGAAATCACAGAAAAACACACAAACTCATAGTAAAGTCCAGAAATGTGAATTTAACATAAAAACTAATGAAAACATCCCTAAAAGTAACTAGATCCTACTAAAAACATACTAAAAACAATGTCAAAAAGCGTATAAATTATCCGCTCATCAAATCCTTTGCATCAACAATGCATGAAAATAATCCAATTACCATTCAAAACAAGAATTAAGAATATGGAATAAATAAAAGAGCAAGTAAAGAAACAAACTAGAATAGTATCTTCAACGAAGGTAATGACTCTTCAATATCCAAAAGCAAAAGCAATTAATTAATAAACTATGAATGTAAAGAAAACCTAAAAACTATCCTAATGAGATTGTCTCAATTGTGTGTTTGAGTCTCTGCATGTTCCCTGGCTTTATTCTGTGTTTCTGGGCCGAAAACTGGGTGAAAATGCGGACCGAAATTGCCCTCAGCATTTTCTGTTAATTCTGCAGATCGCGCAGGTCACGCGTACGTGTCAGTCACGGGTGCGCATCATTCAACGATTTTCCTTGTCACACGTACGCGTCGTCTACACGTGCGCATCATTCGTGCAGACTCCAATTCTACACGTGCGCGTACGCGTGAGCCATGCGTGCGCGTCGATGCTTGCTGGTCATCTCCTTAGTTTCTTGTATTCCTTCCATTTTTGCAAGCTTCCTCTCCATTTTCTAAGCCATTCCTGCCCTATAAAGCCTGAAACACTTAACACACGGATCACGGCATCGAATGGTATAAAGGAGAATTAAAATGCACAAATTAAAGATCTCTAGGAAGCAAGTTTTCAACCATATAACAAAACTAGGAAGGGATTATAAAATCATGCAATTAGTATGAATAAGTGGGTGAAGACTTGATGAAACCACTCAATTAAATACAAGATAAACTATAAAATAGTAGTTTATCATCTACTCCATTGACATGAATGCCATTTTCATAAACGATAAAGGGGAATGAAGAGAAGACATAGAAATTTAATTAAAATAATAACAGAAAATTAATTGAAGGTAAAAATAATTCTTTGCATTAATAAATTCCAAAATAAAAAATATCCATATGTAACTCTAAACAGGGTAAATGGGTGATTAAAAGAGTAAGGAAATAAGGAAACAAACTATAATGATAGAGACTTCAATGGAGGTAGTAACTCTTCTCAATATCCAAATCGAAAGCATAAAACTCTAAAACTATGAATGTGAAGAATCCTAGAGGAAGTAGTATTTTCTCTCTCAGATTCAAAACTAAAAACTAAAAATTGTGTAAAAGTGAATGTGTTGTTGAGTCTCTGCTTGTCCCCTGACTCTAGTCTGTTCTGGGCCAAAAACTGGGTCCAAACTCAGCCCAAAATCACCCCAACATCTTTTGCATTTTTTGCACGTGGCGCACGTCACGCGTACGCGTCATTCATTCACACGTGTCGATGGTCTTCTTTGTGTGTCACGCGTACGTATTAGGTACGCGCACGCGTCGCTGTGGAATGCGCCAAGTCACGGGCACAAGTCAGGTACGCGCGCGCGTCGTTTCTCGCTGGTCAGCTCCTTAGTTTCTTGTGTTCCTTCCATTTTTGCAAGCTTCCTTTCCATCCTCTAAGCCATTCCTTCCCTATAAAGCCTGAAAACACTTAACACACAGATCACGGCATCGAATGGCATAAAAGGACAATAAAAATACACAATTTAAAAGCGTAAGAAGCAAGTTTTCAATCATAGAACAGAATTAGGAAGGAATTGTAAAATCATGCAAATTGTATGAATAAGTGTGGAAAGACTTTATAAGAACCACTCAATTTAGCACAAGATAAACCATAAAATAGTGGTTTATCATGCCCCTGCCTCTGTTGTTCTTCCCTTATAACTCTTTGTTCTTCTCTTATGGCTCTTTGGTCTTCTCTTATTTCATGGAGGATGGTAGAATGCTCTTGATGTCCCATCCTTAGTTGATCCATGCTGGAGCTCAATTCTCCTAGAGAAGTGTGCAATTGATCCCAATAGCCTTAGGGAGGAAAATGCATCCCTTAAGGCATTTTAGGGATTTCCTGTTGAGGTAACTCGACATGCTCTTGCTGTGGTCCATGTGCTGGCTCTCTAGTTTGCTCCATCCTCTTCTTAGTGATGGGCTTGTACTTCTCAATATGAATGCCAGCTTCTATGACAATTCCAGCTGAATTGCATAGATGACAGATAAGGTGGGGGAATGCCAACCTTGATAAGGGGAAGGCTTTTCAGCTTTCTTGTACAACTCTTGAGGTATCACCTCATGTACCTCCACCTTACTTCCAATCATGATGGCTCTGTTAATGGTCACTTCTGACTGATTGCTAGTAGGGATGATAGAGTGTTGGATAAATTCCAACCATCCTCTAGCCACGGGCTTGAGTTCAAGCCTTCTTAGTTGGATAGGCTTGCCTTGAGAATCCCTCTTCCACTGAGCTCATTCCACACTGATGTCTGAAAGGACTTGGTCCAGCCGCTGGTTGATGCCAGGGCATCTTGGCTAGTTTCACAAGCCATTTTTAGTTTGTTTTAGAGTAGTTTCATGCATTTCTTAGGCAATAAGTATTTGGATGAGAAATTCATGCTTGTCTTGATTCAATCAAACGTTGTTAATTTTGTGCATTTTCATGAGATTTATGCCATAATTACGTGTGTGCTAAGAATGAGGCAAATTCTTGTGACTATAGCAAAGCTTTGATGTATTTGTTTGGTTGATGATAGGTGAAAAGAAAGCTAAGAAAATGAAAGGCAAAGAGGCAACAAGAAGGCCATGAAAGAAGGCAAAGGAAGTAATGTTGGAGCCAAAGTTGGTGCTCCAACATTGCTGGAAACGTCACTCCCCACAGCCTGAAGGGGTATACTTCCAACAAGAATAACTTGAGCTACAGAGCTCCAAATGAGATGATTCGAAAAGCATTGTAGCCTTAGGTATTTTAGAAATTACTTATAAAGTGTAGCCTTATCTAAATATCTATGAATACACTTTTCTCATCAAAGGAAACGCTTTTAAAGAGTAGCTTATTTATTTTGTTTCAGGTGCACTTTTAAAATGTCTCATAATATGGGAATCCTCAATAAACACTTAGTAAAAAAATTTGTTGGCCCTCCCCCTTACTCACGCAGCAGTACAGCACATACTCTCATCCTCACTCAGCATACCCAAACACGAAAGAGAGAAGAAATCAGAGAGGAGAAGGGAAGGAAAGAAAGAGAGGATGACGCCGTCTAGGGATTCACCTCCGTCGCCGTCGTCGTCGAGCGCCGGTGAGAGAGAGAGCTCGAGGATGAGAGGAAACGCGATGGAGGAGAGAAAAAGGAGGTGCTCCGTCGCCGCTGGAGCTCCACCACCACTGCTAGGGCTTGTTTCAGTCGCCGTTCTGCCACCGTCGGGCTGCTGTGCCCCCACCGAGGAGATCGAAGGGAGGAAGGAGGGATGTATCGCCGCTTTCGTACTCTGTCGCGGCGCTGCCGTCGATTGGAGCTCGCCGCTGAGCTGCTGCACCGTCTCCAAGCCGTTGCGTCGCCGCTCATCTCTTCACTATCACTGCTCAACACCATCGTCGTATCCTCTGTCACCAGGTAAGCATTCTCTATTCTATATCTTCTCTTACTTGCTCATTCTCTAACTCGCTCTCACTTTGTAGTTCGAAGGTGTGTATGATTTTTATAGTGATGATGAACTGCAATGGCTAATTGAGATACAGAAGGTATGTATCAATTTTCAATTGGTTCTGTGAGGTTTTGGGTTCTAATTTTAGGTTTTCAAATTTTGGGGGTTTCTCCTTCTGATTCTCAATTTGTTATGATTCCTTTCTATGTTTGGCATAAACGGAAGCAATAGGTGCTGGAAATTTCATACGTGCATGCTAAACTAGGGAAATCATTCTACTAGTCTTAGAAGCTGTGCATTCTTTTATACATTAAGAGGGGTTTGTTCTTGTTTGAGATTCAATGTGTTGAATCTGAGGCATATGCATTTTTATATTTCTTGCATTTTTTTGTGTTCTGCATTTTTTGTGTTCTGCATTTTTTTGTGTTAAACCAATATACTTTACCTGCAGTTTGTTCAAGTTCTCACGCAACTTGCTTTCTGACAATTTAGCAGCACTTGTTTCCTGTATTATCAGATTTTTCGTTGAATCATTTTTATATTTCTTCTTGTGTTATTTTTTTTCTGTGTATCGAAAATGTGGGGAACATGAAAGGGGCACTTCTTTACTTTATCAGTTTTAGGGGCAACGACACACGCACCAACTTCGTGATTCATCTCCGCGTAGCTCTGAACAACGAACAGCAAGTCAAAGTGGTCATAGATGAGGATCTCCCAAAGGGGCAGAGCATAGGGCCTTCACTCTCAAAGGCTATTGAAAGTTCACATGTATCTATTGATGTTTTCTCACAGGACTATGCTTCCAGCGAGTGGTGCTTGTATGAATTGGTCAAGATATTAGAGACCAAGAAATAAAAAGGACAGGAAGTTCTCCCGGTTTTTTATAAAATACAAAAAATATTATTTCAATTAAAAATAAGTCAGTCGGTTTAATATGGCAGTTGAGTTGTGTGTGAAACTCTTATTCTCTCCAATTTAGATTTCTTTCAGCAAAAGAATAAGTATATCTAGTATGCTTTAATTCTGGTTTATTTTCATATTATGCTAGGGGTGATGCTGATCTTATTAAGCATATAGTCAAATATGTTCTGCAAATAAAGAATTACCCGTAGCAAATCCAAGGCTTGAGGCGAGGAATCTTGTGACTTGACTTAATTTGCTAAATTATACTTATTTCATGAATTCACAAAT
This sequence comes from Arachis hypogaea, assembly GCF_003086295.3. Classification (NCBI taxonomy): domain Eukaryota; kingdom Viridiplantae; phylum Streptophyta; class Magnoliopsida; order Fabales; family Fabaceae; genus Arachis; species Arachis hypogaea. Next base: position 86,090,927 of record NC_092052.1, read on the forward strand.
CATAACATAACATTGTGTCTCCGTCTGTCTCCCTCATGAATTCACAGACAGTAGAGAGAGGGCAAGGAACAGAGGAATAGCCAAAGCACTAGGGAGCAAAAGCAGGAGCGTTCTTCAAGTTTTTGGCTCTTCATCAATCATAGCACCAAGAGGAAGAGAATAATGGCCAAGGAGGGAGCTGACTGAAGCTTAAGAGAGAGCTACGTTCCACTCACCCAACTGTTCTTCGAGTTTCTTTGCTAGGTGAGGACAGCGACTTCACCTTCTTTCTTTTCTCCTCTAATTCAAAATTCTGATAATTCTATTGCTCCATTTTTTCCAGTTTTTTCAATTTCTTTTAACACAACTACCACCACAAGTAAAGAGAGGTGAGTGATTTTCTCTCCTCTGTGTTTAATTTGGTCGAATGGCCTTGTGAAATGTAACCAAAATTTTGGTTCTTGGAACGGTTAAGGTTTGGGCTCAAGAGAAAAATAGGGACAAGTCTTGTGTATTTGATCAACAAAGAGGTAAGGGTTAGAATAATTAGATATTGATTTTAGCTGTATTTGGTGATTAAATGGCAGAAACCTTTCTATTGAGTATGCTTATTCTTAAATAAGTTAGGCTACATAATATATTTATTGACCAGTCGGCTGCTTGATTCTTGGATCTGTATGTGAATGATTGTTGCTTTCTTAATCAGCAGTTTACTTTGTAGTGGTAAATGGTAATGTTCTAATAAACAAAAATCAAGTACTAATGGAGACTATTATTCATTTGTCTAGAGTAGTTTACTAATTTCATGTTAATTATTTTTGTTTTATGTGGATTATATTTGTTGCAGTATTTTCGTGGCTCATGGCAATTTATCAACTATTGTCAACTATTGAGCTTCATGTTCCTAAATATTCCTATCATTGAATTCAGCATTTCAAAGTTTGTTCTTTCTCTGAGACTGTGCCAACAGGAGTTAAAATTTGAGTGAAGCAAAAGGAACATATTTGTTCTTTATCTTACCTTCTGATAAAGAATAGAATAGTGTCCTTATGTTTATCAATTTGCCTGATTTTTATTTTTGACATTAACTCCACCTTAAACAATTTTGATACTCACACTTATTCACTTAAAAAATCCACCAATATCATGGTTTTGCAGATTGACGAAGAGCTTCTTCAGGAAGTGGTTAATATGGGATTTGACAGAAATCAATTGGTTGAATCTTTATGCAACAGGATCCAAAATGAGGTCTGTGCCCTTCATTCTCTCCTTTCATGTCTTCTTGATTGTCTCTTATTATTATCTATATATTTCTGGTACTGTGGCAAACTACTTGTTATTGGATAACTGGTTCCATGTTTCTAGTGGCTATCTTGGAGCTGAGTTTCAAGAGACTATGGTTGACTCTTTACCTTAGATATTTGACTCTTTTAAGTCTTAATGGATCTAATAATGTCTCTTCTTCTGCTCAATATCTCCCACTTATTTATTTATTTTCATGTGGTTTTGTTGTTACCATGTTTGGTTAATGTGAGTGTTGAGCTGAAAAAGAGTAATGTCTGTGTTCTTTTAGCAATTGACTAATGTTGTTGGGACCCTTCATTTTTAATGTTTTCCTTTAATTTTTCAATATGAAGTGAATGACCCTTTTTGCCTTTTGAACATGGAGGTTACTAAGGAAGAGCTTAATGCAAAAATGAGAGAAAAAAGTTTCCAACTTTTGGTCTGAAAAAAACCATGCAAAGTTTCCAACATGTTTGTGTTTTGTTTTGTGGCAGATGGGGCTGGTGATGATTTGTTTAAAGAGCTATGGAGGCTGTGCAGGGCTATTAATGGATGTTCCTTGTGTTCAAGATAGAGTTTTCTATTTCCCTCAGGGTCACATTGAATTGGTATGATATACACTTCTTTACCTTGTTTCTGATTTTGTTTGTGAATTTCATTTTTTCCCATTTTTGTGCTATGTATGCTTTCAAATTTAAGCCTTAAGGGGTTTAGTAAATGTTATATAATTTTGATTTTTTTTTCTTTTGTAATTGCCAGAACCTACAAAACAAGATTTGAGGCAGATGAAGAACCAGAAATCTCCCAAATACGATCTTCCGTCGAACAAGATATTTAAAGAACAAGATTTTTTCCTCTTCCATCAGAAGGTTAATAACTTTTATTAGAAGATACTTATGTAGGATACAATATTTTAGTTTTTTATAGTTTATTAGTAGTAAATTCTAAGTGGTCTAATGTATATTTTGATATGGGTATGTTTAATTTAGTGTGAGATGTATGAATACTCATTTATGATTATCCCAATATTTTTAGTTCATTATAAATATATTTTGTTAAAGGATAATTTTTATTATTTAAAGAATATTGTATGGTATTATTATGTATTTATTTTTATTTTATAATTTTTAACTAATTTAATTAAAAAAATAGGATTATATATATAATCATATTACTAAATATTAGGTTTTAGAAAAAAAATTATTAGAATATATATATATATATATAGAAAATAAAAAAAATAATGAGGGACCTAAGGCTACACTTATATACAGTAGCTATAGTATACAAAAAAAAAAAAGAGGGATCTAAGGCTACGCTTATAAAAAGTAGCTATGGTATACAATGTGGCTACGCTTTACAAGTGATGCAGTAGCGTTAAAAAGCGTAGCCTATTCTAGAAAAATGAAAGCTGAAAAGCGTAGCCTTTGGTCCTGGACAGCATCACTTGAAAAGCGTAGCTTATTCCCAAACGCCAAAAGCGTAGCCCTTGGTGCAGAAAAGCGTAGCCTTTGAGAATAGGCAACGGTAGAATAGGAATCACCCCAAAAAGCGTAGCCGTAGCCCAAAAAGCGTAGCCGTAGCCTAAGGCATCATGTTTTTTCATTTTTGGCTACACTTTTCAAGTGTACCTGAATGGGTGTTTTTCTTGTAGTGCTGTAGTAAGGCCAGCTGATCTCTACACCTTCGATGGAGTATAACTTGAGCTGTGGAGCTCCAAATGATCCGCTTCCAACGGAATTAGAAAGTGGACATTCAGGGCTTTCCAACAGTATATTATAGTATGGGGTGGACAGCACGTTTGAGCTTCTGAGTCTGGCAATGTTTCCAATGTTGGGGCAAACGTTGGAGGTCCAACGCTGCCTCCAACATTGCACTCCGACGGCAGCAATCCTGTCCCCTTCAAAGGAGCATAACTTGAGTTGCAGATGTCCAATTGAGGTGATTCCAGTTGGGTTAGAAAGCTGACATTTAGAGTTTTCCAACTATATATAATAGTCTATAGTGGGCATGAAATTTTCAACGTTGACAAGAGGACAAAGTAACGTCCCCAGGGCTTGATATGCAACATTCAGTTTGGAACTTGAAAATTTGGCATCCACGGGCACGCGTAAGTGACGCGCACACGTGGATGTGCGAACGTTGGACATCCAACGTTACCTCAAATGCTGCCTCCAACATCCGCAATAAAATTTCAGAAATGGGAGCTGGCAATTTTGAATTGACGCCTACGCATCAGTGATGCGTACGTGCGGATGAAAAAAATACCAATGTGCGCGTAAGTGTACAGCACGCATACGTGTGAAAACGCCAACGTTGGAGGGAACGTTGGAGGTCCAACACTGAGGACAACATCCCCTGCTTGGTTTTAAAATTACAAAATGAAATCTCTGCATCCATGCGCACGCGTGGATGAGCATTTTTGACCCTTTTGCGCAGATGCGCAAAGCACGTGTACGCGTGAATAGCGGAATGTTGGCCCTCAAACGTTGAGTCAAACGCCAATGACAGTAATAGAACTGATTTTTCTCAATGTAGCGTTTGATTTAACGTTTGCCCTCAAATGTTACCACCAACGTTAAGGCCAATTTCAGTTATAAAATGGCACCCTGCAAGTTATGAATGTTTAGCCATGGTCAACGTCAACTAGAGTGATTCCTCATTGCTTCAATCAAGGCCAAGGCCCACATCCAGATACTTGATCCAATTGAAGATGAGAAGGTGTTTATTAATAGAAAAATTGTTGAAGATTAAGTAGCTTTTTGGGAGGCCCTGAGGGGGGCTCTGAGGGCTCAGCACTCTGTTTAATTTTCTTCTGCACTTTTCCCTTTTGTTTATGTACTTTCATTTCTTTTACTTTTTAGCTAGGTTTTATTTTCCTGCACTTTTTGTATCTGGAAATTTAATTGATATATGACCAACTAACCCCATTTCATTGGGTTAGGGAGCTCTGTGTAAATTCAATGGATCAATACTAGTTTTCATTCTTCTTCCTCTTTCTTTTCCCTTTATTTTCTTCATCCAATTGGATAGTTATCTTGGGAAAGAAGCTATTCATAATTGGATCTCCTCGGAACCTTGGAAGATGAATGAGGAGATCACATTATAAATGCTTTCTCACATTGGATTAGATTGGGGTTTGGATGGATATAGTGATATGTAATCCTACCAATACTTTGATCTATGAATTTGTGTGGTATAATCAGTGACCAAACTTCATCTCTTCCCATGAGCACTTAAATCAAGGAATTGGGCAATTGTTCATGCTTAGAGAGATTGGTGAGCCAAGGAATTGGGATCCAATCACTTAAGATTGCCAAGGAGATCAATGAATGCATTGATTGCGGAAGAGATGGAAATGGATTTGATCTGGAGAATTGTACATCTCCTGAACCCAATGATTCCCCTTCTCTGATCTACCCATTCTGTTTATATTCTGCTTCCTTTATTTCATGCTAATCCCCCTACCCATTTTATTTCTTGCAATTTAAGCTTCTGCACTTTAATTCCCTGAAATTTAATTTTCTGTTCCTTTAATTTCTTGCAAATTTAAGTTTCCCGCCAATTTTACTTTCTGCAATCCCAATTAAATTCTGATTTTGCTCAACTAGCATAATTCTCCAATTAACATTGCTCAATCTACCAATCCATGTGAGATTCAACCTCACTCTACAGTGAGTTTTTACTTGATGACAATCCGGTGCACTTACCGGAATGAATTTGTTGAGAGACAGTTTCCGCGTATCAAGTTTATGGCACTATTGCCGGGGATTGGTTTTGTATTGACAATGATTAAATTGGAGGATAACTAGATTGAGAAATTTTTCTTTTCTTTTGTTAATAGTTTTTATTTCAATTTAATTACTGCTAATTTCTGCAATTTTAGTCGGTTTTCTTTCTTCATTCACTTGTTAGCACACTAACCACTAGCTGTTTATGATATTGCCTCACTAAGAATCTCTCATTTATAACTATGGAAATTCTAATGTCTTTTGGTGATTATTCTTTGAGATAGGGCATCTTGCAAGAAAGAAGGAAGCATCGATCATATTTTGGTCAATCAAAATTCAGGAGAAACTCCCTACCACCACAGAATGATTCATGTTATTATGCTCATGATGGATGAAAGCATCAAGAAGTTGAAATGGGGTACTTCCAGAGCCACAAAATGGTCCATATTTTGGTGAAATTGATCACTACTCAAGTTGTGGCTGGGAAGATCAAAATCAAAGGGATTTCACTCATTCATACCTCATTCATCAAGAGCCATCACCTCTTAATTATCCAACCTCACCTACTAGTTTTATATGTCCAAATTCTTCATCATTTGAGTATGCCTCAACACAAAATTCATTCCCAGACCCATACAATTCATTCCACTACACACAAAATTCTGTTCACAGTCCACAAACTCATTCCATTACCCATAAGAGCCATACCACTTTCAGAACACACAACCACAAAACAACCAACTCCATTCACAAGCCAATCACCAACCATCACAATCTTTTGTAGATAGACTTGCTGAGGCAGAACTCATCCTTGAAGAATTCAAAAGAAAGAGAAAAGACGATCAACTTACTAGGATAGAGCTCCTCCTTGAAAAATTGTCAAAGATGACAAAAGAGGAGAACATAGCAAATGAGGAGTTCCTTCAATGGTCTAGAGCATGGAGGAAAGAACAAGACACTGCCTCCAGAAACATGGAAGCAAATGCAAATTACTTTGAAGAGATTCCTAGCAAGGAGGATGAGGACCAAAGGGTGAGTACAAGGGAGGAATCAGAGGAACAAGAAAAAGAAGTATTCATACCAAGTGAGATTCCTATGAAGAATAAGGAGGTTTTGAGAGTATATAAGCCTAAGGCTCCATACCTACAGAGGCTGATAGAAGTGACAAAGGAACATGCAAATTCACTCCCAAAAGACTCAATGCAACATCATGAAGAAGAAGGGGAGGAAGTCAATCAAGGGAGTTCACACTCCAATGAAACAGAGAGTTACATAGAGGGTGAGTTCAGTGAACCACCAATTCAAGAAGCTCTTGATGAAAAAATGCTCCAATTATCCAACAATACCCAAGTCTTGAGATCAAAGGTGTGAAGGCAGTAGAAACAAACACAAAAAGGAGGATTGTGACCAGAAAACAAAGAACTATATCCATGAAGAGGAGAAGGTCAAAGAACAATCCAACTGCTGATCCAACAAGAAAATTCACTCAAGCCAATCATAAAACAAAGCTTACTAGAAGGAGTCACTCAATGCAAGGGGCATTAACTGGCTCCTTTTTCCATTTGAGGTCATTCCTCTTAACAAACTGGAAGAAGAAGAAGAAATTCATGACCAAAATGTCAAGCTAATGACATTAAAAGAGCGCTTGTTAGGAGGCAACCCAACCAAAGGTAGTTTTCTTTTCCTAGTTAATTCAATAAAAGAGTTAAGTAGATTCTCTGTATTGCAAGGAGCTTAGTTTGGTGTTCCACACCAAAACAATCCAATGGTGAATGTGTAATTCTAAGTTTGGTGTTCCACCAAAGATTTCATTAAAGAACACATTGTAACCCTCAGCATGCCTAGTCACTAGCTCCAACCAATCAGGGAAACTACTTAACAATAGTTTAATTTCTAGTTCATAGTTTGTTTTTCTAGTTCATAGTTGTTTTCTTAATAAAAGCACATGAAGTTCTCTGCATATATTTAATTTGCTGCATTAGGCAAGGAACTAAGTTTGGTGTTCACACACCAACTTAAGTTCAGAAAATCACAAGCATACATGCATGCTAACAATCTCTCAAGCGCTTGGAGAACAAGCAACTTCCAATAACTTTGTAGGAACTCGATCAATCTCTTGGAAGAAATACACACCATCAGCTAAGAAGAAAAAGAAGGACACAAAAGCTATGGATGATGATGACAAAGGGAGAGCTAGGAGGCACCACCAAGAGGTTGTATTGTTACTTAATTCCATCTGCTTTTGAATGTTTAAACTGGAAGTCTGAATGTGCCCCTGTTGATAGTTATTCTTTAGTTTAAGTCATTAGAATTTAGTGTTCATTTTCTTTAATTTTGTCATAAGTGTGCTAGTCTAAGTACTAGGCTACTGCTTCCTTGCTTGAATTGTATACTGTGTCCTTGAGCTCAATAAAAGAGTTTATGAGAATTTGATGTGAAAAACAAGAGTGAAATCCAATGTGCAGAATTGAGTCCTAGTGTTGTGGTGGTATTTGTTAGCTAAGTTGGTTCATCACTAAGGTAAAAGGGCTAAGATATCTCTTGAATTATGAGTTTGAAGTGCATTCTATGAGACTTAAATGAAGTAATAAAGATCCTAAAAAGAGAAAAAGAGAATGAAAAAGAAAGAAAAAAGAAGAAAAATAAAGCTAGGCACCAATAGTTTGGATCTTAAGGCATGTGTCTATGGTGTTTTTGTGCAAGGATCTGCTTGGATGAGTAAGTTCTTAGGAGTGCTTCATCACTTGACAACTTGGGTTAACTAACCTGGGATTGTCAACTGAAAGTCCACTATCAAGAGCAACCTTGTCACAAGGCATTTAGCAACCCAAAGAGGTGCTAGACACCAAGGTCTAAGGAATGAATAATAAACCATGTGCCTGTGGTGTGTATGTGCTGAGGAGAGACTTGGGTGATTAAGTCCTTAGGTGTGTTTCAACACCTAGCACCTTGAACCAACTGGTTCGAGAATGTTGGCTAAAAACCTATCCTAAAGAGTTGCCTCAACACAGAACACTTAGCTACAGAAAGCAATAAGCTCTAAAGAAGAAAAGAAAACAAAAACAGAGACGTTAAGGATCAAGAATAAGAGTATCATAGAAAGGCAATAGAGTGAGAGTTCAAGAGCATAAGAGAGCTTAGAAACCAGCATGAACATGAACCTAAGTTGCTATGCATGAAACTCCATGAACCAAGGATTTGAATTCTATGAATAAGGACTTGTATCTCTTGTATTTTCATGTTTTATCACTTGCTTGAGGAGAAGCAAGATTTAAGTTTGGTGTTGTGATGCCAGGGCATCTTGGCTAGTTTCACAAGCCATTTTTAGTTTGTTTTAGAGTAGTTTCATGCATTTCTTAGGCAATAAGTATGTATTTGGATGAGAAATTCATGCTTGTCTTGATTCAATCAAACATTATTAATTTTATGCATTTTCATGAGATCTATGCCATAATTACGTATGTGCTAAGAATGACGCAAATTCTTGTGACTATAGCACAGTTTTGATGTATTTGTTTGGTTGATGATAGGTGGAAAGGAAGCTAAGAAAAGTAAAGGCAAAGAGGCAACAAGAAGGCCATGAAAGGAGGCAAAGGAAGCAACGTTGGAGCCAAAGTTGGTGCTCCAACATTGCTGGAAACGTCACTCCCCACAGCCTTAAGGGGGTATACTTCCAACATGAATAACTTGAGCTACAGAGCTCTAGATAAGGTGATTCTAAAAGAATTGGAAAGTAGAAATCAAGAGCTTTCCAAGCATATATGACACTATATGGTGGAAACTAAAATGGAGGGAGAAAACTGCCCCGAAAAGTGCATAAACGAACATGGTACCAACTTGTAGTAAGGCCAGCTGACCTCTGCACCTTCGATGGAGTATAACTCGAGCTGTGGAGCTCTAAATGGGCGCTTTCAACGGAATTGGAAAGTAGACATTCAAGGCTTTCCAATAATATATTATGGTGTGGGGTGGACAGCACGTTTGAGCTTCCAAATCTGGTAATGTTCCAACATTGGCGCAAACGTTGGAGGTCCGACATTTCCTCCAACTTTGCACTCCGACGCCAGCGATCCTGTCCCCTTCAAAGGAGCATAACTTGAGTTGCATATGTCCAATTGAGGTGATTCCAGTTGGGTTAGAAATCTGAAATTCATAGTTTTCCAACCATATAAAATATTCTATATTCGGCATGAAATTTGCAACGTTGACAAGAGGACAAAGTAACGTCCCCAGGGCTTGATATGCAAAATTCAGTTTGGAACCTGAAAATTTGGCATCCACGCGCACGCGTCAGTGACGCGCACGCGTGGATGTGCGAACGTTGGAGGTCCAACGTTACCTTAAACGCTGCCTCCAACGTCCGCAATAAAATTTTAGAAACGGGAGTTGGGAATTTTGAATCGACGCGTACCAATGTGTGGATGAAAAAAATACCAATGTGCGCGAAAGCGTACAATATGCGTACACGTGGATGAGCATTTTTGACCCTTTTGCGTGGACGCGCAACGCATGTGTACGCGTTAATAGTGTAACGTTGGCCCTCAAACGTTGAGTCAAACACCAATGACAGCAACAGAACTGATTTTTCTCAATGTAGTGTTTGATTCAACGTTTTCCCTCAAACGTTACCACCAACGTTAAGGCCAATTTTAGTTATAAAATGGCACCCTACAAGTTTTGAATGTTTAGCCATGGTCAACATCAGCTAGAGTGATTCCTCATTACTTCAATCAAGGCCAAGGCCCACATCCAAATACTTGATCCAATTGAAGATGAGAAGATGTTTATAAATAGAAGAATTGTTGAAGATTAAGTAGCTTTTCGGGAGTCCCTGAGGGGGTTCTCTGAGGGCTCAACACTCTGTTTAATTTTCTTCTGCACTTTTCCCTTTTGTTTATGTACTCTCTTTTCTTTTACTTTTTAGCTAGGTTTTATTTTCCTACACTTTCCTTATCTGTAAATTGAATTAAGCTATGACCAACTAACCCCATTTCATTGGGTTAGGGAGCTCTGTGTAAATTCAATAGAACAATACTAGTTTTCATTCTTCTTCCCCTTTCTTTTCTCTTAATTTTACTACAAAGCTTTCGTTCTTCATCCAATTGGATAGTTATCTTGGGAAAGAAGCTATTCATAATTGGATCTCCTCAAAACCTTAGAAGAGGAATGAGGAGATCACGCTATAAATACTTTCCCACATTGGATTAGATTGGTGTTTGGATGGATATAGTGACATGTAATCCTACCAATACTTTGATCTATAAATTTGTGTGGTATAATTAGTGACCAAACTTCATCTCTTCCCACGAGCACTTAAATCAAGGAATTGGGCAATTCTTCATGCTTAAAGAGATTGGTGAGCCAAGGAATTGGGATCCAATTACTTAATATTGCCAAAGAGATCAATGAATGCATTGATTGCAGAAGAGATGGAAATGAATTTGATCTGGAGAAATGTACATCTCCTGAACCTAATGATTTTCCTTCTCTGATCTACCCATTCTGTTTAGATTCTGCTTCTTTAATTTCATGCTAATCCCCCTTCCCATTTAATTTCTTGCAATTTAAGCTTCTGCATTTTAATTCCTTGCAATTTAATTTTTTGTTCCTTTAATTTCTTGCAATTTAAGTTTCCCGCCAATTTTACTTTCTTCAATCCCAATTAAATTCTGATTTCGCTCAACTGCATAATTCTCCAATTAACATTTCTCAATCTACTAATCCCTGTAGGATTCGACCTCACTCTACAGTGAGTTTTTACTTAACGACAATCAGGTGCACTTGCCGGAAAGAATTTGTTGAGAGATAAATTCCGCGTATCACTCGTCAAAATTGACTCTCCTAGTGTAAGGATGTGGGTCTTCTTGCATCATTGGCAACTAGAGTGCCAATTTTATACTCTCTGGGCTGAAATCCAAGGGTCGCCCTCGGACCATAGTGGTCTAATTTTTGGGGATTGGGTTCACGCTTGTATCATGGTTTTTGGTGACCCCTCCATTAGCATAGAACTCTTGTACCATCAAAATCCCAACTTATGGGATATGATTGGTAAGGACTTTCCAACCTCTCCCCTGGATTTCTCTTCGGATCTCCGGGTATTCATTCTTTCTGAACCTAAAGGGGACTTCAGGAATCACCATTTTCTTTGGCACTACTTCATAGAGGTGGTCTTGATGAGCTTTGGTGATGAATCTATCCATTTCCTAAGATTCAGAGGTGGAAGCAATAGATTTTCCTTTCCTCTTTCTAGAGAATTCTCTGACTTTGGTAGCCATAAGTGGGAATGGAAAGCAAAAAGCAAGGATTTTCCAACACCAAACTTAAAAACTTTGCTCATCCTCGAGCAAAATAAGAAGAAATGAGTAGAAGAAGAAGAGAATATAGGAGATGGAGGGAGAGAGGAAAATTTGGCCAAGTGGGGCATTTAGTGTATGAATGGTGTGTGTGTGAATGGTAGGAAGAAAGGGTATTTATAGGAGTGGGATAGGTTGGGGTTCGAATGAATGGGTGGGAATTGGATGGGAAATGTTCGATTTTGAAGTGGGTGGGGGTTGGTGGGATTTATGATGGTTTTTGGGAAGTGATATGGATATGATTGGGTTAAGATTTATAGGAAATAGTGTGTGGGGAAGAGTGAAAGTAAGAGAGAGAAGAAGGTAGGGTAGGTGGAGATTTTGAGGGACCCATTGATCCTAAGGGGCTAGGGAATTCAAGTTCCCTGTTCCCTTGTGGGCCTTGAATGCCCAGCTCTTGCTCCTGACTGGCATTCAATGCCAGCAATGTGTCTCTCTTGGGTGTTAAATGCCCCTTGGGGTACTCCTACCTGGCGTTCAACGCCAGGTCTCTCCCCCCTGGATGGCGTTCAACTCTAGCTTCATGCTCCCTGGCTGGCATTCAACGCCAGCTTTGCTGCTTCTTATGGGCGTTGAATGCCCACATTGGCCTCCCTGGCTGGCGTTCAATGCCAGCAAAGGAACTACTGCACATGATCACAAACTTAAACAAATATGAAAATTAAACTGAAATAAACTTAAATAAACTTTATGAAAAAACAAAAACAACTTTAATTATGGTTGGGTTGCCTCCCAACAAGCGCTTCTTTAACGTCACTAGCTTGACGGTTAGCTCTTTAGGAAGATGGATAGGGGCTCAGAATTTTGCCCCTTACAGTGAACTTCTTGCTTGTGCTTTCATTGATAAGTTCCGTATTGACGTGGCGGAAATTAGCGGATTAAGAAATTAATATAAGAGATACGTTGCAAGTACAGTTCTCAATCAACAAAAATCCGCTTATCAATTTAGAAGGGGTGTCACAAAATTAGAATTAAAATACTGGGAGTATGAATCCCAGGTCATCTTCCAACGAGTTGCAGAAAGATGTGCTATTTTATTAATCAGATGTTTTCCAAAAGGGTTTGATTTCGATAGACACGAAATTAAATCAGAGAATTTATGTAATTTAAATAAAAACCTTGACCAGGAGTAGATTAGTCAGAAGTCCTATCCTTGTTGGAGTTCTCCCAAGATTAATTGATAATTGAAGGTTGTTCTGCTCAGTTATCCTTTACCAGATAAAGAAAAGTCAAGCAAGTTGGAAGTCTGTTTCTATTCACAAGTTCCAATCCTCTCCCTTGGGAAGGACTAGTGTCAGTGACTAGAGGGCGACCCAACGATAAACCCAATTATAATTTTACTCTTGAGCATTCCAACTCAAGGTTCTCCTTTCAACCAGCTCCCAATCAAGTTATGGAACTACTCACTCATTATGATTGTAAACTTCACAAAATAAGAAAGGGAAATAAAGGAAGACATGATAAATAATAATAAAAAAGATCAATTAAAAATAAAAATAGTTCTTGTATCAATAAACTCTAAAAATAATCCAATAGTAATTCTAAACAAATTAAAGATATGAAAGAGTAAGTGACAAGTAAGGAAACAAACTAGAATGATGAAGTCTTGGCGGAGGTAATAACTCTTCTCAATATCCCAATCCAAAAAGCAATAAAAACAAAATCCTAAGAACTATGAATGTGTAAAGAGAAAACCTAAAGGAGGAGTAAATTCAGATCTAAAACTAAAAATCATGTGGAATGAATCTCTCCCTGGTTTCTGCATGTTCCCTGGCTCTAATCTGCTTTTCTGGGCCAAAAACTAGGTCAAAACATGGCCCAAAATCGCCCCCAGCGAATTCTGCAGATTCTGCAGATCGCGCACGTCACGTGATCGCGTCATCCATGCGTTCACGTCATCCAGCATTTTGCCTTGCCACGCATGCGCGTCGTCCATGCTTTCGCGTCACTTGTGCAGTTTCCAATTCACGCGTTCGCGTCAGGCACGCGAGCGCGTCACTCCGATTTCTCCATTTCGCGCGGTCGCGTGAGCCATGCGTCCGCGTCGCTTCTCGCTGGTCATCTCCTTAATTTCTTGTGTTCCTTCCATTTTTGCAAGCCTCCTTTCTAATCTCCAAGTCATTCATTCCCTATAAAGCCTGAAACATTTAACACACAGATCATGGCATCGAATGGAATAAAGGAGAATTAAAATACATAATTAAAAGTCTCTAGGAAGCAAGTTTTTAACCATGGAGTAATTTTTGGAAGGAGTTATAAATACATGATAATCATATGAATAAGTGGGTAAAGATTTGATAAAACCACACAATTAAACACAATATAGACCATAAAAAATTGTTTATCAACCTCCCCACACTTAAACATTAGCATGTCCTCATGCTTAGTTGAAGGAGATAAAATAAATGAGTAGGAACATGTAAAACTCATGCAATGCAATGCAACCTATATATATGAATGCAACTATACGATTCTTGTCTACTTGGTTAAAAGTAAGTAAGCTCTTCAAGACAATCTGATGAGCGGATAATTTATACGCTTTTTGGCATTGTTTTTAGTATGTTTTTAGTAGGATCTAGTTACTTTTAGGGATATTTTTATTAGTTTTTATGTTAAATTCACATTTTTGGACTTTACTATGAGTTTGTGTGTTTTTCTGTGATTTCAGGTATTTTCTGGCTGAAATTGAGGGACTTGAGCAAAAATCAGATTCAGAGGTTGAAGAAGGACTGCTGATGCTGTTGGATTCTGACCTCCCTGCACTCAAAGTGAATTTTCGGGAGTTACAAAACTCCAAATGGCGCGCTTTCAATTGCGTTGGAAAGTAGACATCCAGGGCTTTCCAGAAATATATAATAGTCCATACTTTGAATAAGGATTGACGACGTAAACTGGCGTTCAACGCCAGTTCCATGCTGTAGTCTGGCGTCCAGCGCCAGAAACAAGTTGCAAAGTGGAGTTCAACGCCAGAAACACGTTACAAACTGGCGTTCAACTCCATGAATGACCTCTCCACGTGTAAACTTCAAGCTCAGCCCAAGCACACACAAAGTAGGTCCCGGAAGTGGATTTCTGCATCATTTACTTATCTCTGTAAACCCTAGTAACTAGTTTTTATAAATAGGACTTTTTACTATTGAGATTTCATCTTGGGACGTTTAGTTCTTAGATCATGGGGGCTGGCCATTCGGCCATGCCTGAACCTTTCACTTATGTATTTTTCAACGGTAGAGTTTCTACACACTATAGATTAAGGTGTGGAGCTCTGCTGTTCCTCAAAGATTAATGCAAAATACTACTGTTTTTCTATTCAATTCAACTTATTCCGCTTCTAAGATATTCATTCGCACTTTAATATGATGGATGTGATGATCGTGATAGTCATCATCATTCACAACTTATGAATGCGTGCCTGACAACCACTTCCATTCTACCTTAGATTGAATGGATATCTCTTGGATATCTAATACAGGGGACCGAGTCCGAGTTATTAGTGTCTTCGTGGTATAAGTTAGAACCCATGGATGGCCATTCCTGAGATCCGAAAAGTCTAAACCTTGTCTATGGTATTCCGAGTAGGATCTGGGAAGGGATGGCTGTGACAAGCTTCAAACTCGCGAGTGTTGGGCGTAGTGACAGACGCAAAAGGATCAATGGATCCTATTCCAGTATGATCGAGAACCGACAGATGATTAGCCGTGCCGTGATAGAGCATTTGGACCTTTTTCACAGAGAGGATGGGATGTAGCCATTGACAACGGTGATGCCCTACATAAAGCTTGCCATGGAAAGGAGTAGGATTGATTGGATGAAGACAGCAAGAAAGCAGAGATCAGAGGAACGAAAGCATCTCTATACGCTTATCTGAAATTCTCACCAATGAATTACATAAGTACCACTATCCTATTTTATATTTTATTTATTATCATCCACTGTAATTTCTTAATACATTTTAATCCGCCTGACTGAGATTTACAAGGTGACCATAGCTTGCTTCAAGCCGACAATCTCCGTGGGATTGACCCTTACTCACGTAAGGTTTATTACTTGGATGACCCAGTGCACTTGCTGGTTAGTTGTACGAAGTTGTGAAATAGATATAAGATCATGAACGTGCGTATTGAGTTTTTAGCGCCGTTACCAAGGAATGAATGATCACGATTTTGCACACCAAGTTTTTGGCGCCGTTGCCGGGGATTGTTCGAGTTTGGACATCTGACGGTTCATCTTGTTGCTCAAATTAGGTAACTTTCTTTTTGTTTTCTTTTCAAAAAAAAAATATTTCTTCTTTTTCGTTTTTCCCAAAATAATTTTCGAAAAAACCAAAAAAAAAAATTTAAAAATCATAAAAATCAAAAATATTCTTGTGTTTCTTGTTTGAGTCTTGAGTCAATTTTAAGTTTAGTGTCAATTGCATGTTTTAAATTTTGCATAAAAAATTTCGAAAAATTCATGCATTCATAGTGTTCTTCATGATCTTCAAGTTGTTCTTGGTAAGTCTTCTTGTTTGATCTTCATATTTTCTTATTTTGTGTCTTTTCTTGTTTTTCATATGCATTCTTGAATTCTTAGTGTCAAAAAAATAAAAATTTTTAAGTTTGGTGTCTTGCATGATTTTCTTTTCTTAAAAATTTTAAAAAATAAGTCTTGATGTTCATCTTGATCTTCAAAGTGTTCTTGGTGTTCATCTTGACATTCAAAGTGTTCTTGGTGTTCATCTTGATCTTCAAAGTGTTCTTGGTGTTCATCTTGATCTTCAAAGTGTTCTTGCATGCATCACATGTTTTTGATCCAAAATTTTCATGCATTGAGTCAATTTTGTGTTTTTCTCTTTCATCATTAAAAATTCAAAAATAAAAAAAAATATCTTTCCCTTTTTCACTCATAAATTTTCGAAAATTTGAGTTGACTTTTTCAAAACTTTTTAAAATTTAGTTGTTTCTTATGAGTCAAATCAAATTTTCAATTTAAAAATCTTATCTTTTTCAAAATCTTTTTCAAAAATCATATCTTTTTCATTTTTCTTATTTATTTATGAAAATTTTAAAAATATTTTTCAAAAATCTTTTTCTTAATTTTATATCATATTTTCGAAAATATCATCAACAATTAATGTTTTGGTTCAAAAATTTCAAGTTTGTTACTTACTTGTTAAGAAAGAATCAAACTTTAAGTTCTAGAATCATATCTCGTGATTTCTTGTGAATCAAGTCATTAATTGTGATTTTAAAAATCAAATCTTTTTCAAAACTAATTTCAATCATATCTTTTCAAAAATATCTTTTTATCTTATCTTTTTCAAATATCTTTTCTAACTTCTTATCTTCTTATCTTTTCAAAATTGATTTTCAAATCTGTTTCAACTAACTAATTAACTTTTTGTTTGTTTCTTATCTCTTTCAAAACTACCTAACTAACTATCCCTCTCTAATTTTCGAAAATATCTCCCTCTTTTTCAAAAAAAAAAAATTCTTCTTAGTTAATTAATTGTTTAAATTTTAATTTTAATTTTAATTCTCTTTTAATTTTCGAAAATCATCAACTTCTTTTCAAAAATTAATTTTCGAAATTCCCTCTCCCTCATCTCTTTCTATTTAATTATTCATCTACTAACACTTCTCTCCCATCCAAAAATTCGAACACCACCTCCCTCTCTGTGTTCAAGTTTTTCCTCTTCTCTTCTTTACATTACATTCTTTTCTTCTTCTATTCACACAAAGGAATCTCTATACTGTGACATAGAGGATTCCATATTTTCTTTGTTATTCCCTTCTTTTTCATATGAGCAGGAGCAAGGACAAGAACATTCTTGTTGAAGCAGATCCTGAACCTGAAAGGACTCTAAAAAGGAAATTAAGAGAAGCTAAAATACAACAATTCAGAGACAACCTTATAGGAATTTTCGAACAGGAAGAGGAGATGGCAGCCGAAAATAATAATAATGTAAGGAGGATGCTTGGTGACTTTACTGCACCTAATTCCAATTTACATGGAAGAAGCATCTCCATCCCTGCCATTGGAGCAAACAATTTTGAGCTTAAACCTCAATTAGTTTCTCTGATGCAACAAAACTGCAAGTTTCATGGACTTCCATCTGAAGATCCCTTTCAGTTCTTAAACTGAATTCTTGCAGATCTGTGATATTGTTAAGACTAATGGAGTAGATCCTGAAGTCTACAGGCTCATGCTTTTCCCTTTTGCTGTGAGAGACAGAGCTAGAATATGGTTAGATTCTCAACCTAAAGATAGCCTAAACTCTTGGGATAAGCTGGTCATGGCTTTCTTAGCCAAGTTCTTTCCTCCTCAAAAGCTTAGTAAGCTTAAAGTGGATGTTCAAACCTTCAGACAGAACGAAGGTGAATCCCTCTATGAAGCTTGGGAGAGATATAAGCAACTGACCAAAAAGTGTCCTTCTGATATGCTTTCAGAATGGACCATCCTGGATATATTCTATGATGGTCTGTCTGAATTAGCTAAGATGTCATTGGATACTTCTGCAGGTGGATCCATTCACCTAAAGAAAATGCCTGCAGAAGCTCAAGAACTCATTGACATGGTTGCTAATAACCAGTTCATGTACACTTCTGAGAGGAATCCTGTGAGTAATGGGACACCTCAGAAGAAGGGAGTTCTTGAAATTGATACTCTGAATGCCATATTGGCTCAGAACAAAATATTGACTCAGCAAGTCAATATGATTTCTCAGAGTCTGAATGGAATGCAAGCTGCATCCAACAGTACTCAAGAGGCATCTTCTGAAGAAGAAGCTTATGATCCTGAGAACCCTGCAATAGCAGAGGTAAATTATATGGGTGAGCCTTATGGAAACACGTATAACCCCTCATGGAGAAATCACCCAAATCTCTCATGAAAGGATCAACAAAAGCCTCAACAAGGCTTTATTAATGGTGGAAGAAACAGGTTTAACAATAGTAAACCTTTTCCATCATCCACTCAGCAACAGACAGAGAATTCTGAGTAGAATCCATCTAGCTTAGCAAATATAGTCTCTGATCTATCTAAGGCCACTATGAGTTTCATAAACGAAACAAGGTCCTCCAATAGAAATTTGGAGGCACAAGTGGGCTAGCTGAGTAAAGGAATCACTGAAACCCCTCCTAGTACTCTCCCAAGCAATACAGAAGAGAATCCAAAGAGAGAGTGCAAGGCCATTGATATAACAATCATGGCCGAACCTACAAGAGAGGAGGAGGACGTGAATCCCAGTGAGGAAGACCTCCTGGGACGTCCAGTGATCAATAAGGAGTTTCCTTCTGAGGAACCAAAGGAATTTGAGACTCATCTAGAGACCATAGAGATTCCATTGAACCTCCTTATGCCATTCATGAGTATTCTTCTTCTGAAGAGAATGAGGATGTTACTGAAGAGCGAGCTGCCAAGTACCTTGGTGCAATCATGAAGCTGAATGCCAAATTATTTGGTAATGAGACTTGGAAAGATGAACCTCCCTTGCTCATCAATGAACTGAGTGATCTGGATAAATTGACATTGCCTCAGAAGAAACAGGATCCTGGAAAATTTTTAATACCTTGTACCATAGGCACCATGACCTTTGAAAAGGCTCTATGTGACATTGGGTCAGGGATAAACCTCATGCCCCTCTTTGTAATGGAGAAACTGGGAATCTTTGAGGTGCAAGCTGCCAGAATCTCATTAGAGATGGCAGACAACTCAAGAAAACAGGCTTATGATTAGGTAGAGGACGTGTTAGTAAAGGTTGAAGGCCTTTACATCCCTGCTGATTTCATAATCCTAGACACTGGGAAGGAAGAGGATGAACCCATCATCCTTGGAAGACCCTTCCTAGCCACAGCAAGAGCTGTGATTGATGTGGACAAAGGAGAGTTAGTCCTTCAATTGAATGAGGACAACCTTGTGTTTCAAACTCAAGGATCTCCTTCTGTAACCATGGAGAGGAAGCATGAAAAGCTTCTCTCACTGCAGAGTCAATCAAAGCCCCCACAGTCAAACTCTAAGTTTGGTGTTGGGAGGCCACAACCAAACTCTAAGTTTGGTGTTGAACCCCCACAATCGAACTCTAAGTTTGGTGTTGAGAGGTTCCAACCTTGCTCTAATTATCTGTGAGGCTCCATGGGAGCTCACTGTCAAGCTATTAACATTAAAGAAGCGCTTGTTAGGAGGCAACCCAATGTTATTTAATCATTTTTATTTTATTTTCTCTTTGTTATTTCATATTTTATTAGGTTGATGATCATGTGGAGTCACAAAAACTACTGAAAAATCAAAAACAGAATGAAAAATAGCATTGAAAATAGAACACCCTGGAGGAAGGACTTACTGGCGTTCAAACGCTAGTAAGGAGCATCTGGCTGGCGTTCAACGCCAGAACAGAGCATGGAGCTGGTGCTGAACGCCAGAAACAAGCATGAAGCTGGCGTTCAACGCGAGAAACATGCTGCACATGGGCGTTGAACGCCCAGAACAAGCATCACTTCGGCGTTTAAACGCCAGAAATGCATGCAAGGGCATTTTGCATGCCTAGTTGGTGCAAGGATGTAAATCCTTGACACCTCAGGATCTGTGGACCCCACAGGATCACCTCAGGATCTGTGGACCCCACAGGATCCCCACATACCTCCACTCACCTTCCCTTCTCATAATCCTATATCACCTCAATCTCTCTTCCCCATCACCTCTTCACCACTCACATCCATATCTTCTTCTTCTTCTACTATTCTTTCTTCTTTTGCTCGAGGGCGAGCAACATTCTAAGTTTGGTGTGGTAAAAGCATAGCTTTTTTTGTTTTTCCATAACCATTGATGGCACCAAAGGCCAGAGAAACCTCTAGAAAGAGGAAAGGGAAGATAAAAGCTTCCACCTCCGAGTCATAGGAGATGGAGAGATTCATCTCAAGGGTCTATAGCTTAGTGGTAGAATATTTGACTGCAAATCAAGAGATCCCTGAGATACCTCAGGGGATACATTTTCCTCCACACAATTATTGGGAGCAACTAAGGGTGGAACATCAGGAGCACTCCATCATCCTTTATGAAATTAGAGAAGATCAAAGAGCAATGAGGGAGGAGCAACAAAGACAAGGAAGAGACATAGAAGAGCTCAAGGACATCATTGGTTCCTCAAGGAGAAAACGCCACCATCACTAAGGTGGACTCATTCCTTGTTCTTATATTTTCTATTTTTAGTTTTCTTATGTTAAATATTTATCTATGTTTGTGTCTTTATTACATGATCATTAGTGTCTAAGTGTCTATGCCTTAAAGTAATGAATATGAATCCATCACCTCTCTTAAATGAAAAATGTTTTAAAAACAAAAGAACAAGAAGTACATGCTTTCGAATTCATCTTTGAAACTAGTTTAATTATTTTGATGTGGTGACAATACTTTTTGTTTTCTGAATGAATGCTTGAACAGTGCATGTGTCTTTTGAAGTTGATGTTTATGAATGTTAAATATGTTGGATCTTGAATGAATGATGAAAAGGAGACATGTTATTTGATAATCTGAAAAATCATAAAAATGATTCTTGAAGCAAGAAAAAGCAGTGAATACAAAAGCTTGCAGAAAAAAAATAAAAGAAAAAAAAATATGGCGAAAAAAATTAGAAAAAGAAAAAAGCAAGCAGAAAAAGCCAAAAGCTCTTAAAACCAAAAGGTAAGAGCAAAAAGCCAATAACCCTTAAAACCAAAAGGCAAGGGTAAATAAAAAGGATCCAAGGCTTTGAGCATCAGTGGATAGGAGGGCCTAAAGGAATAAAATCCTGGCCTAAGCGGCTAAACCAAGCTGTCCCTAACCATATGCTTGTGGCGTGAAGGTGTCAAGTGAAAACTTGAGACTGAGCAGTTAAAGTCAAGGTCCAAGGCAAAAGAAGAGTGTGCTTAAGAACCCTGGACACTTCTAATTGGGGACTTTAGCAAAGCTGAGTCACAATCTGAAAAGGTTCACCCAGTTATGTGTCTGTGGCATTTATGTATCCGGTGGTAATACTGGAAAACAAAGTGCTTAGGGCCACGGCGAAGACTCATAAAGTAGCTGTGTTCAAGAATCAACATACTGAACTAGGAGAATCAATAACACTATCTGAATTCTAAGTTCCTATAGATGCCAATCATTCTGAACTTCAACGGATAAAGCGAGATGCCAAAACTATTCAAGAGGCAAAAAGCTACAAGTCCCGCTCATCTGAATGGAGCTATGTTTCATTGATAGTTTGGAATTTATAGTATATTCTCTTCTTTTTATCCTATTTGATTTTCAGTTGCTTGGGGACAAGCAACAATTTAAGTTTGGTGTTGTGATGAGCGGATAATTTATACGCTTTTTGGCATTGTTTTTAGTATGTTTTTAGTAGGATCTAGTTACTTTTAGGGATTTTTTTTAGTTTTTATGTTAAATTCACATTTCTGGACTTTAATATGAGTTTGTGTGTTTTTCTGTGATTTCAGGTATTTTCTGGCTGAAATTGAGGGACTTGAGCAAAAATCAGATTCTGAGGTTGAAGAAGGACTGCTGATGCTATTGGATTCTGACCTCCTTGCACTCAAAGTGGATTTTCTAGAGCTACAGAACTCCAAATGGCGCGCTTTCAATTGCGTTGGAAAGTAGACATCCAGGGCTTTCCCTCAATATATAATAGTCCATATTTTGAGTAAGGATTGACGACGTAAACTGGCGTTCAATGCCAGTTCCATGCTGCAGTCTGGCGTCCAGCGCCAGAAACAAGTTGCAAAGTGGAGTTCAACGCCAGAAACACGTTACAAACTGGCGTTCAACTCCAAGAATGACCTCTCCAGGTGTAAACTTCAAGCTCAGCCCAAGCACACACCAAGTGGGCCCCGAAAGTAGATTTCTGCATCATTTACTTATCTCTGTAAACCCTAGTAACTAGTTTTTATAAATAGGACTTTTTACTATTGAGATTTCATCTTGGGACGTTTAGTTCTTAGATCATGGGGGCTGGCCATTCGGTCATGCCTGAACCTTTCACTTATGTATTTTTATACGGTAGAGTTTCTACACACCAAAGATTAAGGTGTGGAGCTCTGCTGTTCCTCAAAGATTAATGCAAAGTACTACTGTTTTTCTATTCAATTCAACTTATTCCGCTTCTAAGATATTCATTCGCACTTCAACTATGATGGCTGTGATGATCGTGACAGTCATCATCTTAGATTGAATGGATATCTCTTGGATATCTAATACAGGGGACCGAGTCCGAGTTATTAGTATCTTCGTGGTATAAGTTAGAACCCATGGATGGCCATTCCTAAGATCCGAAAAGTATAAACCTTGTCTGTGGTATTCTGTGTAGGATCTGGGAAGGGATGGCTGTGACGAGCTTCAAACTCGCGAGTGCTGGGCGTAGTGACAGACGCAAAAGGATCAATGGATCCTATTCCAATATGATCGAGAACCGACAGATGATTAGCCGTGCCGTGACAGAGCATTTGGACCTTTCTCACAGAGAGGATGGGATGTAGCCATTGACAATGGTGATACCCTACATAAAGCTTGCCATAGAAAGGAGTAGGATTGATTGGATGAAGACAGCAGGAAAGCAGAGATCAGAGGAACGAAAGCATCTCTATACGCTTATCTGAATTTCTCAACAATGAATTACATAAGTACCACTATCCTATTTTATATTTTATTTATTTTCATCCACTATAATTTCTTAATACATTTTAATCCGCCTGACTGAGATTTACAAGGTTACCATAGCTTGCTTCAAGCCGACAATCTCCGTGGGATCGACCCTTACTCACGTAAGGTTTATTTCTTGGACGACCCAGTGCACTTGCTGGTTAGTTTTACGAAGTTGTGAAATAGCTATAAGATCATGAACGTGCGTATTGAGTTTTTAGCGCCGTTACCAAGGAATGGAATGATCACGATTTCGCACACCACATTCACAAATCAAATTCCACTAATTCAATTCTTATACAGTAACAACAGATAAAAATACAAGAAGGTAGCTCATGAAAGCAGGGAACATGGAATTTAAGCATTGAACCCTCACTGATGATGTATGTATATTCTAGCCTCTCAAGTGTATAGGGTAATCACTCTATCCTTCTCTAATCATGCTCTCTAATTTTTTTTTGTTCTTCACCTAACCAATCAACAACATTTAATATACCAATGCAAACATCATGAGGTCTTTTCAAGGTTGTAATGGGGCCAAGGCAAGGGTAATGGTACATATATGGTTAACTAAGCTTATAAATTGAATCTTTAATTAACCCAAGCTTTCACCTAACACACATATATATATTCTATATAACTTAAATTTCATACCTAGCTACCCAAAATTTCCGTTTCACATTCCATACTCATGTATCAACTTTTATTTTAATTTTATCATATATGCATTGATCCTTGAATTTTAACTTAGCATTGGGGTAATTTTGTTCCCTTATTTATTTATTGACTATTTTTGGATTTTTTTAAAGCATGAAAATAAACATAGGTTATCAATGCACATGGATTTTTAATTCTTATAGTTTCACATGAGTAGGTACCCAAATTCCCATTATATTATCATGACACATTTCCTTAGTATCTTTTGTTCCCACGATCTTCCCATACTTAATTAACACACAATTCTATCTCAAGCTAACCAAAGATTCAATTGGGATATATAATTGTTTTTTCGCTTAAGGCTAGTAATGTGGTAAAATACAGAACAAATGGGATTTAAAGGGTCAAAATGGCTAACAAAGGTAACTTAAGGGATAGGCTTAATTTGGATAAGTGAGCTAAACAAATAATGGCCTCAATCATATGCAAGCATATAAATATACTAAACATTGGACATATAGGATGAAACAAAATATAGATTACAATCATAGAGAAGTAAACACACAAGAATAAAATAATTATGGTTAAATAATGTAACCATGTAACTAAGCTCAAATTTTACGGGTTGTGTGTTCTTAGCTTTTTAAACTATGTTCCAAATATAACTTCAAGCAAATTTAATATAAAAGTTTTGATTAAAATCAGTGAAATTTTGTTCTAAATAAAATAGGATCTTAGAAGAAACTTATTATCTTTTCAATCAAGTAGAACATGCATGTAACTAACCTATTATTATGCAATTTATCCTATTCTACAAAAGAAAAACTAACTAAATATCCTATTTTATTGGTGTTAGGGAAGAGAAATTACCTCCGGAAGTCAGGTACTGACCGACCTCCCCACACTTAAGGCTTTGTACCGTCCTTGGTGCCATCTGTGAGGAACAAAGGTGGGTTGGTAGCAGTATCTCCACAGTCGGGACCGTCATGGCTCCTTGTACTGGTAAATGAAGTGGAGTCCAGGGTGTCTGGGTCTTTGTATTTTCCCATAAGTAGCTCCTTGAGGTATATGAATCGGCGCTTGTTACGGCGCTCTCTTAGCTTTGCTTTGTGTTCCTGCCGATCCAGCCTCTCAAGTATATGATGGAGCAGTTGGTTTGTTGTAGGTGCTTGTGGTGTTGAAGGAGGAATGTCTTCAGTTGGTTCAGTAGGCTGGCGTGTAGTGACTGCTGGAGGTCTAATATATTTCCCTTTAGGGACGTACTGATCATCCCGTGGGAGCATGGCTTTGGTGTCTCCAGCTCTGTAGGAGACTCAGGCTGTTGAGATGAGATCTGAAACCAAGGCGGGAAAAGGTAAGTTACCCGTAATTTGTACGTGTCCCATTGCATTCTGAATGTGTCTTAGTAAGTTTAGAGGCTGGTCTGTAAGGATGCACGATAGTAAAACAGCCATGCCTGCAGTGAAGGAGGACTCGTGAGTGCTTGGAAAGATGTAATGGGACATAATCTGTGCCCATACGTGAGCCTCCAAGGTAAGTGCGGAAGTCGATATTCCCTTAGGACGGGAACGATGATATCCATAAATCCATCTGCTGCCAGGTAGTGCGATAACTCTGAGAACAGCGTCCCAGTCAAATTGGTACGTCTGGCACTTGAGGGAGGATTTTTGAAATGCGTCCAGTCCTTCTAGAGTAGGGGGAAGATCTAAAGCTCGTTGAATGGCCTCTTCTGTAATGGGGATTTGCTTCTGACGAACATAGACAGACTGCAGGGTTGGCAGGTGGCTGTCTCTGTAGGAAACCCCATTGTCTTCGTTCAATTTACGGCTCAAAAAATTTAGCAATACGGGTCGGGAGGATAAGAAGGTATTAGTTGTTGTAACTCCTTTCTATCAGTATGGGGAACATCTGCTCACAGTAGCGATTGATAAATCGCGCAGTGTCCTTTGCTGGGAAGGCTTTCTCTTTTTCATCAACCTTTATATTCCTCTTAATTCTTTTTATTGAGGGCTTAACTGCAGTTGAAGATGGCTCTGCCACTAATACTCTTTTTGTTCCTCTTCTTGCTGTTGATTTGGGAGTATCTTTCTCTTTGCCTTTCTTGGTGGCCATCTTAAAAGAAGGAAAAAAGAAAGTATGTTAAAATGTCAAGGGTTTGGGCAAGGAAGAGAACGGGAAAGGTGGCAATCAATGCACATTAAAAGATGAACGATGTTAACACATGGTCATGACTACATGTGAAAAATCATCAATGAAAATATAGCAAGTGCATATGATGACAATTAAATGCAAGGTGTTTATTGGCATGCAGGCAAAGGCATGAGTAGCATAGATCAAACATTCAATGTCCAAGTTAGATTACCAAGCCTTTCAAACTAATAACCTGGTTGTAATAACAATTATATTTAAATAATATAATATAAAAAGGGTTTTATGAAAAGCAAGCATTTAGAGTAGTAAAATAAAAGATATCGAAAAACAGTGCATAATGCCATACGGGCGTTTTCACAAACACATAGCATGCATGGTAAATAAGCTAATGAAAATAATAAATTGAACATGCAAGCAACCCTTAAAAATTGATATATAATTGCCAAACAATTCCTTAACAATCCACAAACAAATCATAAGGAATAATAATGACCCTAATAAATTTTCAACACCAATTAAAAGAAAAAGAAAGAAAAAGAAAACATGGATAATGAAAGTGAAAAGAAAAAGAAAAGAAGAAGAAAACATAAAAATAAGAAGAAGAATAGAAAATTAAGGAGGGAAGAAGAAAAGAAAAACCTTGAAAATGGTGGTGAGAGTGAGAGAGAGTAGAAAGTGAGAAAGAAGGAAGAAGGAAGAAAGGGGAAGAAAGAAATAAGAAGGGAAAAGAAAAGGTAGGATATGGGGAAGAGAAAGATAAGATATTTTGGCAGATATGGATATGTTGTGCGACGCTAGCGATGCGGACGCGCGGGGTACGCGTTCGCGTGAATTGCGCTTATATGAATTGACGCGGACACGTCGATCACGCGGATGCATCGGTCACGCAGACGCGTGACTCGTTCTGTGCTACTGGCACGAGGGCAGCCTCGCGCTCGCATAACTCTCTGTTCGAAACTCATTGTTGCCAAATTTCAGGGTGACGTGATCGCGTGGTAGGGCTTGTGCGTCTAGCACCATTCCAGCCCCACCTCAGCACAACTTGCTGCCATGCACCCCTTTTTTACGTCGATTTCAGGGCACGCGTTCATGTGCTTGACGCGGACGCGTGGGAGGCATTTTTCGCAAATGACGCGGACGCGCCAACGACGCGGTCGCGTGGGGCAATTTGTGCCAAAGGCACGCCTCCAGCCACGCTCTCGCGTGACTTTCTGTTCGATTTTGTTTCCTTCCCAACGCACTAGTGACGCGGACGCGTCGGCGACGCTGTCGCGTCTCGTGCCATTTTTTTTTATATATGTAATATGCAAATGCAGATGCAAACTATAGGCACTAGCACTGAGAAGAGTTATTGAGAAAGGAAATAAAGAGATAAAAGAAAGAAACGATCATACCTTGGTGGGTTGTCTCCCATCCAGCACTTCACTTTAACGTCCTTAAGTTGGACGCTCCACTAGCTCAGTCTTCTGCTGTTGGTGGATCCTCCAAGAGGAGGATCTCTAGCTCTTTGTTTTTCGTCGCCTTCTCACCATGATATAGCTTTAAGCGGTGCCCATTAACTTTGATGAATTCAGAGCTGGAAGGATGACTTAGGTGGAAAACTCCGTATGGCTCGGCCTTCTCTACTCTATATGGACCTTCCCATCTTGATCTCAACTTGCCTGGCATGATCCTCAGCCTAGAGTTGTAAAGGAGGACAAAGTCCCTAGGTTGGAACTCTCTCCTCTTGATGTGCTTATCATGCACAGCCTTCATCTTTTCCTTGTACAGCCTTGAGTTCTCATAAGCTTCTAGGCGAAGGCTTTCTAATTCTTGCAGTTGCAACTTCCTTTCAGCTCTGGCTTTCTGAAATTCCATATTGCACTCCTTCACTCCCCAAAATGCTTTGTGTTCTATCTCAACTGGGAGGTGACAGGCTTTTCCATAAACTAAGTGGAAGGGACTCATCCCAATGGGTATCTTGTATGCCGTTCTGTATGCCCATAGTGCATCTTGTAGTCTGGTGCTTCAGTCTCTTCTACGAGGTTTGACTATCTTCTGCAAGATACGCTTTATTTCTCTATTTGACACCTCAGCTTGCCCATTAGTCTGGGGATGGTAGGCTGTTGCCACTTTATGAATTATCCCATGCTTCTTCAGTAATCTTGTTAGTCTCCTGTTACAAAAATGGGTGCCTTGATCGCTCACGATTGCTCGTGGTGATCCAAAGCGACAAATAATATGGTTTCTAACAAAGGAAACAATAGTGTTAGCGTCATCAGTGCGGGTAGGAATTGCTTCCACCCATTTAGAAATGTAATCTACAGCTAACAATATATAAAAATAACCATTAGAATTTGGAAATGGGCCCATGAAGTCAATGCCCCAAACATCAAAAATTTTACAGAAAAGCATAATCTGTTGAGGCATCTCATCCCTCTTGGATATATTACCAAACCTTTGGCATGGGGAACAAGATTTACAAAAATTCAGCAGTGTCTTTAAAAAGAGTAGGCCACCAGAATCCACAGTCTAAAATTTTTCTAGCTGTTCTTTGAGGGCCAAAATGTCCTCCACTCTCAGATGAGTGGCAGGCCTCTAAAATGGACTAGAATTCTGATTGAGGCACACACCGTCTAATTACCTGGTCAGCGCCACATCTCCATAAATATGGGTCATCCCATATATAATATTTGGACTAGCTTTTCAGCTTGTCTCTTTGATGCTTAGTAAAGTTTGGAGGAAAGGTGCGGCTGACTAGATAATTAGCTACAGGTGCATACCAAGGGACTACTTCAGATACTGCTTGCAGGTTATCAAATGGGAAATTATCATCTATAGGAGTGGAGTCATCCCTAATGTGCTCAAGGTGACTCAAGTGGTCTGCCACTAGATTCTGGTTACCAATCCTATCCTTAATTTCTAAATCAAATTCTTGTAGTAGCAGTATCCAATGTATAAGCCTTGGTTTGGATTCCTTTTTAGCTAATAAATACTTTAGAGCTGTGTGGTCTGAGTACACTACTACTTTAGCACCAAGTAAATAGGCTCGGAATTTATCCAGAGCAAAACCAATAGGAAGAAGCTCTTTCTCAGTAGTAGTGTAATTATTCTGAGCGGCGTCTAAAGTCTTAGACGCATAAGCAATTACAAAAGGATCCTTACCTTTACGCTGAGCCAGCGCCGCTCCTACTGCATGGTTGGAGGCGTCGCACATAATTTCAAATGGCTGGCTTCAGTCTGGTCCTCTCATAATTGGAGCTTGAGTCAGGGCGGTCTTCAGTTTATCAAACACTTGTTTGCAATCCTCACTGAACTCGAACTCAATATCTTTCTGCAGTAGTCTGGATAAGGGAAGTGCAACCTTATTAAAGTCCTTGATGAATCTTCGGTAAAAACCTGCATGGCCAAGGAACGAACGGACTTCCCTCACAGAGGAGGGGTAAGGTAAACTAGAAATAACATCCACCTTTGTTGGATCTACAGAAATCCCAGTATTAGACACAACATGTCCTAGTACAATCCCTTGTTTTACCATAAAGTGACATTTTTCAAAATTCAATACAAGGTTTGTACTGACACATCTATCTAATATTCTAGATAAACTATCCAAGAAAAGGCTAAAGGAATCACCATAAACGCTGAAATCATCAATAAAAACCTCCATACAGTTCTCAATAAGGTCAGAGAAAAGACTCATCATGCACCTTTGGAAAGTAGCTGGTGCATTGCATAAGCCAAAGGGCATTCTCTTATAAGCATAAGTTCCAAAAGGACATGTAAAAGTAGTCTTTTCCTGATCTTCAGGAGCTATATGAATTTGAAAATAGCCTGTATAACCATCTAAAAAGCAATAATGGGATTTACCTGACAGGCGATCAAGCATCTGATCAATGAATGGCAAGGGGTAATGATCCTTGTGAGTGGCTTGGTTGAGACGCCTATAGTCAATGCAAACTCTCCATGAATTCTGCACTCTAGTTGTGAGAAGCTCTCCATGCTCATTTCTTACTGTTGTGATTCCAGACTTCTTGGGCACCACTTGTACTGGACTGACCCATTCGCTATCTGAGATGGGGTAAATGATATCTGCTTCAAGTAGCCTGGTCACTTCTTTCTTGACAACTTCTAAGATGGTGGGATTCAATCTTCTCTGAGGTTGACAGACAGGCTTTTCTCCCTCTTCTTGGAATATTTTGTGCTCACAAACTTGAGGGCTGATGCCCACTATATCCGCTAGGCTCCATCCAATTGCTTTCTTTTGTTTTCTCAGCACACTGAGTAGCTGTTCTTCTTGTTGGGAAGTGAGTTCCCTTGCAATGATAACTGGAAACTTCTGCTTGTCCTCAAGGTAAGCATACTTGAGGTGTGGAGGAAGGGGTTTTAATTCTAATTTCTGCTCATGGCCAGGCTCTGGATCATCTAGAGCTGGTGATAATGGTGAGGTGCCCTCATTGTCCTCCGAGAATGTCCCCACACTTGGACCTTACCCTATGTACTTCTCTTCTAATTCCTCCTGGTGAACTTCAGCCACGGTTTCATCTATCATGTCATACTAGGAGATAGAATGATGATCCGGAGGGTGCTCCATAGCTCCATTTAAACTGAATTTCACTATTCTACCATCTATTTCAAAAGAATAAGTTCCAGAAAATGCGTCCAGCTTGAACTTTGAAGTCTTCAGGAATGGTCTTCCAAGCAAGATTGATGATGGCCTTCCTGAGTCATTAGGGGGTATTCCAGGATATAGAAGTCAATGGCAAATGTGAGCCCCTTAATGCTCACTAATACATCTTCAGTAATTCCAACCACTGTAATAATGCTTTTATCTGCTAACACAAAACGAGCTGCCGACCTTTTTAAGGGATGGAGCCTCAAAGTATCATATATAGACAAAGGCATTATACTAACACACGCTCCTAAATCACACATGCAGTCAGAATATATCACACCACCAATAGTACAATTAACCATACACGGACCTGGATCACTACACTTCTCAGGTATACTTCCCATTAAAGCAGATATAGAACTACCTAAAGGAATAGTTTCTAATTCATTAATTTTGTCTTTATGTATACATAAATCTTTTAGAAACTTTGTGTTTTTAGGTACCTGCTAAATAACATCAAAAAGGGGAATAGTTACCTCAACCTTTCTGAATATTTCTACCATTTTGGGATCAAGTTCCATCTGCTTCCTGGGCTTCCTTGCAATTTGTGGAAATGGAATAGGAAGGGTATTTTCTACAGCGTCTGCATCCTTTGGTGCTTCTTTTTATGGTTGAGCTTCTTCTTCTTCAACCATGGCTTGCATGTCCTCTTCCTCTTCAGCATCTTCTATTTCCACCACCTCTTCAGCTGAGGCGTGTTCTGATGGGATCGGCTCCTCCTAATTCCTCCTTTGCAGTGTGGTTCTGGACCTTAGGGTGATGGCATTGAGGCCACCCTTTGGATTGGGTAAGGGTTGAGAAAGAATTCCACTGGAGCTTGCATGTTGAGTGTTTGAAGTATTGGATGATCCCAGCTGAGAGATGAGAGCTTGTATAGCGGATGTTAGACCGTTAAGTGAACTTTCCACGTTCTTTTGTCCTTGCGCAATGGATTGAAATACTTCGTCACTCGGAGAGGAATTAGATTGAGTGATCTGCGGAACTTGTTGTTGGCTGTGCTGTGGTCCTTGGGATTGCCTCAGGTGAGGTGCTCTGTAAGGCTGGTTTTGGTTCGGCTGCCTGTTGTTGTTATTATTCCACCTCTGATTTCCTTGATTGTCTCTACCTCCTATGTTATTGTTGTCCCTCCAACACTGGTTAGAATTATCTCTCCAACCTTTGTTGGAATTGTCCTGCCATCCATGGTTGTAGATGCCACCTCGATTGTAGCCTTGATTGGGGCGGTCATAGAAGTTATGAGTGGCTGCCACAGTGTTGTCTTCCTGCTAGAGCTACGAATATTCATCAGTATAATGGCTATAATCAGCACAGATTATGCACACTCTCTGTGGGACTAACTGTTGGCTTTGGTGCGCTTGTTATTGACTCAACTGCATCTGCTTCAGTAAGTTGGTCATTTCACATATACTCTGAGTCAGAGCAGTAGTCTCTTTGATAGAAGATACCTCTACAATAGCTTTTGACCGGCTTTGTTTCTGCCTGTGATTCCGAGTAGATTCAGCTAAGTCGCTGATCAATTGCCATGACTCATCAGTGGTCTTGTACTTTTTCATAGACCCATTGCTAGCACTTTCCAATGTGGTCTTATCTTGAGGCCTCATGCCCTGTGTGACGTAGCCGAGCAACACTATCTTGTCAATCATATTGTGGGAACATGCTTCCAGAAGATTGTTGAAGCACTCCCAGTATTCGTAGAGAGTCTCGGATTTGTCCTGAACAATCATGGAAATGTCTTTCCTCAGTTTATTAGTAACTTCAGCTGGAAAGAATTTTTCCAAAAATTCTCTTCTAAGCGTATCCCAGTCAGAAACAGTTGCTGCGGGTTGAGTGTAGTACCACTCTCTCGCTTTTCCCTCAAGAGAGAATGGGAAGGCTTTTAACAGAATAGAAGTTTCATCTACACCATCATGCCTGACAGTAGAACAGGCTGCTTGAAAATCCCTAAGGTGCTTAATAGGCTCTTAAGCAGGTAAGCCATGAAACTTAGGCATCAAGTTGAGTAGTGCAGTCTTTATTTCAAAATCTGTAGCCACCACTGGGTGATGCGCTTGAAACGGTTGCATTGTAAAATCAGGGGCTCAAGCCTCCTGGATAGTAACTCTCCTAGGTGCTGCCATGTCACCTGCACGTAAATC
The DNA here is from genome assembly GCF_003086295.3 of Arachis hypogaea. Lineage (NCBI taxonomy): Eukaryota > Viridiplantae > Streptophyta > Magnoliopsida > Fabales > Fabaceae > Arachis > Arachis hypogaea. The sequence goes on from NC_092052.1 coordinate 86,123,514, forward strand.
AACCGAATTAGTAGAAAGGGAGCTTGTTTCTTCCTTACGTGACGTTTCAGAATCACCCTCAGAAAGGACTAACCGATGCCGAGCTTGCCTTATACGTAAAACAGTTCTTTCAATCTCAGGATCAAATACTGGCAAGCTTGGATCAGGAAGTGAACACGTCATTTAATGAAAGAAACATGCAGCTCATACTAGCAAAAATAAAATAAAATGCAAATAATTAAATTCCAATCAATAACTTAGCACTCTATTGCAACTCCCCGGCAACGGCGCCAAGAATTGACGTGGTGGAAATTGGCAGATTAAGAAATTAATATAAGAGATACATTGCAAGTACAGTTCTAAATCAACAAAAATCCACTTATCAATTTAGAAGGGGTGTCACAAAATTAGAATTAAAATACTGGGAGTATGAATCCCAGGTCGTCTCCCAACGAGTTGCAGAAAGATGTGCTATTTTATTAATCAGATATTTTCCAAAAGGGTTTGAGTTTGATAGACAGGAAATTAAATTAGAGAATTTATGTAATTTAAATAAAAACCTTGACCGGGAGTAGATTAGTGGGAAGTTCTATCCTTGTTGGAGTTCTCCCAAGATTAATTGATAATTGAAGGTTGTTCTGCTCAGTTATCCTTTACCAGATAAAGGAAAGTCAAGCAAGTTGGAAGTCAGTTTCTATTCACAAGTTCCAATCCTCTCCCTTGGGAAGGACTATTGTTAGTGACTAGAGGGCGACCCTGATAAACCCATATTTCATGAGTTATTTTGTGCTTAGTTTGAGTGATTTATTCAATCCTTCATCCAGTTATTCATATTAATTGCATGGTTTTACTTTCCCTTCCTTATTGTGTGATTTATGTGAAAAACATGTTTCCTAAGCTTTAATATTAATTATTTTAATTACCTTTATTTCCATTCGATGCCGTGATTAGTGTGTTGAGTAATTTCAGATTTTCTAAGGCAGAATGACTTAAAGGATGGAAAAGGAAACATACAAAAATGGAAGGAAAGCACAAAACGGAGCTTCTGAAGAAACTGGCATCCACGCGATCGCATGGACGAAGCGATCGCGTGCGAAGCGCGAATCAGCAGCGACGCGGCCACATGACTGATGCGACCGCGCGCGTTAAGCAGAACGCACATGACGCGGTCGCATGACTGACGTGACTGCGTGTCAAGGAAATGCTCCGAATGACGGGACCGCGTGACCCACGCAGACGCGTGACAGAGGCCACACACCAGAAATTGCAGAAAACGCTCATAGCGAATTCTGAAGCCCTTTTTGGCCCAAATCCAAGTCCAGAAGGCATAAACCAGAGGTTATGAAGTGGGGGAATGCATCCATTCAGGGAGAGCTCGCCAATTTTCACTTTCCTTGATTTAGATTTAGTTTGAGAGAGGTTCTCTCCTCTCTCTCTTAGGATTAGGATTAGGATTTGGGACTTCTCTTAGTTTGTAAGAGTGACTCTCGATCCAGGTTTAATATTTACTTTAATGCTTTTATTCGTTCCTATAAATGTTGCCAACTTGACTTATAAACCCTTTCCATGTTATGATTTGAATTAATGATTATTTGAGGTATTTCAGTTATTGATTGCTTTCTCCTTAATCTGTGTTACCATTTCTTTCCATCTAAGGACATTTTTATTCCAACAATTTTACTATTCCCTTTTTGGTCTTGGTTAAGAAATCAGTAACTCAACATTATTAAACTCAGCATAATTGATAATCGTTATCTTGCTAATTGAACTGAACTTCAATAATCCCAACTTTTTCTTAGGAAATAAACAGGATTCGAAGGTCAAACTAATTAGTCCCTTGACTTTCCTTTACTTTAGTAAAGGTTAACTAAGTGGAATTTAGATTCAACTTTCATTATTGTTGAGAGAGATAACTAAGTTGGACTTCCAATTTCTCTTACCTTGCCAAAAGTTGCTTTACAGTATTTATTTATTTTAATTGCTATCCACTTTACTTGTCATTCAAATCACTTGCTTCTCACCTTCTAAACCCCGATTACAACCTTTATAGCCAATAATAAGAACATACTTCCTTGCAGTTCCTTGAGAAGACGACCCGAGGTTTGAATACTCGGTTAACAATTTTTAAGGGGTTTGTTACTTGTGACACCCAAAACATTTGTATGAAAGGACTTTTGAAGGTTTAGAAACTATACTTGCAACGAGGTTTTATCCGCAAATTTCTAGACCACGCAAAAGTTCCTCTTATCAAAATGGCACCGTTGCCGGGGAACTGCTAACGTGTGCCTTATTATTGGTTATTGTAAATATTTTTCCTTTTGCTTGTTTATATATTTTTGTTTTTCCTTTTCATCTTTATTTGCTACCATGAACTCTCACCCCTCTCGCTTTGAGTTTGGTTCTAACTTTGTTGAAAGAAATAAAAGTTACAGCAGGAATATGCATCAAGGTCAGACCAATCAAGGATGGATGGAGCCAAGAGGATCTAATCAACCCTTTAGGCAGCAACACCCTCCGAGATATCCTGGACAAAGACCATTCTACCGTGCATACCCAGCTGAAGGATATGGTGGACAACCTTGTAACTACCAACAAGCCCCACCCCGTGCATATAAACCATCCTTTCAACATAACCTCGAACGACCACACTCACGAGCTTCTCTTCACCATTCGCCACCATATAATCCTTCCTTACCCCAGTACCAATCCAATCACTCCCAATCACCACCACTTTCTTATGTATCATGCCCAAGTCCGGCAACCTGAGAAGTAGAGGTTCGCCTAAAGGAAACAATAAATAAATTTCAAACAACCATTCGACAACTGCAGCAAGTAGTAATTCAATGGGTTTCTAGACGCTCAAATACACAAGGATCAACCACAGCCCCATGTGAACAGCCTAACGAAGAGCGTAGCATGAAGGAAATACCAGAAACTCCAGTGGATAAGACAGAGAATGAATTTGTACTAGAACAAGTAGAAGAAGCTGTCATTGTTCAAGAAGAAGAGTTGGTTGAAGATCTAGGAGATGCTAAACCTCCATGGGAATCCAGAACTGTGGAGAACTCCGTCAGGGACGCTACAGTTGATGCTAAGGAGGATATTGTACAACCTCCAAGGCAAGTTGTTTATGACGAATCAGACGGAATAACCCAGGACACAAATTCCCTTGATGATGATAGTCACAAGTCAATTTCTCTTAGTAATGAACTTGCATCCGCAAGTGAATTCTCTGAGATCGAAGAATCTTCCCCAAGTGAATATGAAGATGATGCGGAGGTAGATTTCTCTCAACCTCTAATCTACGACTCAAGTGATGAGGAAGACATAGAAGCCTTTGACCAGGACACAGATACAATTGTAGAACCTTGCAAGGAAGTGGAGAAATTCACAGAAGAGCACAAGGGAGTAGAACTTATAGAACCACCAGAAAATCCTATCCCAAGGCCATTACCACCTAATACAAGCTTCAAGTGGGTACAATCCTTAACCTATAACTTTACTTATTCACTTGAATATGGTTTGCTTGAAACAGATGGCCAGCTTAGAGCTCTTTGCGGCTTTAAGAGTAAGAGGGAAATGGCTCGTACTCAGAGTTGGTGCACAAGGTTCAATAAGGTTCCATGATTCACCTCGAAGTACATGGATTGGTATCATGCTCAATTGCATGGATCACGAAGAATGTTTGGTCACCATGGTGGGATTCTACTTTTTAAACCGCCCGGATGGAAACGTGTAGATTAAGACGGAGGCGGATTTAATAGCAAAGCTTGGGATCCTGGAATCTATTCTGACATTTGTCACCCTAGGAGCCTGAAAATTTGTCTGAAGCTGCTCAGAAGCTTTACATGCCTAGTATGGGACCCCGGAGGCTATTGGAATTCCAAGCACTGGTGGAGATTTTTGGACGAATTTAAACATAAGCCGCCATAGCAAGAGGCTCCTCCGATGTCCAACTTAAGGACTTTAACTAATAGTGCTAGGTGGGAGACAACCCACCATGGTATGATCGTTCATTTTGCAATTTTAATTTTATTTCGTTTTGTTTGTTTTTGAATTTTATTTTTATTAAACCTGGAATCATGCATAGCATTCACATTAAGCATTGCATCCTGCATTTAATTAAAAAAAAAAAGGATGCACGACGCGACCGCATGCCCCATGCGATTGCGTCATACTGCGAATACACTATCCACGCGACCTCGTCATCCACGCGGCCGCGTGCCTTGAAGATCGGCGTCAAAAATCCAACGTCCAGAGAGTTAGGCTAGAATTGTGCGGCCCTTGTGCGTTTTGCACAAATTGGCCCACGCGATCGCATGCCCCATGCGATCACGTTACCTGCACAAAACCAATCCCACGCGACCGCGTGAGCGACGCGATCACGTCGCATGGATTGCACAACACCCTAGGACGAGATAGAGAGTTGCGCTGAAACGGTGCTGGAGTCGTGCGTTTAGCACAATTTCCAGCGACGCGATCGCGTGACCCACGCGATCGCGTCATCCCCTCTTCCACCCCTTTCATGCGATCGCGCGACCCACGCGATCGCGTCACTCCCATTTTCACCCCAACCACGCGACCGCGTGCCCCACGCGGCTGCGTGGATCCGAAAATATAACTCCCCAGCCACGCGAACCCTATCAGTCGCGCAGCCCCTCCAACCCTCTTTTCCCTCTCTTCTTCTTCTCCCAACTACCACCCAGCACCACCCAGCAACCACCGCGCCACCACCCAGACGCCGCCGCCGTCCAAACACCGCCGCCGTACCACCCCTTCCCCTTCTTTCTTCTTCTTTCTCCCTCTCTTCTCCCCTCTCCACCACTGCCCTCCGCGACCACCACCCACCACCGCCAGCCATCCAGCCGCGCCCCTCTGCCACCCACCCGCAACCCCCCTCCTTTCCTCTATCAATTACCCTAAACCCTATCCCCATTACCCCCTTTGCCACTGCCCCCTCAGCCGCCACCGTGCCGCCGTACCCCTCCACCGCGCCGGACGCCGCCGCAGCCACCACCCAGCAGCTTTCTTACCCCGTTCTACTCCTCACGCCTACCAGGCTCCGATGAACGCCGCCTTCCTATCCTTCGCAGTTATTTTACAATTTTTTTCTGTTTCTGTTCATAATTAAGATAGATAGATATGCATGCTGTAGTGGATTTTTAGGTTGTTAGGTAGCTTAGACTGTGGTTAGTGGATCTAGGTCTGTTTACTTGCACTATTCATGCTTCTGTTTTATCATAACTGCAATTCTGCTGTTCCTGTGACCTTGTTCATATGCTGTGATTTCCTGCATTTGCTGCTTGTTACTCTGAATTTTCATGTTTCTATTAATTATAGATAACTACAGCATGTTTTTTTGTAAATTGTTTTCATTCATGTTTTGGTTTGGCAATCTGAACTCTGTTGTCCTCTGCCTTACCCAAACCATTTCATGAATGCTATGGCAGACTTTCCTATCCTCTTTGATTCCCTGGTTTATACACTGCATCTGTGATATTCTGATTCCGATTCTTGCTTTCTTTTTATCTGTTTGAATCAACATCATCCTGTTTTCCTTGTTTGGTTATGAATCACTATAGTTCCTACCTGTGAATCCTTGTTACATGGACTATTTTCTTTATGCCACTTACCCACTCACTAATTTTAATTTACTAACTTCTTTTTCAAATTCTAACCATACTAACCTTTTCAAATTCTCGTTTCTGATTTTTTTTACTTTCCTCTAACTTTCCAACCATGGCATAATGACAATTTTTCTATTTAACTTGAATTCTGATACATTTTGGATTGTAAATTCTTCTTTTCCAAATTTTAAACTACTACACAATCCTTAATGCATATTTACTTGACTCATTTACCTCATTCTTATTCTCCTTTGCCGCTTTGAGTTTTCTTTGTTTAAATTGCCTATTTGCCTCCCTATTTTTATCTATATCCTGGTTTTCCATTTTTTAGGATGTCTGCCTCACAGAGGAAATGAAAAGGCAAGGCTACTGGCAAGCGCAAGAGAGGAGATTCCTCCCAGTCCATCATTGCCCTCATGCATGATTCCTCATGGCGGGAGAAGAACTTTACACAGCAGGAAAAAGCTGACCAGCTGCTCCCTGCAAATGATCCAATAAAATTTGCAAACCGGTACTGTGAGCTGAAGTACCCGACTTTTGCAAACTCTAGGAATCTATACCTGGAGAGAACTCTGAAGATTCCAGAAGCACTTCAGCAGTACACCACTGAGCAAATCAAGCAAAGAGGCTGGTTCTTTCTGGAGAGAACTTTGACAGAGGTCAATGCATCTTGGGTCCGGGAATTCTACTGCAACTACTACATCACCACCCTAGATACAGTGAACCTAAGAGGAAAACAAATTCTAGTCACTGAGGAGGCCTTAGAGGACATTCTCCAGCTCCCAGCCAAGTTCGATCAGCCTGATGGTTATTCAAAGGCTTAGGAGGACATGCGCCTGATGCAGTTTGATTGGGATGCTGTAAAGGCATGGATAGCTCTCGACCCGACTGTTCCTTGGGAGATGGGTCAGGACACCACCATGCCTAGAGGGATCAAGAGGGCGTACTTAAATGATGAGGCTCGGTTATGGCACCAGATCTTGAGTAATTATGTGATGCCGAGTACTCATGAGACGGAGATCCCAGCTGCTATGATCACCCTCCTATGGCGTGTATTGGAGGGTAAGGACCTTTATCTACCATGCTTTATCCGGCATTATATGGCCAGGGTCCACGTCCGAGGCACCCTCCCTTTTCCGTACCTGGTTACACAGCTAGGCCATCGAGCCGACGTGCCATGGGAGGATGCCGATGAGAAACCACCAGCGGCGGACTGCAGAAAGATCATTCCTCACAGCCGGAACTTCCTAGCCTTGGGCTACAGACTACCACCCTTCACTGCTACTGATGAGACAGCCCCACCGTCTGCTAGACCCTCTTCATCCACAGCTGCCACTGCTACCGCTGCTGCTACCACTGCACCTCCACCTACCTCTGAGCCCGTATACCGCCTCGTGCACCGCCTATTCCGACAGCTTGATCAGATGGAGTGCCGTAACCGGCGCCGGTATGAGAGATTGGAGCGTCGCAGCCAGCGACGCTATTCGCATCTGAAGCTGATGATCCGACAGGGTGGTGACATCCCCTCTGAGCCCGACACACCATCAGAGCCATCAGAAGAGGAGGAGGAGGATGAGCACGAGGAGGAGACTCATTTCCAAGAGGAGACCCATCAGCAGGCAGACAAAGAGCAGGCCGCCCCGCATCAGGAGGTTACGCATCAGACAGAGGCTGCAGATCCGGAGATCCCAATCCAGTCAGCACTGCCTCTACAGCAGCCAGACCCTCAGCCCACCACCACCACAGAGCCTCCAGCTACCATCCCTACCAGTGATGACACCCCTTCACACCCGGCTTGACTGAGCATCAGTGACGATGCTTCATTTTAAGTGTGGGGAGGTCACCATCTCTGTCGTTTTATTTTGGTGAACCACTACATCTCTTTTTCTTTCATTTTGGATAATTATCTGTATTTTTTTCTGAGTACTTATACATTACTGCTTTTATGTATTTTTACTATATTTTTGCATTTTGCATTTTTAGTTCATATTTTTAGTTATTTAGTTTAGTTTGCAATTCTGACTTATTAGTGGATTAATTAGTATAGTTTACCCTTTTTAGCATAAGATAGCATAGTTTAATTTGAAATATAAAAAGGAAGTAAGCTAGAAAATTGAACATAACAGATTTAAATCCATAAACCTTGTATATATAGCATTACATCATATAGTTAAGTTGACAACATTTCATCAAGGAGGAACATTAAAACTTTAAAGGCTACCCTAAATAATTTTTTTTATGAGAATAATGGGAATTTTTAACTAAACCTGCATAACATATATGAATGATATATGATGCTTGAGTTAGAGAACACACAGCCTGTGAATATTGAGCTTAATTGTATGGTTGCATTCAAACCATAATTTCATTCCTGTGTGTTTCGTTTCTTTTTATTCAGATGTTCTTTACTTTGCTTTAATCTATATGTCCAATTATAGAATATAGATACATGCCAAAAGAATGATTAAGGCCATCATTTGATTTTAGCTCACTTACCCCAAAATAACCTACCTTTCACATCACCCTTGTTAAAAATCCCTTTTATTCTATTTAGCCACACTACTAGCCTTAAGCAGAAAAACAAAATAAAATCCCAAGTTTAATCCTTGGTTAGCTTAAGATAGAAAATTATGAATAGATTAAAATGTGGGAAACCTATTGGGAACATGGATGATAGAAACAAAAGGGTAGAAAAGTTAAAAGAAATAAAATAAAATTTGGGAAGCATGCTCATGAGAAATCAAAGTGATTCAATTACCATATGCATTAAAAAAAAAAGAGAGAGAGAGAAGTTATTTTTCAGCATTTAATAAAAGGGGATACAAAAGAATTCCCGAATGCAAAATAAAAAGCAATGCATATGGGATAAAAATAAAATTGAAACATGAGCATGTAACAACAAGTGGGATAATATGGGAAAATTGGTAAAGAAGCTTGTTCTACTAAATATGTATGTTAGGTGAGATCTTAGTCTAATTAAGGATTCACTTATTAGCTCACTTAGCCTTATACATATATCCCTACCTTTACCTTGGCCCCATTACAACCTTCATTAAAGACCTCATGACTTTTGGTATGACTGTACTCTATAATTGTTGATTGGTTAGATGAAGAACAAAGTGATAGAAAGTAAGATTAAAAAGAAAAGTAGAGTGAATAAACCCAATAAACACTTAGTGACTAGAGGGTAAACACAAAATCCAGTGAGGGTTCAATAGCTCAACAGCATATATCTGTGCTTAAATTACTAATTGTTTTGCAAGTTTGTACAATATTTCCCATCTCATTTGCTAAAATGCTTTATTATTTAAGGGTTGGCTATATATATATATATATATATATATATATATATATATATATATATATGACTCCTTGAGAATGTGGATTAATTTGACTACATGTAAGCTTTATATATGAGTGGATAAATTGGAATTGCATGACTCATTTAGGTAGATGCATTTAGAATAGGTTGCATTGCATAACATTCCACCACTTTAACCTTACCTTATTCTTTACCTTGGATTTAGCATGAGGACATGCTATTGTTTAAGTGTGGGAAGGTTGATAAACCCATATTTCATGAGTTATTTTGTGCTTAGTTTGAGTGATTTATTCAATCCTTCACCCACTTATTCATATTAATTGCATGGTTTTACTTTTCCTTCCTTATTATGTGATGTATGTGAAAAACATGTTTCCTAAGCTTTAATATTAATTATTTTAATTACCTTTATTTCCATTCGATGCCGTGATTAGTGTGTTGAGTAATTTCAGATTTTCTAAGGCAGAATGACTTAAAGGATGGAAAAGGAAACATACAAAAATGGAAGGAAAGCACAAAATGGAGCTTCTGAAAAAACTGGCATCCACGCGATCGCATGGACGAAGCGATCGCGTGCCAAGCGCGAATCAGCAGCGACGCGGCCGCATGACTGACGCGACCGCGCGCCTTAAGCAGAACGCACATGACGCGGTCGCATGACTGACGTGACCGCGTGGCAAGGAAATGCTCCGAATGACGCAACCACATGACCCACGCGGACGCGTGACAGAGGTCACGCACCATAAATTGCAGAAAATGCTCATAGCGAATTCTGAAGCCCTTTTTGGCCCAAATCCAAGTCCAGAAGGCATAGACCAGAGGTTATGAAGTGGGGGAATGTATCCATTCAGGGAGAGCTCGCCAATTTTCACTTTCCATGATTTAGATTTAGTTTGAGAGAGGTTCTCTCCTCTCTCTCTTAGGATTAGAATTAGGATTTAGGACTTCTCTTAGTTTGTAAGAGTGACTCTCGATCCAGGTTTGATATTTACTTTAATGCTTTTATTCGTTCCTATAAATGTTGCCAACTTGACTTATGAACCCTTTCCATGTTATGATTTGAATTAATGATTATTTGAGGTATTTCAGTTATTGATTGCTTTCTCCTTAATCTGCGTTACCATTGCTTTCCATCTAAGGACATTTTTATTCCAACAATTTTACTTTTTCCTTTTTGGTCTTGGTTAAGAAATTAGTAACTCAACATTATTAAACTCAGCATAATTGATAATCGTTATCTTGCTAATTAAACTGAACTTCAATAATCCCAACTTATTCTTAGGCAATAAACAGGATTCGAAGGTCAAACTAATTAGTCCCTTGACTTTCCTTTACTTTAGTAAAGGTTAACTAAGTGGAATTTAGATTCAACTTTCATTATTGTTGAGAGAGATAACTAAGTTGGACTTCCAATTTCTCTTACCTTGCCAAAAGTTGCTTTACAGTATTTATTTATTTTAATTGCTATCCACTTTACTTGTCATTCAAATCACTTGCTTCTCACCTTCTAAACCCCGATTACAACCTTTATAGCCAATAATAAGAACATACTTCCTTGCAGTTCCTTGAGAAGACGACCCGAGGTTTGAATACTCGGTTAACAATTTTTAAGGGGTTTGTTACTTGTGACACCCAAAACGTTTGTATGAAAGGACTTTTGAAGGTTTAGAAACTATACTTGCAACGAGGATTTATCCGCGAATTTCTAGACCACGCAAAAGTTTCTCTCATCAGACCCAACGATAAACCCAATTATAATTTTACTCTTGAGCATTCCAACTCAAGGTTCTCCTTTCAACCAGCTCCCAATCAAGTTATGGAACTACTCACTCATTATGATTGTAAACTTCACAAAATAAGAAAGGGAAATAAAGGAAGACATGATAAATAATAATAAAAAAGATCAATTGAAAATGAAAATAGTTCTTGTATCAATAATCTATAAAAATAATCCAATAGTAATTCTGAACAAATTAAAGATATGAAAGAGTAAGTTACAAGTAAGGAAACAAACTAGAATGATGAAGTCTTGGCGGAGGTAATAACTCTTTTCAATATCCCAATCCAAAAAGCAATAAAAACAAAATCCTAAGAACTATGAATGTGTAGAGAGAAAACCTAGAGGTAGAGTAAATTCAGATCTAAAACTAAAAATCTTGCGGAATGAATCTCTCTCTAGTTTCTGCATGTTCCTTGGCTCTAATTTGCTTTTCTGGGCCGAAAACTCGGTCAAAACATGGCCCAAAATCACCCCAGTGAATTTTGCAGATTCTGCAGATCGTGCACGTCATGCGATCGCGTCATCCACGCGTTCGTGTCATCCAGCGTTTTGTCTTGCCACGCGTGCGCGTCGTCCACGCCTTCGCGTCACTTGTGCAGTTTCCAATTCACGCATTCGCGTCATGCACGCGAGCGCGTCACTCCGATTTCTCCACTTCGCGTGGTTGCGTGAGCCATGCGTCCACGTCGCTTCTCGCTGGTCATCTCCTTAATTTCTTGTGTTCCTTCCATTTTTGCAAGCCTCCTTTCCAATCTCCAAGTCATTCATGCCCTATAAAGCCTGAAACACTTAACACACAGGTCACGACATCGAATGGAATAAAGGAGAATTAAAATACATAATTAAAAGTCTCTAGGAAGCAAGTTTTTAACCATGGAGTAATTTTTGGAAGGAGTTGTAAACACATGCTAATTATATGAATAAGTGGGTAAAGATTTGATAAAACCACACAATTAAACACAATATAGACCATAAAATAATGGTTTATCACGCATGTTCCAGAGATAGGATCCTGTTCACAATGTGTAGAATGACAGGCTTGTCAGCGAAGACAACTCTCATGCCAGGTGAGAGGCCTTCAGTGGGGATTTTCTTATCCCTCCAGCCTTTAGGTACTTTCTTCTTACTACCCTTCATCCCAAATCTTGATGATGGTTGCCCAACACCAAACTTCAAATTGGTGTCTGGGGTCTCTATTAGGCTCTGTACTGAGAGGAGTGGTTGAAGCATTTCATTCTTGTTAGTGGTGCTTTCTTCTACTGAGGTAGAGTGAGGCTTATGAACCTTGAATACAAAGCAATCCTCATCCAATTGCAAGACTAGCTCTCCTCTGTCTACATCAATCATAGCCTTGGCTGTAGCTAGGAAAGGTCTTCCAAGGATGATGGATTCATCCTCCTTCTCTCAAGTGTCCAGGATTATAAAATTAGCAGGGATGTAAAGGTCTTCAACATTTAGCAAGACATCCTCTACCAGTCCATAAGCCTTTTTCATGGACTTGTCTGCCATCTCTAGTGAGATTCTTGCACCTTGTACCTCAAAGATTCCTAGTCTCTCCATTACAGAGAGAGGCATGAGATTTATGCTTGACCCTAGGTCACACAGAGCCTTATCAAAGGTCATGGTGCCTATGGTACAAGGGATTAAAATGCGTCTAGGATCCGACTTCTTCTGAGGTAACTTCTACTAAACATAGGCATTGAGTTCCTTGGTGAGCACTGAAGGTTCTTCCTCCAATGGCTCTGTGCCAAATAGCTTGGCATTCAGCTTCATCAGAAGACCTAGGTACCGAGTAACTTGCTCCTCCCTAGTTTCCTCCCCCAAATTAGAGGAAGAGTACTCTTCAGATTCTAGAATTCTTAACCAAGCATTCAAGGGAACTTCAATGGGCTCCTCATGAACCTTTGGTTCCATCAGTTCTTTAATAGGGAAGTTCTCAGTGGGTTGAGGGTTGCCAACTATCTCTATTGTGGCGTTCAATGCCAGGACTTGTGTTTCTTTGGCCGTTGAACGCCCATCATGCATCCCTTTACTAGCGTTCAACGCCAGATGTGATGCTTCTTTGGGCGTTGAACGCCCAGTAAGGCCTTCCTTACTGGCGTTCAACGTCAGGAATGGTGCTTTTATGGGTGTTGAACACCTAGTATGGGCTTCCTCACTGGCATTCTACGCCACTGATGACACCTCCTTAGACGTTGAACGCCCAGTAAGGACCTCCATTTTCATGATGGCTCTCCAGATTCGGCCTTCACTTCTATAGTGATGGCTTTACATTCTTCTCTTGGGTTTACATCAGTGTTGCTAGAAAGAATGTTAGGAGGAGCTCAGGGATTCTCTTGCTCAGGTGACCAACTTATACCTCAAAATTTCTAATGGAGGACCTTGTTTCAATTATGGAACTATGAGTGGTCTTAGAGAGGTTGGAGACTGTAGTGACTAAGTTAGAAAGGATATGCCTAGGAGTCTCCATATGTTCCTGAAAAGATGGAAATGGTGGTCTATTATTGATCCCATTTTGGTTTCTTCCACCTTGATTATTGTTGAAGCCTTATTGAGGCTTCTATTGATCATTCCATGAAAAGTTAGCATGATTTCTCCATGATTGATTATAGGTGTTTCTATAGGGTTCTTCCATGTAATTCACCACTTCCATTGTAGGTTGATCTGGATCATAAGCTTCTCCTTCATAGGAGGCTTCTTGCGTGCTGCCAGTTGCAGCTAGTGATCCAATCAAATGCTAATAGATCATATTGACCTATTAGGTCAAGTATTTGTTCTGAGCCAATATGGCATTCAGAGTATCAACTTCCATGGTTCTTCTTTTCTGAGCTACCCCCTTATTCACAGTGTTTCTCTCAGAAGTGTACATGAATTGGTTATTAGCAACCATTTCAATGAGTTCCTATGCCTCTACAGACATCTTCTTCAAGTGGAGTGATCCACCAGCAGAATGATCCAATTACATCTTGGAAATCTCAGATAGACCATCATAGAAGATTCCTAGGATAGACCATTCTGAAAGCATGTTAGGAGGACACCTCCTGATCAGTTGCTTGTATCTTTCCCAAGCTTCATAGAGGGATTCACCCTCTCTTTGTCTGAAGGTTTGTACTTCCACCCTGAGCTTGCTCATTTTCTGAGGTGGAAAAACTTGGCCAAGAAAGCATTGACCAACTTTTCCCAAGAAACTAGGCTTTCCTTTGGTTGAGAATCCAACCATATCCTAGCTCTGTCTCTAACAGAAAAGGTGCAATACCCTAATTACCCTAAACCTACCTCGCGTTATAAAGAAAAAGTTAATCAAAGGTTACGACGGTTCTAAGCTCATACATGTAATATATAGAAAGAAATAATATACTCTAGAAGCCCGATGAAGGATATAGCTCAAAAATAGGATTTGAAAAGCGCAAAACGTACTCACGAATCTACAACTTAACGCACAAGATGTATATATAATATAACAAAAGATAGGAGTATAATAGTATAAGAATCTAACAACGACTCACGAAATTTAAGCCGGCTAGTTATATACAGACCATACAGAAGTTTAGAAGTTAAAACAGCTTATACAATTTTTCTCTCAAAACAAGCCTCTATACAAAAGTAAAATACAACAGATGAGAGATATAAACAAAATAATCAAAAGACATCCAAAACAGATAAGAATTCTCTGCTTCTGTCACCATCCAAGAAACTTACCGAGGTGGGTTGCGACCTGCATCTGAAAAACAACAACAGAATATGGTATGAGAACCGAAGGTTCTCAGCATGGTAACAGTGCCCAGTGATGAAAGATATAAGATTCCGGGACGCCAGAGGCAATCCTAGAACTTCATATCCATCACAAGATTCATCTTAAAGCATAACTTAAAACTTAACATGAATAAAAAGGTAATCTAACTTAATGAATTTTCTAACTAACAACTCTCCGCTGTCCCACAGCCTTCACCAGCCTATCCTCCATGCGATCCCATCGCCACCGCCTTCCGAGCCTCCTCAATCCCAGTAGAAAGCATAATTAATTTCAATGCAAGTAAAACACAAGTATAGGTATATATATCAAGTAATTCAAATAGGCAATTAGGCATGTTATACAATTAGGCAAACAATTACAAGTCGGCAAAGCATATAAACAGATAGAAGATGCACATGATGAATGCCTGTCCTACTGGCTGTGATATCACATTGTTGGTTCAACTGCCAACCCAACACATCTCCATGCAGATGTCACCATTCGGAATCATCATCGGGAACACCCGAGATATGGTGCTCAGAATACCGTCCAGGATTTTGTGCCTGTACACTCTATTGATCCGAAGGGATGCGAGCGGGATACTCTTGCCACGGACCTCACGTCTCAATGCAAGCGGGACGAACCACTGCCCTTACACTGCTACCGCGACCTTGACAGGTGGGATCCGACCGCTATCCCTGCCGGGCACATAGCGTCTCAACAAACCTCAGTATTAAACAATAGTTCAGTGGTTTTCAGAAAACATTTTTCAGTATAGTATGGAACCATTATTTCATTTCGAGTCCTTGACTCATCTCAACCACTGACAATTCAACATTTCCATTCCAAACTCAATAGTTCGTCACTTTCTCAATTTACTTTCATTAATCATCAATTCATTACTCTTCCTTCTCTCTCAACCAAACCCATCCTCAGTACACTAGAAACCTAAGCCTCCATTCTCTAACTTTTTGAAATAATTAACAATTAATTCCACTTAAGACTTTTCCCATGTTTTGATACCCAAAAATAAGCCCGAGAACCTTAAAAAGGTGTCACAGAAGTTTTCAAGCACGTTGGAAAGGTGAAATAGTTGAAAACAAAGTTGTAGTTGGAAAACAGGACATGTGCGTATGCACAGGGGTGTGCGTGCGCACGCCCAAGAGATTTTTCAAAAAGTGTGCGTATGCATAGAGGTGTGCGTACACACAGGTACAAATTTTTACAATTCTATTCGCTCACACAAGGCGTGCTAGTGCCCTCAACAGAATGCACCTTCCAACGTGTGCGTGCGCACAGTGCTATACGTGCGCACAGGTTGTAATGCTTCATTGCTTATGTGCGTGCACAGGTTGTGCTAGCGCTCTCAACAAAAGGCTTTCCCCTTTGTGTGTGTACACACAAGGCTGTGTGTCCACACAGGTTCGAAAAATCATAGGGGTGTGCATGCGCACAGGGCTGTGCCTGCGCACACAAACCAGAAATCACAAAATTCTGCAACATTGCAGAATTTCAGATTTTGACACCAAACTTTGAATGATCATAACTTCCTCTACAAAAATCCAAATTTTACAAACTTTATATCAATTTGAAGAATTTTCAATGAACTTTAATTCGAAGTAAGTTTCAACCAATTTTGAAAACTGAGGCACAAGTAATGACCCATCAAAGTTCACTAAAAACCAGTTTTTACCAAATTTTCACAAGTACTAAATTTTTTTCCAAATTCTCAACCAACATCAAATCCAAACAATACCAAACTCCAATTTACATCACAATCTACCTTCTAGGGCCATAATTAACCATTCCAATTTTTTGAATGAAATTTAATTCTAAACAAGTTTCAACCTATTTTGAAAACTGAGGCACAAGTTATGACCCGTCAAAGTTCACTAAAAACCAGTTTTTACCAAATTTTCACAAGTACTCAATTTTTTTCCAAATTCTCAACCAACATTAAACCAAAACAATACCAAACTCCAATTTACATCACAATCTATCCTCTAGGACCATAATTCACCATTCATACCAATTTTTCCACCCACATTTCTATATCATCAACCTCAACATCACATATATCACACTAAATCATTTTTCAATCCACACAATCATCCATCATCATTATATCATTCACAATCATCATACTTAACTCATTTAACCTCAATCTCACTCTTCAACATCAATTTATCAACATTAATAATCACAATTCATCATAATAGCCAAAGCTCATCAATTCATCATGCATCATATCTCAACAATTCCAACAACCAACTTAATTCAATCCTCTCCTATAGGTCACTAGCCTAAGTGTCCAGAAATATTATATATTACATAGAGGAAACCAAAACCATACCTTGGCCCATTCCCAATATGAACCAAAACCCCAAATGAGTGCAATTTAAGCTTTCCACCACAAGCAAGCCACCAATCCAACTCCAACAAACACCAACAAGCTCCAACAATTGCCAATAACCACAACTTCAAGCTATAATACACATAATTCATAACCAATCAACCTAGGGTTCAACTTAATCACAATTTCACAATTTTAAGAATAACTTACCTTACCTAACAGTTTTGGAGGCCAAACCCAAAGGTAATCAAAGGCTAGAGCGTACCTAAACACCCAAAATCACAAAAATTCATTCAATACAAAACCCTAAGAATTTGAAATTTTGGACGGAAGAACTGAGAGGGATTTCATGACTTTATTACCAGTTTATTGGGTGGGTTTTGTAGAGCTCTTCACGAGTATCATGTGGCCGCAAACGGTGCGGCGATCGGAGCTCCGTAGCTCAGGTTATGAGCCTGAGAAGATGAGGATGAATAGTGTTAATGGGGGTTTCTTCTCCTTCTCTTCTCAGCTGGTGTATGTGTGTTTAATGGCTGGTGGGTTCATTTAATGAACCCTTATATATGTTGGGCTTGGGCCCAACTTGGGCCCAGTCTAACCTGTTAGCGTTTTTAGCCCGTTTGGCCTAACTTTGGGCCAAACCTTTAAAATTAACGCCCGATTTTTGACTTTAATTATTTTTCTAAGGTTTTCTACTGCTTTTTACTTTTTCTCGTATAGTACCGGGCAGATTTAAAACTGTTCGACCGGTTCAACTGTCGGTTCGAGGTTTTTTTCGGTTTTTCGCAGAAAATACATTTTAAATCTACTGAGTCCAAAAATTGTAACAACCCTGATTTTCGAGTACATGAGATCTTTTCTGAAAGTACGGATTTCTCCGGAAGATCAGTAAAGGGAACACCTCTGCTATATCATCAAGCATCTCAATCCTCATTATCATTATGTCATCTTTAAGCTAGAACCTCCTTTGAGGCAAGCTCGATAATACAATCGCGAAGAACCTAGTTTTTGAACCGTATCGGTTGGCAGTTTTGATTCTGATTTTCGTAAATAGTCTCTGTTTGACGAACCGGACGCGATTCATGAGAGGAGAGAGATAATAGTATAATATTATCATTATATTAGTATTAGAAAATTCTTGAATGACATTATAAGGTTATCTGGTCTGTTTTTGTTAAAAACAGAAAATCGGTTTAACCGGGTTTACGGTTTACTGGTGCAGCTTAGCACCAGCACTCTCTGATGAATTTAGCAATGCTAAGACCTCATTATAAATGTTCTATTCTCATAATAAATATGTTACTAGTGTCATTTATGCTAGTAGCTCAGAAAATAATTTTTAGAGATGTTTTTACGAGTGTTCCAGTACACCTAGTTTTAGTAGTTGTACACCAGAGATATTTTAATATTATTTTAATCCACCTCCAAGCCAACCAATCACAACTCACCTTACACCCCCAATACCTCCAAGGCTGTCTCATTTCATCATTTTGGCCGAAAATAACAAGAGAGAAAAGATTGAAACTTTCATGAACACTTAATCTTCAAAGCTTGATTTCTTCTGAACTAAAACTCAAATCAAAACTCCGTTTTCACCAAAATGATCCTCTCTTCTTCCTCTACATAACCATGTAACTTATCAAGGATGGAAATAAGGTGAGATGGCTGTCTCCCTCCCATTTGAATTCGGTTTTCAAGGAAAACCATGCAAAACATGTGTTTTCTTGATGTTCTTCCTTAGGAATCATGCTTAACTTGACTTGAGGGCCAAGAAACGTGAATTTCCAGCAAGTCTAAGGTGAGATATCTCTTCCTAACATACTGAGTGAGATTTGGTCAGTTGAGAGTTTTTGGATTTAAAGTTGTTCTTGATGTGATTTAGGCGGAAAAAGTGCTTAAGGACCACCTGAAAGTTTAACCAAATTAGGAGTAGCAAAACCAGGTAGGGATTGACGAATTTAATCTTGATTGATTGTGTTTGAGTTGTGTGATTATGATATGTTTTGGCTGTGCTTGAAATTGATTGTTTGTATGAGTAATTCTTGTTGAAATTTTGGTAAAAATTTGATGAAATTTGATGAAATTCAAGCTATGAATGTGTGTTCTTGTGGCTGCTGGAAAACGAAATCCTAGAGCTTAAATTGAGGTTTAATTTGTGTTAAAATCATGTAGAAAAGATGGGATTTTAGTGGCTGGAAATTTATTTTGAATTATGGTAAAAATCGGTTGCTGAAAAGACTGAAAAACGGGTAAAAACAGAGAAAGAATCTGAAGAATTTATGAAGAACATGAAGAACACTTTGAGTGTGATGAAGAACAATGAAGAACACCTTTTTGATTCATAAAAGGGCAAGGAAGTAATTAATTTGGTGTTTGAGGGGTTATATGGTAATTTTTGAAAGTTAGGGTGGTAAAAGTAGAAATATTAAAAGTTACGGGTGGTAAAAAGTGAATTTTAAAGGTTAAAGGTTAAAGTAAAGTTAATTTTCGAAAATTTAATAATAAAATAATAAATAATAATAAAATATTAAATAATAATATTTAATCAAAAATAATATTTTAATAAAAATAATAAAATAATGCAGAAAAGGCAGTTTTCTGTAAAAGCTTTAGAAAGACAACTTTAAGCGCAGAATCTCATAATTACCTTCATAAAACACTTAGGGAGTGGTAAGAACATATTAGTGAGGCAAAGATAAAGGAAAGATAAAAAGTTAAAGAACAGATAAAAACCAAAGAAAAAGTCTGTAAAGTTTTAATGAAAGAAAAACAGACAGAGACTAGTAAACGAACTAGGGCAACTTAGTTAGTACTTGAGTCACGACTAGGGTTAGGTATTATATGAAAAGTTAAACTGTTTCAGTATAGACTTAATGAACCTATACTTGGGACAGACTAACTATTCATACCGAAATTTACATAAGCTTTAAATACATACGTTAAATAGAGAAATTAGAGCAGAGTAGAAAGATACAGAGAAAAGAGAAACCAGAACAGAGTAAAGAGATATAAAGAGAAGAGTATAAGAATAAAGAGTTAAGCCATGTAGCATGATGTTCGGTTGGATGTTCATCTGCTGCTTTTCCATTGGCCCTAGAGGTCCTGTAGGCCCAAGTTCACCTACAGTGAGTTGTTATTCCTGTAGGCCGAAGTTCACCTGCAGTGAATATCAATTGTGTATCTCAGGGTGTTGCTCCTGTAGGCCGAAGTTTACCTACAGAGAGTTGTGATACCTGTAAGCCGAAGTTCACTTACAGGGGCGCTATTTCTGTAAGCCGAAGTTCACTTACAGAGGTGTTATTTCTGTAGGCCCAAGAGATGTGTTTATTCATTTGTTACGTTAAGGCAACTCCAGATATACTTGTATAATCATCTGCTGTAGAGAGGCAGTCAGATAGATAATGGTGTGATCACTGAAAACGCTTTCCTATGGTACAGATCCCTATTTTATTTTTGTAAGGCAGAGGGGTTATTTCCTGCTACAGAAGTACCGTGACCACCTGTTCCATTTCTGTAGTGGCAGAGGGGTTATTTCCTGTATACAGAAGGTGTGTCGGCATACATCCCTGCAGTGGCAGATGTGTTATTTCCTGCGTTCAGTGGACCCTGTGGTGGCAGAGGGGTTATTTCCTGTACACAGGGGTATAGCCAATAGGAAAGCCTTATCCAGACAGAGGTTGCTGGATAACGTCGGGAGCGGGTTAGTAACTGACAGATGAGCTCATTACCTGCACTAGGGCTAGACATGCATCATTCTTGTCTGCGCATCATTCTCTGTTGCATTCCTTTCTGTGTGTGGTTTATTTCTTTATGTTTTTCTGCTTGCATACTATTTCGGTGTTTTATTGTATTCTTTTGTTTGTGTTCTACTTTCTATTGCCTCTACTTTCTCGTTCTATCTTTATCTTCTGTTTACTGCTTCGCTGTATTATGTTATTTGTTTGCTAATCGACCCCAAGTAAATGAACGTAACTAATAACCCCGACCCTACTAAGAACTCCCCAGTTCTTACCCCTTCTCTCTCCCTTCCCCCTTCAGATGGAAGTAAGAGTACCTTACCATAGTTCGCTGATGACTGTTCGCAAGAAGAGGATTCTGCTCTATATAGTCATCGGAGTCTAGGGTAAATATCGTTCTCTGTTTACATGTATATACTGTGAGACCAGCCAACGTCTGCACCCCGTTCGTATGCGCACTTTAACCTAAATCCTGTGTACGAGATTCCTATTGTGTGGCTACTTCATGAGGTACCAGAGAGACGTCTTATGGAAAAGTCTGATCGTGCAGAGGAGTAGCAGATGATGTTCTATTTTTTGATGACGTTCTACTTGACTTGAGTTTTGAAGACCTAGAACGTAGTTTCCCTCGCTTTAGTAGTTTAGAGGGACTAGGTGAGTATAGAGTCTAGGCTAGCCTGGGCGCCAGCTGAGGGACTTCTTGAACAGGTCAGGGCTTGGGATGTTGTATATATATATGTATATAGTTATTATCTAGCTATATCTAGGGGTATTCTAACTAAAACTATATACTATAATAAAGGCTGAATCACTGAATGTTGTTAACTACTTGAGATGTATTTATGTGTGGTTGTTTATAACTGTTTTATCTGCTATCAGTTGTGAATTGCTTATGAATGATTTCGTCTATTAATCCAAATGTTTTTTTAAAAAAAAAGTACCTCGTAAAATAACTACGCTTTTAACAACGAATCAGGCTCATATAATAAATAATAGATAATAGATAGGTAGACAAGTTGGTAGCGCTTAGTTTCTAGTATGATCATGACGTACCAGAAATTGGGTCGTTACAATTTGGTATCAGAGCGGTTCGTTCCCAGTAAAGCCTGGGGAGTGGACTGACTATGCTTCATTGCATACTCTGTTGTATGTCTCATGCGTATAGGATATCCCAGTGATATATGTTGCATGATTATCTCTGTGTTTTCATTTTGGGAATGTTCACACTTGACTTGAAGTGTTAAGACTGATCACCTTAACAATGATTGTTTGGTGTGAACAAGACTATAATGGGTTAACAGAGACGAGGCGTACGGGAAGGAATTCCTAATGTTAACTACGAGAGGGAATAGGAAACGTTTATGGCTACCATGAACAACGTGGCTGAAGTAGTGCGTGAAGCTGCTGTAGCAGCGGCTAGGGCTGTTGAACGTCTCGGAGTGAGAATGGAAACGAGAATGAATACGGAAAAGATAATGGGAATGATGAGAACAACTTAGGGCATCCTGGAAGACCTATGACCCTAGCGACCTTTCTGAAGGTTAATCCGCCTAAGTTCAAGGGTACACTCGTTGCAACTGACACTGATAACTGGTTTCGAGGTATTAAACGATCACTGAGAGCGCAGCATGTTCCGGAAGGACAACACGTGGAGTTTGCTACTTATATGCTCGAGGGAGAAGCTGAGTACTGGTGGCAAGGGATACAGCGACTGCTACAACGTAATGAAGGTGACATTCCTTGGGATATTTTTAAAGATGATTTCTACAAGAAATATTTTCCAAGAGCAGTGCGTGATGCTAAAGAGATAGAGCTTATGCAGCTGAGGCAAGGGGGTATGACTGTTGCTGAGTATGCTCGTAATTTCGATGACTTGTGTCGTTTCTCTAAGATATGTCAAGGGAGTCCTACTGACTTTGAAGAATGGAAGTGCTTGAAGTTTGAAGGAGGCCTTCGTGATGATCTGATGAGTTCAATAGTTCCGCTGGAGATACGTAATTTTGCTGAATTAGTCAACAAGAGTAAGTTAGTAGAAGAATGTATTAAGAAAGTGAATGTGGCCAAGGTGAGTTGCCAAGGATTTCCACCAAGGCGTCTTAGTAATCATCAGGCAGCTGGGAGAAGGGTGCATTTTAAAGCGCGTGGCATACGACAACATAAGAATCTACAAGTTGGTAACATTACTGCTCGCCGTACGGGTAAGAATGGAGGTAAAGCAAGGCAATGCAACGGTGAACGAGCCCATCAGGCTTACATAAACACTGCATGTAAGCAATGCGGAAAAGAGCATGATAACAGGTCTTGCCAGTTTGGATCATCTAACTGCTATGCTTGTGGAGAACTTGGACATATTGCCAAGGATTGTCCGAAGGGATTTACTCAAAATCCAGTCAGAACCCAACAATAAGGACGAGTGTTTGCTATCACTATTGACGATGTTGTGCAATCGGACGGCCTCATTCAAGGTCAGTGTTATGTCAAGAATCGATTTCTAACTGCACTGTATGATTCGGGTGCATCGTATTCTTTATTTCTCTAACTATTGCTCACGAGTTAGGATTATATTTCTTTAAATTGAATTTTTACTTGATTGTCCATACACCTGCATCCCAAAATGCTTTGACCAGTTTAGTGTGCCTGTAAGTACCATTCGCTATTAGGAACAGGACTTTTATACACTATCTAATCTGTTTGCCTCCATATGGTTTAGAAGTTATTTTAGGATTAGATTGGTTATCTAAGTATCATGTTTTCCTTGATTATTTTAAAAGAACTGTTGTTATTCTATCTGATAGTCTATGTACTAAACCATTTCTGTCCCACACCTTATATCTGAATTCTGTAAGAGTTACCTTAGGCGGGAGTGATTGTGAGGGGTACGTTCTGTTAGTGGCTAGCTCAAATGGTAGTGAATTAAGCTTAGAACGAATCTGAATGATGAAGGAATTTTCTGATGTTTTCTTGGACGACATACCTGAGTCTCCTCCTCAGCGAGAGATAGAATTCAGCATTGATCTAGTACCTGGAGCCGGACCGATTTCCATAGCACTGTACTGGATGTCACCATTGCTTGCAGAGCTGAAGAAGCTGTGAGATAGGATCGTAGTGGCCTATGGAGGTACAAGAACAGAATTTGTGTGCCTAACTCTAGAGAATTGCGACAAAAGATTCTTGCTGAAGCTCACCAAAGTAGATTTTCTATGCATCCTGGAGTGACAAAGATGTATCGAGATTTGAAACAAATGTTCTGGTGGCCGGGCTTAAAGAAAGAAGTAGCTGATTATGTCTCAAAATGTTTAACCTGCCAGAAAATGAAGGTGGAACATCAGAAGCTGTCAAGAACCCTGCAACCCTTAGAAATACCACAATGGAAATGGGAGCAGATTTCTATGGATTTTGTCACGGGATTGCCAAGGACCTCAACAGGACACGATGCCATCTGGGTAATTGTGGACAGGTTGACAAAGTCAGCGCACATCCTTCTGATTCGAGTTGACTATACTTTAGAAAGGCTGGCACGGATATATATTCAAGAAATCATACGATTGCACGGGATACCTTTGTTAATTGTTTCAGATCGAGATCCGATGTTTACATCCAGATTCTGGAGAGCTTTCCAGAAAGTGTTGGGAACAGAATTGCACATGAGTACAGCATACCATCCTCAGACAGACGGACAATCAGAGCAGACAATCCAGACATTAGAAGACATGTTACGATCATGTATGATAGACAACCAAAGCAGCTGGGATAAGTATTTGCTGTTGGTCGAATTTGTCTACAACAACAGTTGCCAATAAAGTATCGGGATGGCACCATATGAAGCTCTCTACAAAAGAAGATGTCGGACACCATTGTGTT
Organism: Arachis hypogaea; assembly: GCF_003086295.3. Taxonomy (NCBI): domain Eukaryota; kingdom Viridiplantae; phylum Streptophyta; class Magnoliopsida; order Fabales; family Fabaceae; genus Arachis; species Arachis hypogaea. The sequence goes on from NC_092052.1 coordinate 86,147,906, forward strand.
GGAATGACGATGGAGAAGCTAGTGTCTTATGTCCAAACTTAGTGTAAGAAACTACTGAGAAGATAAAGGAGATTCGTCGGAAGATCCAGAGAGCATAAGGCCGCCAAAAGAGCTATGCCGATAATAGATGTAGACCCTTAGAGTTTAGTGACGGAAACCGTGTCTTTCTAGAAGTAACCTTGATTACTGGAATAGGTAGAGCCCTTAAGACTAAAAAGCTTAACCCACGATACATAGAACCTTTCCAAATACTTAAAAGAGTCGGTCTAGTAGTTTATCAAATAGTCCTTCCTCCTTATTTATCAAACCTTCATGATGTTTTTCATGTCTCGCAACTTAAGAAATATATTCCCGACAAGAGTCACGTTTACAACCAGAGACAGTACAGTTATGAAATGATTTGACATATCAAGCATCACCGGTTCATATCGTAGAAAGAAGTGATAAACAGCTAAAAGGCAAGACTGTTCGCTTAGTCAAAGTAGAATGGGAACCAAGAGGAGAAGAAGAGCACACTTGGGAACTGGAAGATAAGATGAAAGCTGATTACCCGCATTAATTCCTAGGTAACTGAAATTTTGAGGGCAAAATTTTCTTTTAGGAGGGTAGAATGTAACAACCCTGATTTTCGAGTACATGAGATCTTCTCTGAAAGTACGGATTTCTCCGGAAGATCAGTAAAGGGAACACCTCTGCTATATCATCAAGAATCTCAATCCTCATTATCATTATGTCATCTTTAAGCTAGAACCTCCTTTGAGGCAAGCTCGATAATACAATCGCGAAGAACCTAGTTTTTGAACCGTATCGGTTGGCAGTTTTGATTCGGATTTTCGTAAATAGTCTCTGTTTGACGAACCGGACTCGATTCATGAGAGGAGAGAGATAATAGTATAATATTATCATTATATTAGTATTAGAAAATTCTTGAATGACATTATAAGGTTATCTGGTCTGTTTTTGTTAAAAACAGAAAATCGGTTTAACCGGGTTTACGGTTTACTGGTGCAGCTTAGCACCAGCACTCTCTGATGAATTTAGCAATGCTAAGGCCTCATTATAAATGTTCTATTCTCATAATAAATATGTTACTAGTGTCTTTTATGCTAGTAGCTCAGAAAATAATTTTTAGAGATGTTTTTACGAGTGTTCCAGTACACCTAGTTTTAGTAGTTGTACACCAGAGATATTTTAATATTATTTTAATCCACCTCCAAGCCAACCAATCACAACTCACCTTACACCCCCAAGACCTCCAAGGCTGTCTCATTTCATCATTTTGGCCGAAAATAACAAGAGAGAAAAGAGAGAAACTTTCATGAACACTTAATCTTCAAAGCTTGATTTCTTCTGAACTAAAACTCAAATCAAAACTCCGTTTTCACCAAAATGATCCTCTCTTCTTCCTCTACATAACCATGTAACTTATCAAGGATGGAAATAAGGTGAGATGGCTGTCTCACTCCCATTTCAATTCGGTTTTCAAGGAAAACCATGCAAAACATGTGTTTTCTTGATGTTCTTCCTTAGGAATCATGCTTAACTTGACTTGAGGGCCAAGAAACGTGAATTTCCAGCAAGTCTAAGGTGAGATATCTCTTCCTAACATACTGAGTGAGATTTGGTCAGTTGAGAGTTTTTGGATTTAAAGTTGTTCTTGATGTGATTTAGGAGGAAAAAGTGCTTAAGGACCACCTGAAAGTTTAACCAAATTAGGAGCAGCAAAACCAGGTAGGGATTGACGAATTTAATCTTGATTGATTGTGTTTGAGTTGTGTGATTATGATATGTTTTGGCTGTGCTTGAAATTGATTGTTTGTATGAGTAATTCTTGTTGAAATTTTGGTGAAAATTTGATGAAATTTGCTGAAATTCAAGCTATGAATGTGTGTTCTTGTTGCTGCTGGAAAACGAAACCCTAGAGCTTAAATTGAGGTTTAATTTGTGTTAAAATCATGTAGAAAAGATGGGGTTTTAGTGGCTAGAAATTTATTTTGAATTATGGTAAAAATCGGTTGCTGAAAAGACTGAAAAACGGGTAAAAACAGAGAAAGAATCTGAAGAATTTATGAAGAACATGAAGAACACTTTGAGTGTGATGAAGAACAATGAAGAACACCTTTTTGATTCATAAAAGGGCAAGGAAGTAATTAATTTGGTGTTTGAGGGGTTATATGGTAATTTTTGAAAGTTAGGGTGGTAAAAGTAGAAATATTAAAAGTTACGGGTGGTAAAAAGTGAATTTTAAAGGTTAAAGGTTAAAGTAAAGTTAATTTTCGAAAATTTAATAATAAAATAATAAATAATAATAAAATATTAAATAATAATATTTAATTAAAAATAATATTTTAATAAAAATAATAAAATAATGCAGAAAAGGCAGTTTTCTGTAAAAGCTTTAGAAAGACAACTTTAAGCGCAGAATCTCATAATTACCTTCATAAAACACTTAGGGAGTGGTAAGAACATATTAGTGAGGCAAAGATAAAGGAAAGATAAAAAGTTAAAGAAAAGATAAAAACCAAAGAAAAATTCTGTAAAGTTTTAATGACAGAAAAACAGACAGAGACTAGTAAACGAACTAGGGCAACTTAGTTAGTACTTGAGTCACGACTAGGGTTAGGTATTATATGAAAAGTTAAACTGTTTCAGTATAGACTTAATGAACCTATACTTGGGACAGACTAACTATTCATACCGAAATTTACATAAACTTTAAATACATACGTTAAATAGAGAAATTAGAGCAGAGTAGAGAGATACAGAGAAAAGAGAAACCAGAACAGAGTAAAGAGATATAAAGAGAAGAGTATAAGAATAAAGAGTTAAGCCTTGTAGCATGATGTTCGGTTGGATGTTCATCTGCTGCTTTTCCATTGGCCCTAGAGGTCCTGTAGGCCCAAGTTCACCTACAGTGAGTTGTTATTCCTGTAGGCCGAAGTTCACCTGCAGTGAATATCAATTGTGTATCTCAGGGTGTTGCTCCTGTAGGCCGAAGTTTACCTACAGAGAGTTGTGATACCTGTAAGCCGAAGTTCACTTACAGGGGCGCTATTTCTGTAAGCCGAAGTTCACTTACAGAGGTGTTATTTCTGTAGGCCCAAGAGATGTGTTTATTCATTTGTTGCGTTAAGGCAACTCCAGATATACTTGTATAATCATCTGCTGTAGAGAGGCAGTCAGATAGATAATGGTGTGATCACTGAGAACGCTTTTCTACGGTACAGATCCATATTTTATTTCTGTAAGGCAGAGGGGTTATTTCCTGCTACAGAAGTACCGTGACCACCTGTTCCATTTCTGTAGTGGCAGAGGGGTTATTTCCTGTATACAGAAGGTGTGTCGGCATACATCCCTGCAGTGGCAGATGTGTTATTTCCTACGTGCAGTGGACCCTGTGGTGGCAGAGGGGTTATTTCCTGTACACAGGGGTATAGCCAATAGGAAAGCCTTATCCAGACAAGGTTGCTAGTAACTGACAGATGAGCTCATTACCTGCACTAGGGCTAGACATGCATCATTCTTGTCTGCGCATCATTCTCTGTTGCATTCCTTTCTGTGTGTGGTTTATTTCTTTATGTTTGTTTGCTTGCATACTATTTCGGTGTTTTATTGTATTCTTTTGTTTGTGTTCTACTTTCTATTGCCTCTACTTTCTCTTTCTATCTTTATCTTCTGTTTACTGCTTCGCTGTATTATGTTATTTGTTTGCTAATCGACCCCAAGTAAATGAACGTAACTAATAACCCCGACCCTACTAAGAACTCCCCAGTTCTTACCCCTTCTCTCTCCCTTCCCCCTTCAGATGGAAGTAAGAGTACCTTACCATAGTTCGCTGATGACTGTTCGCAAGAAGAGGATTCTGCTCTAGATAGTCTTCGGAGTCTAGGGTAAATATCGTTCTCTGTTTACATGTATATACTGTGAGACCAGCCAACGTCTGCACCCCGTTCGTATGCGCGCTTTAACCTAAATCCTGTGTACGAGATTCCTATTGTGTGGCTACTTCATGAGGTACCAGAGAGACGTCTTATGGAAAAGTCTGATCGTGCAGAGGAGTAGCAGATGATGTTCTATTTTTTGATGACGTTCCACTTGACTTGAGTTTTGAAGACCTAGAACGTAGTTTCCCTCGCTTTAGTAGTTTAGAGGGACTAGGTGAGTATAGAGTCTAGGCTAGCCTGGGCGCCAGCTTAGGGACTTCTTGAACAGGTCAGGGCTTGGGATGTTGTATATATATATGTATATAGTTATTATCTAGCTATATCTAGGGGTGTTCTAACTAAAACTATATACTATAATAAAGGCTGAATCACTGAATGTTGTTAACTACTTGAGATGTATTTATGTGTGGTTGTTTATAACTGTTTTATCTGCTATCAGTTGTGAATTGCTTATGAATGATTTCGTCTATTAATCCAAATGTTTTTAAAAAAAAAAGTACCTCGTAAAATAACTACGCTTTTAACAACGAATCAGGCTCATATAATAAATAATAGATAATAGATAGGTAGACAAGTTGGTAGCGCTCAGTTTCTAGTATGATCATGAAGTACCAGAAATTGGGTCATTACAAAAATCATATTTAAATCCTCAAATTCTCATTCTAAATTTTCGGATCCTATTTTGGGCAATATTAATTATTTACTTAAACGGTTAATTAGTCTCGGTTCTTACATTCTCCCCACCAAATAAGAAATTTTGCCCTCAAAATTTAGTGATTATTTGAGAATAGCTCGGGATAATCCTTTCGCATCTCGGATTCCAATTCCCAAGTATGCTCCTCAACTCTGCTCGCTTCCATGCAACTTTAACCAATGAAACTTCCTTTCCTCTCAGCATCTTCACACTAGTGTCGTCGATACACACCGGTGTCAATTGAAAAGTCAAGTTCTCCCTCAACTCGACCGACTCGAGCTCTAACACATGAGCCGCATCCGATGTGTACTTACAGAGTTGTGACACGTGGAATACGTCATGCAAGTTACACAAGTGAGGCGGCAAAGGTACTTGATATACCACCAGCCCGAATCGCCTCAGAATCTCAAACGGTCCAATGAACCTCAGATTCAGCTTCTTGGTTTTAATCGCTCTTCCAATCCTGGTTGTTAGTGTAACCCTTAGAAATACGTGCTCTCCTACTTCAAATTCCAATGGTTTCCTCCTCTGATCCGCATAACTCTTCTATCGACTCTGTGTCGTTAGAATTCTCTCCTGATTCTTCTTAATCGTCTCAGTAGTCTCGGCTACAAAATTAAGACCCAAAACACTTACTTCACCAGTCTCATACCAACAAAGTGGAGATTGGCACTTCCGTCCTTACAGGGCCTCATACGGAGCCATTCCAATGCTCGCATGAAAGCTATTATTGTACGCAAACTCCACCAATGGCATGTAACGGTCTTAACTTCCACGTTGATCTAATACACACGCCCTTAGCATATCTTCCAACGTCTGAATTGTCCTTTCCGACTGTCCATCCATTTGTGGATGGTACGCGGTGTTGAGATATAGCTTTCTACCGAAAGCCCTTTAGAAAGCTCCCCAAAACCTTGATGTGAATCGGGGATCACGGTCTGACACTATGCTCAATGGCATATCGTGCAACCTTACGATCTCATTGATGTACAATCTCGCCAACTCCTCCATAGAATAGCTTACTCGGATAGGTAGAAAATGAGCGGATTTGGTTTAGCGATCCACGATCACCCAAACCGCATTAAATCCTAACCTAGTCCTTGGTAAACCGGTCACAAGGTCCATCGCAATTCCTTCCCATTTCCACTGAGGAATCTCAAGTGGCTGTAGCATTTGCGATGGTTTCTGATGCTCTATTTTCACTTTCTGACACGTCAGGCACTTGGATACCACTGTAGCTACATCACCTTTCATCCCAGGCCACCAGAACATCTTCTTTAAGTCATAGTACATCTTCGTACTGCAGGGATGAATGGAAAACCCACTGTTGTGAGCTTCCAACAACAAGTCTTGCCTCAAACTCCCGACATCCGGTATACAAATTCTCCCCTTATATCTCTATAATCCTTCACCATCCTTAGTGAATTCTCCACACCTCTCCTTGCCAACTGGTTGAAATAATTGCTGAAGCCTTTGCTCATCTTGCTGAGCCCTCTGAATCTCTGTTTTAAACGTACTTGAAATCTGCAACTAATTCAAACAGGCTCTTACAGCAACTTCACCAATATCCAGCTTAAGATCCACAAACTTATCCACTAGCTCCTCTTCCTTGATTCTCATCCAAGTAGTTGTTAAAGACTTCTGACTCAACGCGTCTGCTACCACATTCGCCTTTCCAGGGTGATGACTTAGTTCGAAATCATAATCCTTTAGCAACTCCATCCACCTTTTTTGACGCATTTTAAGCTCGTTCTGATCAAAGATGTACTTGAGACTCTTATGATCAGAAAGGATGCTAAACCTCACCTATACAAGTGGTGTCTCCAAATCTTTAACGCAAACACAATCGCCGCTAATTCTAAGTCACGAGTTGGGTAATTTACCTCATGCGGTCTCAGCTGGTGCGATGCGTAAGCCACCATATTCCGGTGTTGCATCAACACGCAGCCCAAACCCTTCAGTGACGCATCACAATACACTTCAAACAGTTCATGCGGTTCCAGTAAAATCAAATACAGGTGCTGAGGTCAACTTTTGCTTCAAGGTCTGAAAACTTTCTTTACACTCTGACGTCCACACAAACGCCACCTCCTTCGTTGTCAACTTAGTCATTGGTAGTGCAATCCAGGAAAATCCTTCAATAAATCTCCGGTAATATCCGGCCAAGCCCAAGAAACTTCTGACTTCCGTCACCGTCATTGGTATTTCCTATTCCATCACCGCATCTACTTTCGAAGGATCTACGGCTATTCTTCTTTTTCTCACCACGTGACCTAGGAACTTCACTTCCTCTTTCCAGAACTCACACTTGGACAACTTAGCATACAATTTCTGCTATTTCAAGATTTGTAACATAATTCTCAAGTGTTCCTCATGCTCCTTTGACATCTTAGAATAAACTAAGATGTTGTCGATGAAAATCACCACGAATTTGTCTAGAAAGGGATGAAATACTCTGTTCATGTAATCCATGAATACAGCAGGTGTATTCGTTAACCCAAAGGACATCACCGCAAACTCGTAGTGTCCATAGCGCGTCCTAAACACAGTTTTCGGGATATCATCCTCCTTCACCCTTATCTAATGGTAACCAAATTTCAAATCGTTCTTTGAAAACACCCCAGCTCCTTGCAACTGATCCATCAAGTCATCTATCCTTGGCAGCGGGTACTTATTTTTCACAGTCACTTTGTTCAATTGTCAGTAATCCACACAAAGTTGCATTCCTCTGTCCTTCTTCTTTACCAATAAAACTGGTGCTCCTGACGGAGATACACTCGGTCGAATGAACCTCTTATTCAGAAGCTCTTCCAACTGAGTCTATCGGAGCCATTCGGTACGGTGCAATCGATACTAGACTGGCCCCCGGCACCATGTCAATCACAAATTCAATCTCCCTTTGAGGTGGAAACTCAGGAATATCTTTCGAGAAAACCTCCGGAAAGTCTCTAACTACCGGAATTTGATCTATCTCCTGATTGTCACCTAACGCATTAGCAACCAACAATATATAACCCTGACACTCTTCCCCACTACAATGCACCATTACAGAGTTCAGATAGTAACCCTGACACTTTTCCTCCATGAGTATTGTAACAACCCTAGTTTTTGAAAATAAATAATTAGTTATTTGTGATTTATTTTAAGAAAATTATTTGTGATTTATTTTAAGAAAATTACTTTAACAACCTTAGTTTCATCATAATTGAAGTTTAAATTAATTATAATTTTATTATAATCTTTATTATAATTGAGTATTCCACATAAGTTTAGTAATTGAAAAATAAGAAAGAGTTGTATAATTTAATTTAAGTAACTTTTACTATGAATAATTTATTAAGAATAATTAAATTGATTTTATAAATCTTTTGAGTTTAAGTTAATTAATATTTTTGTGTAATCTTATTACAATTGATTATTTTATATAATTTGGAATTAAGTTTTGATAATAGAAAATAATAAAAAAGTTATATCATTTAATTTGAATGATTAATAGAGTTTAAACTATATTTTATAAAAATATGATTAATATATTTATCTTATAATTTAAACTAGAAATAATTAATTGAACTTAGCAATATGATGATAAATAATGTTCTTAAATATTTTTAATAGAGTATATTTGATTTTAAAATTACTCTACCCTTCAATTTTATCAAAATATCTATTCATATCTATCCATTATTCTTTTATAAAATCCTAATTTCTAACCCTAATTCCCAAATCAAACTCAGAAACCCTAAATTCCTAAATTGAGAAACCCTAACCCTCACTCCCTCACCACACTCAGCCGCACCCCCACCCCCTTTCCTTCCTAAACGTAAACATCACACACACAACTGAGAAAGAAATAGAGAGAGGGAAGAGATGCTTCTCCGCTGCCGCCGTGACGTGACCACCGGACTGCCGTACTCTGTGCTGTCCCACTTGCCGCCACCGCCGCGTCTCGCCTGTACCGTCGCCTCCCCTGAGCGGTTGCTGTCATCACGCGAGAAAGGAGACGGAGCTCCCGAGGGGTCGTTGAGCCGCTACGGTTGCAGTCGTTTCGGTTGTCCCGCCGTCGTTTTGGCTGTCCCCACCGTTGGACCCATCGCATGCGTAGTCGTCCAAGGAGCGCCGCTGACCATCGCTGCTGCTACTATGGTTTATCGCCGTTGTTCTGCCTTGCTATTGTCATCAGAGCCGCCATTGAGGAAGGGCGCCCGAACGCCGTCGCTGGGAAGGAGGCTTGGCCATCGCCGAACAGAACACGATGGTACTGGGAGGCATCACTGTTGATGACGCCAAAGCTCGACAAGGGCTGTAGCACCGTCGCCGGACCACCGCGTCGCCGTAGCTGTCGCTGGGAAAGTTGTTGGAGCTTGCCGAGGATACTGTTCTGATTCTGAAGCAATTTATCCATGTCACTATTCATCTTTATCTCCTGTTCTGCCTCTGCCTCTAAATTCTGCAAGTTGCCGGAGCCTTCTGCCACTAGGAACCAACATTCGAGCTGCCCAGGAAACCACCATTAGAACCACTACTATTTTGGTAAGCTTCACCCTGTTTTTGATTCTTCCTTGTCGCCCAATTTGTCTCTATTGTGAAGCCTGTCGTTGAGACTGTTTGTATTAAATAATATTGTCACTTTAAGTTACTCTACACCGCCGCAGCTGCCACCGAGATCGTTGGTGCTTATCAATAGTACTATTCTGGTTCTGAATCGATTAACTCATGCCACTGCTGCTGCTGAGAGGTGATCAGAAATGCCGCTGCTGTTAGTTTGGTTCAAGGTTGTTGCCACTGCGAATTAAAAATAAAAGAAGGCTTTGTTGCGTTTGAATATCGAATTTTGGCTAATCGAGGTAGGGGATTTATTTTTAAAGTTAAATGTTTTTAATTTAGAATGCCCACAAAGTTATTTGGATAAGTGCAAATGGTTAAGAATGGTTAAGAATTTCTTAATTGACATGAATGATTTGAAATGCATTTCAAATTAGTTAGTTGTTGTGATTATTTTGAGCTGTGATTGAATTTAGATGCTGTTGTGAACAATGATTTAGTATAATTTATTAGATTGAAATATGCCAAGTTAATTATTGAAAAGCTGTCGTATGGATATTCGATGAATTGAGTTTGGATTGTTGCTGTGAATGTAATTGGTTTTGTTGTTATGAGAAACTAATTGATAGAAATAAGCTTGGTTTGAGGTTGAGAAATTTGGATTAAGTTTGATGATGTCTTAGTGTTTCAATTGGAGTATTGAATTCAGGTTATGGTTGTGAATGTTTTTGGGCTTTGTTGTGAGTGTTTGAAGCTGTAATTGATATTGGTTTTTCTGATTTTGATAGAATTGTTGAAAAATTCTGAATCTATACTGAATTAGTTGAGTTGTGTGGCTGAAATTATGATTGGAATGATTGAGATTTTTTATTGGAACTTTGGTTGGAATTCGTTGATTTTGTGAAATTGAATTACAAATTGTTTGATGAGAGATTATTATGATTTCTGTATTTTGATGGATCAATTTGACATTGATGCTATTGAATTGGTTTATTGTAATGGACTTAGTTAGGGATTAATTGAAGTTGGGCTTAAGGAATAATTGGAAGACTGAATCTTGAAATAATGAACTAATTGCTGAAAATCTGATTTTTTAAAAAAATTAAAAGATAACTTTGGAAGTAAATCAGTTATTCAACGATAATCAAAATGATATGAGAGTAAAGGCTGAGTAAACTATAATAAAAGTTGTTGTTGGGATTCAATTTTGAGAAGTTTGAATTAACTATAGAACTAGTTATGATTTTTCAAAATGTAAAACTTAATTTTCTGCATTACTTTTAAATGAAGCCGGAGACTTTGATAACCTATAACTAATTTTGTAATGATTGAAATTGTGTGGGACCAAGTCGGGATTAAGCAAGGGAATATAGGAAGCTGGACTGTTGAATTTGAGACTTTTTCATTAAGTTTCTGATTTATGGTGAATTTGTGAATTATGAATGTCAAATCTGGTTTTCTGCAGAACGCTTAACACAGCAGCAACTTGTTTCCTCTATTAGAAATTCACCAGTTTGAATTTTGAAATGGAACCAATTTTAAATGAAACTCTGGTCCTAGTACTTTAATTTCATAAAATTTTATAATTGTTATAGTTGTGGTTTTAATGATATGGATTTTTAAAGTAAGATGTATTATGCAGTAAAAATCAGGTTTTGTTTTCTAAGTCAAGAACTTTGAGACTTTATAATTTTTAATTCTGGAATGATATTGAGATGTAACCAATTGGAGGTGAAAGTTTAGTATGTATAGTATATATGATTTAAATTTCAGGGTTTCCATGTTTTAGTAAGTGAGTTATGGGACTTGGAAGAGGTTGTGTTCAATGATTTGTAAAACAGACTTCAACAGAAAATTACCTAACTTCCAAGCTACGTAACTCCTTCATTAAAAATGGTATGACCCTGGAACCAATTGAGAAAGAAATTTGGATAAGTTATGTTTAAGAACATTAATTTTGAAGGTTTTTGGATTTAATTTGGATTTTATATGAAATTTTGAATGTTGTACGCTGCTGCTGTCTTCTGGTTTTAAGGCACTACAGAGCAGTCGCGATTTTGCTTATATTCTCGAAGCTAGAGCAAGCGAAAAACTGTGATTTTTGAGTTAATAGAAAGCTTAATCCGAGACGGTCGCATGGATACAAGGTTTGTACAATTCCAAATTCGTTTGATATTTTAAAAATAAAACTGAAATCAGACTGTCGATGTTGTTTTGGTAATTACTTGGATATGGAATTTGAGAAATAGATTTTCTATACTATTATCAAATGTTTTTGAGAATATATATTGTTGTGGCAATTGTTGAGAAAGGTTTGATGAGATGTTGAGAAAGAGGGAACCCGTAAGGGTGGTTAAGTCCGGGTGTTAGGGGAGGTGCTGTCAAAATTTTATAAAAATCTGAGGTTTTATTCGAAAAGTCATTTTAAAAGGTTTGAACTTGAAAAAATATATTATTTGTGTTTTATCTAAATAAGAGAAGAATTATACTATTTAGAATTTGGAATTATCAAGGAAATGTTTATGTTTCAGGTTTGAATTATTTAAGAAAGGAATTATGTTTTGAATTCAATATAATATGAAAAGAGTTATGCTTTGGGCTTGAAATAGAGGATTACTTTTCAGGAGTTTGGTGAATTTTATAATATTTGAATCCGAATGATAAAAAGAAATGGTTTGAGCTAAGTTGTTGTAAAAGTGAAAGATGTGAAGTTTGTATAGTATGATTGAATTTGTATAGTATAATTGAACAAAGAAAAAAAGAGGCATTGCCAAAAAATGTGAAAGTGATAATGAATGATGATAATGAGAATGATTATGTGATGATCTGCTGCACTGAGGCAGTCAGATAGATGGTGGTACAACCACTGAGAGTGCTTTCCTGGGATACCTTGCTATAATGCTTTGCTGTAAGACAGAGGTTGCTTACAGAGGTATCAAGATTAGTGTGCTCCTGTAAGACAGAGGTTGCTTGCAGTGGATTCCGTGCAAGACAAAGGTTGCTTGCAGTAGGTATTGCCAACAGGAAAGCCTTATCCAGACAGAGGTTGCTGGATAACGTCGGGAGCGGGTATGTAACCGACAAATGAGTTCATTACCTGTACTAGGGCTAGACATGCACCATCCTTATTTGCGCATCTGCATTTGATTATTGTGCTGCTTGTCTTGTTGTGATTTGTTTGTATGTTGAATTAAATCTCTTGCTTGTACTTTTAGTTTCTGGATGTTTTAAAGAGATTAATAATTGACGTTGTGATTGGGAATTAATTAAGTGGCTGCAAAAGGATTGATATAATTAATCTTGTCATTGAGATATGTTTTGAGTTTAGAGTCTTCGAAAGAGGTGATCAATTAGTTAAAGTAAAGCTAAGAGTATATCCAAAAGGTTTGATGAAATATAGTTTCCTTGAGTATGTTAATTATTTGCATTTTATTTCATTAATTTTACGGCATTCCCATTCCCTACTGAGAACGTGTGGTCTGTTCTCACCCCAAAATCTTCCACCTTTTCAGTGACACAGGTTCGAAGACACAGTGTGAAGCTGCGGGCGATTATAGAATTTATTTATAAGTTAAGTGTGAGTTAATTTGCTTTCATAGAGTTCCCTCGCCCTTATTGCTTAAGATTTTTATTTTATACAGAGGGGTAGGATTTGTATCTGAGTTTTATTTGAAATCTTTTGTATGACAGATATTATTATTAATAATTATGTGATTATTACTACTTGGTGATGTTTGCTATATGATTTTAATAAATAAAAACAAAATTTTTTGGCATTTTCTACTAAAACTGAAACATGATATCAAACTAAAGGCTCAATATTAAATAGCTAATAAGGGAAACAGTTCAGTAACGCCTTACTTTTGGTACGATCATGACGTATTGGAAGTTGGGTCGTTACAAATGGTATCAGAGCAGTTCGTTCCTGTTAGAGCCTTGGGAATGGACTGACTATGCTTCATTGCATACTCTGAGTGTCTGTTATGCTTAGTGACTTGTTCTGATAACAAGAGTTTGTATTTTATTTGCATGACTGTCTGATGATTAACACTGTTGGTTTACCATTCATGCTTCATGGTATTAGGTCTGGCCAACTTAATACTAATGATTTATGTATATGGGAACACTAATAGGTTATCATAGATGAAATAGAAGTTATAAGTGATGCAACTCACGGGGTTTGGGAGCGTTAGAGGTTATGAAGTTAGCTTCGATTCAACGTATAATCTTTATTCGTGCCACATGAACTCGTGCCATCTTTTTCTTCGTTGCTTTCATTGGAATTCTCTGGTTTGAATTTTCTCCTTAGAATGTGATTTGATTGTTTCCCAACCATACCTTTTCATTCTTGTACACCTTTGTTTGCCTATGAATCTGATTGCTTAGGTAACTCTTTGAATATTCATTCTTGACATGCCTATGCTCTTGTTCATATATTATGTTTTCTTTGATTTAAGTTTGAATTTATTTTTTCTAGCAATTTTCGAGGGCGAAAATTTTTCTAAGGTGGGTAAAATGTAACAACCCTAGTTTTTGAAAATCAAATAATTAGTTATTTGTGATTTATTTTAAGAAAATTATTTTGCTAAAGGTAATTAAATGGAGTTTCATCATAATTGAAGTTTAAATTAATTAGAATTTTATTATAATCTTTATTATAATTGAGTATTCCACATAATTTTAGTAATTATATTGGAAGTTGGGTCGTTACAAGTATCCTTGGACGAAACTACTGTCTTTGCATATTCTTCCACCACTCTCGCCTTATTCACCAAATCAGAGAAAATACGAATCTCCATAGGAGCCACAGCAGTCATGATGCTATCCTTCAATCCCCTTTGGTACTTGATACATTTCCATCTTTCGTAGGTCTTCGGGGCACCCTGACAGACTGATGTGGCGGAAAATTGCCAACTAAGAATTTAAAATAAGAACAGCGTTGCAAGTACAGTTCTTAACTGACAAAAATTCCGCTTATCAATTTAGAAGGGTTGTCACAATTTTAGAATAAAAATAATGGGAGTAGGAATCCCAGGTCGTCTCCCAACGAGTTGATAAAAGGGTGCTATCTTATTAGTCATGGGTTTTTTGAGAAATTTTTAGAGTTGGAGAACAGGAAAATAAATGAGTGTGAATTAAAGGAATGTAAATTAAAAGAGAATTTATATAATCAGAATAAAAGCCTTGACTGGGGGTAGTGTTCATACATCAGTTCGAGCTATAACGGACCGGGTTGGCTGACCTCTTAGAAGGTTGGCCCATGACCGACCTCTTAGAAAGTTGGCCCATTACCGACCTCTTCACAAAGAGTTCGGCCAAATCGTCAAAAGAGCCCAAAGCAGGCCCAAACGAAGGAACACAGCCCAATCTAAAAGCAGCCAAAGCCTAGAAAGATAAGGGCGGTTCCCCTTAAAGATAAGATGACTTCACTCAAAGATAGATAAGAAAAGATAACTATCTTATCCCCAGAAAGGTCACTCCACACTACTATAAATACACTAGAGCACCCAGGTATAACTCATACTCTGATTCTACTAAAAACCTACTTAAAGCCCATGCTAACTTAAGCATCGGAGTCTATTACAGGTACCACCACCCTCCGGCCATCAGATCCAACAGGTCAGACACGACAGCTTCGGCCACCAGATCCAACAAGTCAGACACGACAGCTCCGGCCACCACAGAAAATCTCATCTGAGATCGACCTTCAGTTTCAGGTAACCCTCAGAACATTAGCGCCGTTGCCGGGGAACCTAGAAGTCATCCTATCACCATGGCGGACAACATGGACAATGATCACAACTCTGATTTAGAAAACAGGACGCCACACAAGAACGCGGACACCATGATAAACCACTATTTTATGGTTTATCTTCTGCTAATTTGAGTGGTTTTCATCAACTCTTTACTCACTTATTCATATAAATTGCATGGTTTTATATCTTCCTTCCTAATTTTGTTCTATAATTGGAAACTTGCTTCCCAAGCCTTTAAATTACCAAAAAATTAATTCCCTCTTGTCACCATTCGATGCCTTGATATGTGTGTTAATTGATTTCAGGCTTTATAGGGCAGGAATGGCTTAGAGGATGGAAAGGAAGAATGCAAAAGTGGAAGGAATACAAGAAGTTGAAGAAATTGCTAAGCTGTCCAGCCTAACCTTCTGGTACTAAATCGATCATAACTTGAGCTACAAAGGTCCAAATAATGCGGTTCCAGTTGCGTTGGAAAGCTAACAACCGAGGCTTCGAAATGATATATAATTTTCTATACTTGCTTTGAGGAGAGACGACACGGACGCGTGCATCATGCGCACACGTCGCATCTACGAAAATCAGCGTGATAGAATTTGCAATCAGCGATTTCTGGGCTGTTTTCGACCCAGTTCGCGGCTCAGAAAATACAGATTAGAGGCTATAAAGTGGGGGAATGCATTCATTCAACCGGACACAATAGAGACAATATTCATATACATAATTTTAGGTTTTAGATGTAGTTTTTAGAGAGAGATGCTCTCTCCTCTCTCTTAAGATTTAGGATTAGGATTAGGATTTAGGATTTCTATTATGATTAGGCAACTTCTCTTCATTCCAGGTTCAACGTTCCTTTAATTTATTTTCTACTTTTATTTATTCTATTAATTTAATTATTATTTATCTTTTCAATTTGGCTTATGAACACCATGTTAGAGTTGATTTCTTTATTTAATATAATTTGAGGTATTTCAGACTTATGATTGCTTTCTTTAATTTATGTTATTGATGCTTCGAATTAATCCAAATTATTTTCATTCAAGTAGATTTTCTTCCCTTTTTGGCTCTGGTTGAGTAATTGGTGACACTTGAGTTATCAAAGTCAACAGTTGATTGAAAATTGGAATTGCTGATTGATTTGGATCCCTCTAAAGCTAGTCTTTCTATAGGAGTTGACTAGGACTTGAGGAATCAAATTAATTAGCCCACTTGACTTTCCTTTATTTAGTAAAGGTTAACTAAGTGGGAGCAATAAACAATTCTCATCACACCTGATAAGGATAACTAGGATGGGATTTCCGGTTCTTATACTTTGCCAAGAGTTTTTCTAATTATTAATTTATTTTTCTTGCCATTTAAATTATTGTTCTCTATTTAGAAAACCCAAACGATACCCTTTTTCATAACCAATAATAAATTATACTTCCCTGCAATTCCTTGAGAAGACGACCCGAGGTTTAAATATTTCGGTTATAAATTTTATTGGGTTTTGTTACTTGTGACAACCAAACTTTTGTACGAAAGGATTCTCTGTTGGTTTAGAAACTATACTTGCAATGCGATTATTTTTATAAAATTCTAAACTAGCAGGAATCTAATCGTTCAAAATGCCGCCGTTGCCGGGGAATTGCAAACGTGTGCCTTATTATTGGTTATTGTAAATATTTGCTTTTTGCTTGTTTATTTGTTTTTATTTTTGTTTTTATTTTTACTTTTTCGTAAATTAAGAGGTTATTGGTTTTTATTTAGTTATTAAAATTTTCGAAAATAATGTTCCTTGTTCTTTCTTGATTTTCAAGTTGTTCTTCGTATTCATCTTGACCTTCAAGTTGTTCTTGGTTGTTTCCTTCATTTTGATCTAAAAATTTTAAGTTTGGTGTCATTTTATTGTTTTTCTCTTTCCTCATTAAATTCAAAAATATCTTTTCTCTTTATTTTAATTGATTTTTTCAAAAATTACAAAAAAAAAATTCAGATTTTTATTTTAAAATTTTTATCTTATCTTAGTTTTAAATTTTAAAATTCAAATCTTTTTCAAAAATCATATCTTTTTCAAAATCTTTTCTTATCTTATTTCAAAATCAAATTTCAAATTTCAATATTTAAATTCCAAAATTTAAAATTCAAATTTCAAAATATAAATTTAAAATTTTAAAAATCAAACCTTTTCAAAATTTAAACCTTTTTTAAATCTTTATCTTATATTGTTGTCAGTGTTTCTAGTTTTAGGAGTTTATTTTCATTAATTTTTTATTAGTTTTTGTTTTTATTTTATTTTGCTACTATGAATTCTCACACCTCTGGTTTCAAGTTTGGTTCTAATGTTGTTGGAAGGAATGGAAGCTATAACAGGAACATGCATCAAGGTCGAAACAATCAAAGTTGGAAGGAACCACGAGGATCTGATCAACCCTTTCGGCAAGAACACCTTCCAAGATACCATGGACAACGACCATCCTACAATGCATGCCCAGATATTAGATATGGTGGACGCCTTCGTTACAACCAACATCCACCAAATTACTATGGTCAGGAGCCATTCGGAGGTGCATACCAAGATGATAGATATGGTAGACCCCCTTGTAGTTACCAACAAGCCCCATCATATGCTTATGAATCACCTCCCCAACACCTTTGAACCACCACACTCACAAGTCCCATTACACCATTCACCTCCATATGACCCTAACCCATATCCACCCCAACCTCCACTGGATGACAACACCCTTGGTGTTATTCACCAAGGGCAAACAGAGCTTCAAACCACACTTACCTCTATCACTAGTCTCACCTCTACTCTTCAAGCACTTATATCCCGCATGGACCAATCCTCCACCTCGAATAATCAGCCCTCAAGCTCTGGTGCACCACCACCCTTTATGGAAGAACATCCATGAACCACCACCCTTGAGAAAAATTGTCATGAAGTGGAAGACATCAAGGAGGAGTTTGATTTTGTACTAGAACAACTGGAGGAAGCCGTAATTATTGAAGAGGAAGAAGCAGTTGAAGACTTAGGAAATGCTGAACCTCCATGGGAAAGTCAAGTCCTAGAGCCTCCTTCCAAGATGTTTGAAATTGATGTTGAGGAGGGTGTACAACCTCCAAGACATATCATGGTTGAAGACTTTGAAGGGGATGATCAAGAGATGGATTCAATCATTAATGAATTCTTATCTACATTTGAATCCTCTCCCATTGGACTTGACATGGAGATTAAAGAAGAAGAAGCACAACCTCCCATGCCCTTGGTGAACAATGAAGAAGAGATCGAATTGGAAGAAAGCTACCAAGAGGAAGAGGTTGATATTGAAAAAGCTTGCAAAGAGGTGGAAGTTGTCAAGGAAGAGCTCAAGGGAATGGAGATCGAAATCACCTTGCCAAAATTGTTGGAGACCTCTCCCCCAAAGCCATCACCATCCATCCCTTCATTCAAGTGGGTAAATCTTTCATCTCTAAGCTTAATTAGCTCACTTGAATATGCTTTGCTTGAGACAGATAGGCAACTCAGAACTCTTTGTGGCTATAAGAGTAAGAGGGAGATGGTTCGTGGTAAGAGTTATCCTGCAAGGTTCAATATGGTTGCACGCTCCAAATTGAAGTACAAAGGTTGGTACAATTCTCAATTGAATGGGTCTAGGAAGCTGTTTGGATGTCTCAGTGAGAATTTCAATTGCGTGCCACCCGGTTGGAAAAATGATGATCAACAAGAAGACGGGTGCAAAAGCAAGATTTGGGACCCCGGAATTCATTCTAGCAATCAACACTCTTGGAGCCTTGTCACTTGATTTAACTTACTTGAAGGCTTTATGCAACTAGTATGGGATCCCGGAGGCTATTGGAATTGCAAACATTGGTGGAGATTTCTGGATGAGTTCAAGCACAAGCCACCATAACAGGGAACTCATCAAATGTCCAACTTAAGGACTTTATCCAAAAGTGCTAGGTGGGAGACAACCCACCAAGGTATACTCTTTCCTTTTTATTCTAAGTTTTATTTTATTTTATTTTCATTTGTGTTCATTCATAATTTCTGCATAATCATCTGCATTCTGCATATTTTCTTTGTTTTTTCATTGTTGCATTTGCATCTTTGATTGAATATTTGTTTTTGATTGCATATTTGTTTCATTTTGTGCATATTCTACCACTGCTTGGTTAAAGTAATATTTTCTTTTTCAAGAAACTTTTTAGAGTATTTCACAAATTTGAATTAAAATTTTTATTGAACTTGTTTGAAGAAATATTATATTGGAACATGGTTTAGAGTTTGAACACATAAAACCAGTGAGATTTTGAGCCTATTTGATTGGTTGCATTTTATCAACCAATATTTTATTTTTAGTGTGTATTTTTCTCTCTAAAATTGTGATCTTTGTCTTGCTTAATTCTATATTTCCATTATTTGATGTATGCATACACTTATATGATTGGGGCCTTTGTTTCACTAAGCTTACATACCCATATGGCCTTACCCTTTCATTATCCTTTGCAAACCAATGTTGAGCCTATTATACCCCTTTGTTCTTTACTTTAGCACATCATTAACTCTAAGTGGAAAACAATAATGTCCTTAATTTGAATTCTTGGTTAGCTTAGACTAGTGAGAGAGCTCATGAATTAAGTGTGGGGAAATTGGGATTGAAAATAGTTGGTTTGAGAATTGGGTGTTATATATTCTTGAGAAAATGTGAAAAAGAATGTTGAGGACATGTTTATGCATTCAATACCTTAATAATATGCATTGAGAAAAATAAAAGAAAAGAAAAGAAAAAGAGAAAAAAATAGAAAAAGAAAAAAAAGAGAGAAAAAGAAAAAAAAGAGCAAATAAGTAAAAAGGGGACAAAATGCCCCAAAGTAAGTAGTGAAAGCAATGCATATGTACTGTACTTGAAATTAGGATGCATGAATATGTGGTAAACATGGTTAAATGGATATTTAGATGTGGTATTATGATTACATAGATTGTCTAAAGTTAGGTGGAAAGTTTAAGTTAATTAAGGATTCAGATTTTAGTCCACTTGCCAAATACAATCCTACCTTGACCCTAACCCCATTACAACCCTTAAAAGACCTCTTGATATGTGTATTTGTGCATTAAATTTTTGTCGATTGTTAGAAGAAAAGCAAGCCTTAGAAAGCAAGATTAGTAGAGAATTGAGAGATCGAACCTTAAACACTTGAGTGATTAGAGTGTATACAGTTCCGGTGAGGGCTCGATGCTCGATTCTTTGTTCCCGGCTTTCATGAGCTATTTTCTTTTGCAGGTTTACTTGTACTTTATTTTATGATTTGAATTAGTGAAAGCCAGTTCATATTTATTCTTGGAGAATTTATTTACTTTTAAACCAAGTGGGTAAAAACATTTTGCATTTAGTTGCATTCATCTAGATAGGTTGCATTTCATACATTCTACCATTCCTCTTCACTCTTATAGTTTCTCTTGAGCTTAGCACGAGGACATGCTAATGTTTAAGTGTGGGAAGGTTGTTAAACCACTATTTTATGGTTTATCTTGTGCTAATTTGAGTGGTTTTCATCAACTCTTTACTCACTTATTCATATAAATTGCATAGTTTTATATTTTCCTTCCTAATTTTGTTCTATGATTGGAAACTTGCTTCCCAAGCCTTTAAATTACCAAAAAATTAATTCCCTCTTATCACCATTCGATGCCTTGATATGTGTGTTAAGTGATTTCAGGATTTATAGGGCAGGAATGGCTTAGATGATGGAAAGGAAGCATGCAAAAGTGGAAGGAATACAAGAAGTTGAAGAAATTGCTAAGCTGTCTAGCCTGACCTCCTGGTACTAAATTGACCATAACTTGAGCTACAAAGGTCCAAATAACGCGGTTCCAGTTGCGTTGGAAAGTTAACACCCAAAGCTTCAAATTGAGATATAATTTGCTATAGTTTCCTTGAGGATAGATGACGCGGACGCGTGCATCACGCGCACGTGTTGCATCTGCAAAAATCAGCGTGACAGAATTCGCAATCAGCGATTTCTGGGCTGTTTTCGACCCAGTTCTCGGCCCAGAAAACACATATTAGAGGCTATAAAGTGGGAGAATACATTCATTCAACAAGACATAACAGAGACAACATTCATATACATAATTTTAGGTTTTAGATGTAGTTTTTAGAGAGAGAGGCTCTCTCCTCTCTCTTAGGATTTAGGATTAGGATTAGGATTAGGCTACTTCTCTTTATTCCAGGTTCAATGTTCCTTTAATTTATTTTCTATTTTTATTTATTCTATTACTTTAATTGTTATTTATCTTTTCAATTTGGCTTATGAACGCCATGTTAGAGTTGATTTCTTTATTTAATATAATTTGAGGTATTTCAGACTTATGATTGCTTTCTTTAATTTATGTTATTGATTCTTCGAATTAATCCAAATTATTTTCATTCAAGTAGATTTTCTTCCCTTTTTGTCTCTGGTTGAGTAATTGGTGACACTTAAGTTATCAAACTCAGCAGTTGATTGAAAATTGGAATTGCTGATTGATTTGGATCCCTCTAAAGCTAGTCTTTCCATAGGAGTTGACTAGGACTTGAGGAATCAAATTAATTAGTCCACTTGACTTTCCTTTATTTAGTAAGGGTTAACTAAGTGGGAGCAATAAACAATTCTCATCACACCTGATAAGGATAACTAGGATGGGATTTCCGGTTCTTATGCATTGCCAAGAGTTTTTCTAATTATTAATTTGTTTTTCTTGCCATTTAAATTCTTATTCTCTATTTCAAAAACCCAAATGATACCCTTTTCCATAACCTATAATAAATCATACTTCCCTGTAATTCCTTGAGAAGACGACCCGGGGTTTAAATACTTCGGTTATAAATTTTATTGGGTTTTGTTACTTGTGACAACCAAGCTTTTGTACGAAAGGATTCTCTGTTGGTTTAGAAACTATACTTGCAACGCGATTATTTTTATAAAATTCTAAACTAGCAAGAATCTAATCCTTCACACCACACCTGAGAAAAATAGAGAAAAGCATCCTCCAAATACAGAAATTCTAGAAGCTCTTCGAGAACAGCATAATCGTCTCAAACAGCTCGAACAGGAAGTAGAACACCAACGCGAAGCTGAGAGGTACCTCCGGAGAGAAACTAGACGACATCGAGAACTAGAAGATAAGCTCTTAAAGCTCCAGGCTGATTGATAAACCCCAATTTTGTGGTTTATCTTGTGCTTATTTTGGGGGATTTTATCACCTTTTCCCACATTTATTCAATAAAATAGCATGGTTTTGTAATTCTCTCTTAAATTGTGCTTAAGTGTAAAAACATGCTTTTTAGACCCTAAATTGGTGATTTTAATTCACTTTAATTCCATTCGATGCCTTGATATGTTTGTTGAGTGATTTTAGGTTCATAAGGCAAGTATTGGATGGAAGAATTGAAGAGAAAAGCATTCAAAAAGGGAGAAATCATGAAGAAATGAGCTTTTGGAGAATTGAGGGCCACGCGCACGCGTCAGGCACGCGTATGCGTTCATTGGAGATTTTCAAGCCACGCGCACACGTCACTCACGCGTACGCGTGAATAGAGGTTTTTGTCATCGACGCGCACGCGTCATCCACGCGTACGCGTGACGCTCAGCACGTGACCCACTTAAAGTGAAATCGCTGGGGGCAATTTCTGAGCTGCCCAGACCCAAATCCAACTCGTTTCTGAGGGTATTTCTTGCAGAATTCAAGCTTGAGCAAAGGGGGAGCACTTAGTTGTAGAATAGCATCATGTAGTTTATTTTTTAGAGAGAGAAGCTCCCTCTTCTCTCTAGCTTCTCTCTAGAATTAGGTTAGGATTAGGTTAATTTCTCTTACATCTAAGGTTTAATTATTGTTTTTATCTTGTTTCATTTATGAATTCTTGCTTCTACACTTTCATTCTCTTAGTTTATGATCTTAATTTTACTTTTATGTTTCTTTTATGTTCATGAATAAACATGTTAGAGTTTGATCTCTAGTTTTTGAGTAGTTTTCTAGATTCTTGGCCTAGGCTAATGGAATTTAGTGACCTTGAGTCATTTGGTCTCAATGAATTGGTGATTTGAGAACCCTATGTGATTAATATGACACTAACCCACTACTAATCTAATTAGTAGATAGGTTGGGACTTATGGGTTGATGTGATCAAACCTATTTAACGTACTTCAAGCTTAGGAGTAGATATTACGTACTTAAAGCTTTTGGAGGTAGACTTTGTAACAACCCTAATTTTTGAGTATGCGAGATCTTTTCTGAATACACGGATTTCTCTAGAAGATCAGTAAAGAGAATACCTCTTCTGTATCATCAAGCATCTCAATCCTCATTGTCATTATATTATCTTTAACTCAGGACCTTAGTTGAGACAAGCTCGATAACGCGGTCACGAAGAACCTAGTTTTTGAACCGTATCGGTTAGAGGTTTTGATTCGGTTTTTCGTAAATAGTCTCAGTTTGACAAACTGGACTCAATTTATGAGAGGAGAGAGATAATAGTATAATATTATCATTATATTAGTATTATAAAATGCTTGAATGATATTATAAGGTTACCTGGTCTGTTTTAGTTAAAAACAGAAAATCGGTTTAACCGGGTTTACGGTTTACTGGTCCAGCTTAGCACCAGCACTCTCTGATGAATTTAGCAATGCTAAGGCCTCATTATACATGTACTATTCTTATAATAAATATGTTACTAGTGTCATTTATGCTAGTAGCTCAGAAAATAATTTTTAGAGATGTTTTTACGAGTGTTCCGATACACCTAGTTTTAGTAGTTGTACACCAGAGATATTTTAATATTATTTTAATCCACCTCCAAGCCAACCAATCACAACTCACCTTACACCCCCAAGACCTCCAAGGCTGTCTCATTTCATCATTTTGGCCGAAAATAACAAGAGAGAAACTTTCATGAACACTTAATCTTCAAAGCTTGATTTCTTCTGAACCAAAACTCAAATCAAAACTCCGATTTCACCAAAATGATCCTCTCTTCTTCCTCTACATAACCATGTAACTTATCAAGGATGGAAATAAGGTGAGATGGCTGTCTCCCTCCCATTTCAATTCGGTTTTCAAGGAAAACCATGCAAAACATGTGTTTTCTTGATGTTCTTCCTTAAGAATCATGCTTAACTTGACTTGAGGGCCAAGAAACGTTAATTTCCAGCAACTATAAGGTGAGATATCTCTTCCTAACATGCTGAGGGAGATTTGGTCAGTTGAGAGTTTGTGGATTTAAAGTTGGTTTTGATGTGTTTTAGGAGGAAAAAGTGCTTTAAGAACACTTCAAAGAGTAACCGGAATTGGAGCAGCAAATCAAGGTACGGTGTCACGAAATTAATCTTGATTATTTGTGTTTGACTTGTGTGAATGTTGTATAAATTGGCTGTGTTAAAAATTAGTTGCATATATGATTGATTCTTGGTGAAAATTTGGTGAAATTTTGATGAAATTTGATGAAATTCAAGCTTTAAAGTTCATGTTCTTGGGCAGCTGGAAAAAATGAAACCCTAAGTTTAAATTGAGGTTCAATTTATGTTGAAATCATGTAGAAAAGATGGGGTTTTAGTGGCTGCAATTTTATTTTGAATTATGGTAAAAATCGGTTGCTGAAAAGACTGAAAAACGGGTAAAAACAGAGAAAGAATCTGAAGAATTTATGAAGAACATGAAGAACACTTTGAGTGTGGTGAAGAACATTGAAGAACACCTTTTAGATCTTAGAAAGGGCAAGGAAGTAAATATTTTGGTGTTTGAGGGGTTATTTTGTAATTTCTGAAAGTTAGGGTGGTTAAAGTAGAAATATTAAAAGTTACGGGTGGTAAAAAGTGAATTTTTAAAGGTTAAAAGTTAAAAAGGGGTAATTTTCGAAAAATTAATGATAAAATAATAAAAAATAATAAAATATTAAATAATAATATTTAATTAAAAATAATATTTTAATAAAAATAATAAAATAATATGGAAAAGGCAGTTTTCTGTAAAAGCTTTAGAAAGACAACTTTAAGCACAGAATCTCATAATTACTTTCATAAAACACTTAGGGAGTGGTAAAAACATATTAGTGAGGCAAAGATAAATAAAAGATAAAAAGTTGAAGAAAAGATAAAAATCGAAGAAAAAGTCTGTAAAGTTTTAATGACAGAAAAACAGACAGAGACTAGTGAACGAACTAGGGCAACATAGCTAGTCCTGGAATTGCGAATAGGGTTAGGTATTATATGAAAAGTTAAACTGTTTCAGTATAGACTTAATGAACCTATACTTGGGACAGACTAACTATTCATACCGAAATTTACATAAGCTTTAAATACATACGTTAAACAGAGAAATCAGAGCAGAGTAAAGAAACGCAGAGAACAGAGTAACCAGAGTAAAGTAAAGAGATAAAGAGAAAAAGAGTAATATAGATACAGATGAAAAGAGTAATCAGAGAAGAGAAAAGAGATGCAAAGAACAGAGTAATTAAAACAGAGTAAAGAGATACAGAGAAAGAAAGAGGTACTGCATAAGAATGTGAAAGTGATGATGAATAATGAGAATGATAATGAATGATGATAATGAGAATGATTATGTGATGATCTGCTGCGTGAAGGCAGTCAGATAGATGGTGGTACGACCACTGAGAGTGCTTTCCTGGGATACTTAGCTATAATGCTATTCTGTAAGTCAGAGGACTCTTACAGAGGTATCGAGAACACACGACTAGCATATACTCCTGTAAATCAAAGGACTCTTACAGTGAGAGTGTGTGTGTATGCTCCTGTAAGTCAAAGGACTCTTACAGTGAGAGTGTGTGTATGCTCTTGTAAGTCAAAGGACTCTTACAGAGAGTGTGTTGGGCAGATATAAGTTAACTAGCTCCGCCATGCAAGTCAAAGGACTCTTGTAGTGGTTTGCCTCACAAGTCAAAGGACTCTTGCAAGGGACATTACCAACAGGAAAGCCTTACCTGGTCAGAGGACTCCGGGTAACGTCGGGAGCGGGTATGTAACCGACAAATGAGCTCATTACCTGCGCTAGAGCTAGACATGCATCATATTTGGTTGCGCATTTCCTCTGTTATGATTGTTGTTTGAATGTATGCCTTCTTTGTTTTCATTCTATTCTCTGTGTCTGTGTTTTGTTTTCTTGTATTCTTTTGTTTGTGTTTTGCTTTCTGTTTTCTTTATTTTCTCTATTTATCTGTTTCTTCTATCTACTGCTTCTCGGTATTCTGCTATTTATCTGCTAAACAACACAGAATTAATGAACGTAACTAATAACCCCGGCCCTACTAAGAAATCCCCAGTTCTTACCCCTTCTCTCTCCCTTCCCCCTTCAGATGGAAGTATGAGTACCCTTCCGTAGTTCGCTGACGATCGTTCCTAAAAAGGATTATGCTCCACGTAGTCTTCTGAGTCTAGGGTGAATCTCGTTCTCCGTTTACATGTAAATACTGTGAGATCAGCCAACGTCTGCACCCCTTCATATGTGAACTTTAACTTAAATAATGTGTACGAGACTCCTGTTGTGTGACTACTTGATGAGGTACTAGAGAGACGTCCTATGGCAATGTCTAATTGTGCAAAGGAGTAGTAGATGATGTTCTACCTTTTGGTGACGTTCCACCTGACTTGAGTTTTGAAGACCTAGAATGTACTTTCCCTCGCTTTAGTAGTTTAGAGGGACTAGGCAAGTATAGAGTCTAGGCTAGCCTAGGTGCCAGCTTAGGGACCTCTTGAACAGGTCAGGACCTGGGATGTTGTATGTATATATATGTATTTAGTTATTATCTAGCTATATCTAGGGGTGTTCTAACTAAAAGTCTATACTCTAATAAAGGCTGGATCACTAAATGTTGTTAGCTGCTTGTGATGTATTTATGTGTGGTTGCTTATAACTGTTTTATCTGTTATTATTTGTGAATTGATTATGAATGATTCTGTCTATTAATTCAAACGTTTTCAAAAAAAAAAAGTACCTCGCTAACTAAATACGCTTTTAACAACGAATCAGGCTCATATAATAAATAATAGATAATAATTAGGATGACAAATTGGTAGCACTCAGTTTCTGGTATGTCCTAGGCGTACTGAAAATTGGGTCGTTACAGACTTAGTAGATTGGCCTCTCTTAATTATCAATGTATGGTTTTTAGACAAGGATGGTGATCTCAATTACCTATGTCTAGCTAGGAGTTCTTTTCCTTTATTTTATTAGTTCTTGTCATTTACTTTCTTGTCATTGATTTTCTTGCCCTTTTATCAATCAAACCCCTTGGTTCTTCATAGCCAATAATTGACCACTTCATTGCAATTTCTTGTGAGACGACCCAGAGTTTAAATACTTCAGTTAATTCTTATTGCGGTTTGTACTTGTGACAAAACCAAATTTTTTTTATATGAGAATTGTTCGTTGGTTTGGAGCTATGCTTACAACGAAGTTCTTATTTCTACAAGAGAAATTCTAGACCATCGAGCAAATCCCAACATCAAAATGGCGCCATTGCCGGAGAATTGCAATGGTGCTTTGTTATTGGCTATTGTATATATTGTGAATAGCTTGATTTTTGGTTTGTTTTTTGGTTTTTACTAGTTGTAGGACTTTGTCTTCTCTATTTCTTGTTAGCTTTTATTTTTATTTTCTCTTTCACTATGAATTCTCACCCCTTTGGCTATGAATTTGGTTCAAACTATGTTGTAGGAGATGGAATTTACAATGATAGCATGCATCAAGGATTTGGAGACCAAAGGTGGGAGGAGCCCCAAGTTTATGAATAACCTTCTTGGCAACAACCTCCTTCCGAATCAAGTTTGACAAAAGTGCTTGGGGATATGACTACTCTCCTCATGGAGATGCGCAAGGACCAAAAAGCGTTTTATTCCCGCCAAGCCGTTCAAGCGTCACCCCAACGTAACTACTCTCCGGATTCTTATGGGTATAATCCTAATCCTATTGCATACCAATCTAATGTATATGATGATCCTTATTGTGATTGTCAACCACAACCACCACATACATATGATCCCTTCCTTCAACGTGATATTGAAACACCTTACTCACAAGCCCCTTACCACCAAACACCTCCATATGACCCTAATCCTTACCCACCACCCCAACCACCTTTTGAGCCATATGAACCATACATGGAACCACAACCATTCCATCACAATTACTCTCAAAAACCACCTCAATATGCACCATCTCCATACCCTTCCCAAGATGAACCACCTTCCAATTATAAATCCTTTCCCTCAAACAATGAACCCTCTCTTCCACCGCCCCCCCAATGACACCTTCACGCTAGAATTAAGAGATCTTGACTCTCAACTCCAAAGGCAACAAGAAGGGACGGAAAATGAGTTTAAGGAGTTAGAAGCCAAGATGGCTATCATAGCGGAAGCCGTTAGAAATATGGTCTCATCCCGCCTAAGTCTATGTGATCAAGGCACTCCCATTGTTGAATGTGGAGAAAAAATCAAGGAGTTTAGTGAGGGAGTGAGTTTGGAGCTTCAAGGTGAAGAAGAGGGGTTGAAGCAAGAATTGTCACAAGGGGAGGAAGTTAAGACAATTGAAAAGGAAGGAGTGGTTGAAGATCTAGGAGATGATGGAAGTCCATAGGAGTGTAGAATTATGGAGCCCTCTTTTAAGTAGCTTAATATTGATGTTGAGGAGGGTGTACAACCTCCAAGGCATATTATGGTGGGAAACGTTGAAGAGGTTGATCAAGAGATGGATTCAATCATTGATGAATTTTTATGTACAATTGAATCCTTCCCCATTGGGCTTGACATGGTAATTAAAGAAAAAGATGCACAACCTCTCATGCCCTTGGTGAGCAATGAAGAAGAGATTGTATTGGAGGGAAGCTACCAAGAGGAAGAGGTTGAGCAAGAAGCAAGCTCTATCATTGAAGATGATTCCACACCAACCAATGTGTCTTTTGAAATTGGTGACCCTACCTCATTGTGTTGTGAAATTGATGACAAGGAGGACCGTGCACAACCTTCGACACATGATTTGAGCAATGAGGGGTGTTGATATGAGAACAATTATTAGTCTAGATTTTCACAAAATAGAATTCCATCGTTGAAAGTATAGTCTAGACCAACAATGAATTCTCAAGATCAAATAATAAATTCAAATCAAATATAAATCGAGAGTAATAAAACCTCGGGTCGTCTTCCCTAGGAGTTACAATGAAGTGTACAATTATTGGCTATGAGAGAGAGCATGGAGAATTGGGAATGAAGGTAAGAGAGCAAGCAATGTAAATAGCAAGGAATTGAAACAAGCATGTAAGGAATTGAAAAGAAAGCAATTAAAGGACTCTTGGCAAGAAGTGGGTAATCTAGGTTTCCTGTCCTAGTTGTGGACCACAAACATGGCAATTGTGTGGAAGCAATCCAAACTAGTCAATCCTCCTTGAGAATTAGTCAAAGGGTGTAATTGATCTCAATCCATAAGTCCTAGTCAACTCACTAAGTACTTAGTGAAAGACTAGCGTCAATGGAAACCAAATCAATTAACCATTCTCACACAATGCGGAATGGACATCTACAACTCAATTCCACCCAAACATCCAATTTCTCAACCAAGAATGTGAAAATTAATCATGCAAGAATTTAAACATCAAAGCAATAAAAGTTAAAGCAATTAAATGCAAGGAAAAGAAATGGCAAGAAAGTAACTTAACATGTAAGAAAGTAAATGAAAGCAAGTAAAAGTCAAAGCAATAAAACTTCAAATGCAAGAAACCTCTTGGCAAGTAATTGAGGACTAAGGCTACCTATCCTAGCCATTGACCACAAACATATGATGATTATTAAGAGTTAATCCTACTTAGTCAACCTTACATCGAAGATATATAAGTCAAATAGGCATAGTTAATTTCAATCTCTAAGTCCTATGTCAACACTAAAGGGTCACATAGAGTCAAGGAAAACAAAATCAACTAACTACTCTAATGTATCAAACAAGAATGGACATCAATGACTCAAGGATCACCAAAGTCAATAATTTCAAGCCAAGAGTGAATAAAAACTAAGTAAAGACTAAGCCAAGCATTTTATCAAACACTTGGTGTGCATGAGAATAAAATAATATTAAATGCATTAAAATAAATGCCAAAATACGAAAAGCAAGAAAATGACAATAACAACTCACGAAAGCAATAATTGACATGGAAACATAAATATGCATTAATTGGAATTAAAATAACAAAAGAGTGTTCATAACATAAAAGTGGCAAAGTAAAGGAAATATAAGAGAAATAAAGAAGAAGAAAGATGCAATAACAATAATTGACAAGGAAAAGTAAATGAAAACAAGATTTAAGAGTAGAAATTACAAGAATTTGAACTAAAGAACCCTAATTCTAGAGAGAGGGGGGAGCTTCTCTCTCTAGAAACTAAGAGAAAGCATCATAAAAACTAAACCTAATTGCCCCCCTTCATTCCTCTTCACTTTATCCTTAAATAGCTTCAGAAAATGAGTTGAATTGGGTTTTGGAGGCCCAGAATTTGCCCCCAGTGATTTGCATTAATGAGCTCACGTGCAGGGAACTGTGCGGACGCACAGATGTGTGCGTCCGCACACATGCTGAATTCAGACTTTTGCGTACGCACAAGTACCTGTGCGTACACACACATAGACTTATGTCCACTATAGAAAATTACATATCATTTTGAAGTCCCGGATGTTAGCTTTTTAATGCCACTGAAACTGCTTCATTTGGACCTCTGTAGCTCAAGTTAAGACCAATTTAGTACAGAGAGGTCAGGGCTGGCAGCTTTCCAAATCTCATTTTCTTCATGATTTCTCCCCTTTTGGATGCTTTTTCTTTACTTCTTCAACCCATACTTGCCTAGGAAACCTAAAATCACTTAATAAATACATCAAGGCACCACATGGGATTAAAGTGAATTAATATTGACTAAATTAAGCACAAAAGAGCATGTTTTCACTCTCAAGCACAATTTAGGAAGAAATCTCAAAAGCATTTTATTTAGATGAATAAATGTGGGTTTATGTGATGAAATCCACTCAAATCAAACCAAAAGATATCATAAAATATGGACTCATCAGGTGTATAGAAGAAGTTGGTGAGAAAGGAATTGAAATTAAAGAAGCTTACAAAGAGGTGGAAGTTGCAAAGGAAGACCACAAGGGAATGGATCTCGCATTGGCTAAGTGTGGGGAGGTCGTCCTCCCTAAGTCACCATCATCCAGCACAACATTCAAGTGGGTAAAATTCTTATCCATAGGCTTTACTTTCTCATTTGAATATGGTTTGCTTGAAAATGATGGTCAACTTAGAGCCTTTGTGGAGTTAAGAGTAGGAGAGAGTTGTGTAGTGGTTGGAGACATCCTTCTAAAGTCATGATGGTTGCATGCTCGAAGTTGAATAGCAAAGGTTGGTGTAGAACCAAATTGCATGGGTCTAGGAGAATGTTTGGATGCTTAATTGAGAATTCACAAGTCTTGTCACCCAAATTTAACTATGGTAGTCAACGAGAAGATGGGTGCAAGAACAAGGTTTGGGACCCCGGAATACATTTCAACAATCAAAACTCTTGGGGCCTTGTCATCTACCTAAGCTTACTTGAAGGCCTTGTGTGCCTAATTTGGGATCCCGGTGGACATTGGATATGCAAACAATGGTGGGGATTCAAGGATGAATTCAAGCATAAACCACCATAGCAAGGACCCCCACCAAATATCCAACTTAAGGACTTAAATTAAATGTGCTAGGTGGGAGACACCCCACCATGGAAAAATCTTTCCTTTTTCTCTTTTGTAAATATTGGTTAAGTTAGTTTAGTTTCATGTTTTGATTAGTTTGTTGCATTTTGTTGGGAGTCTAGTAGGTTGAATAAGGTTTTATGGTGTTTTGGTAGCTGTTTGGAGGTTTGAAATGCTTGGTTTAGTGCAAAAACATAGAAAAATTTTGAAAAATAGGGTACCAATCCACACGTACGCGTGCTTCATGCGTACGCGTGACTCAAGTATTTTCGGACATCCACGCGCGCGTCACCCACGCGTACGGGT
This sequence comes from Arachis hypogaea, assembly GCF_003086295.3. Classification (NCBI taxonomy): domain Eukaryota; kingdom Viridiplantae; phylum Streptophyta; class Magnoliopsida; order Fabales; family Fabaceae; genus Arachis; species Arachis hypogaea. Next base: position 86,179,880 of record NC_092052.1, read on the forward strand.
GGATTGCATATTTTTGCCTCGAAGCCATTTTTCCGAGAGTTGCGCGGACAGCACACGCGTACTGTGCCTTTTGCACAGGCCAAGTCACGCGTACGCGTTGCTCTCAAAATAACTCATCGATGCGGATGCGTGCCTTATGTGTACGCGTCGCTTCCATTTCACCACTCCACGCGCACGCGTGGACTACCCTGCATCATACACTTTTTTTCTCATCTTCTTCTCATTTCTTTCCTTCTTCTTTCTTCTTCCCTTCTTCTACTCCTCATCCAACGCTTCCAAACACCCTCAACCATTAGTCAGTTAGTTGGTTAGTTGTTTGGTTACTTTAATTTTTGTTTAATTTTCTATTTTTCATAGTTAGTGTTGGGTTGTTCATCTTGTTTACCATCTTTCACTACTAATTATTGATGCGATGTTAGTTTAACATCATTGTTGTTAATCTTCATTGTTGGACTCTATTGTTGAGGTTATAATAATTACTTGGTTTTGAGCTCTTCATGCTTAACTTTGCGAATGCCAAGCACGGGTGACATTGCCTTCAAAGCACTTTAAGTCTTCTTGAATTGCATGACTTGGCCGCCATGTGATTTGCATCATTTCCTTTGATTAGGAAATATCTTGATGGATGAGTATGTGTATTTATCTTAATACATTGTACTTCTTGATCATATGCATCCTTATGTCTTTGGCTTGAATGCTTTTATGCTTCTTTATTGCTTGTTTGGTTGTCTTAACTGCAAGTTTAGAGCATCTCAAGCACACTAGAATGAGTGAAGTGCATGTTTCTTTTTGGTGTAATTGTGACATAGTTCTTTATGCTAGTGTGTGCTCTAGACTGCATGCATCTTAGAACCCACACACCCGGTTCATTAATGTCACACATTGGGTCACTCACTTCGTTCTAGTGATTTACCTCATTCCAACAATTTATGCTTCCTTGCTTTTGCATTTATTCCTCTCACTATTCTCCTTTCTATTTTTCATGGAGGAGTGATTATAAGTACAAACGGAAATGGAAGGAAGAACACACAGCACCGGTTGACCTACCAGCTGAAGGTAGCAATTCGGAGAGTTGTCGTACCCCCTTGCTCATCTTTGAAAGCACCGAGGACAGTGCAAACTTTTAAGTGTGGGAAGGTCGTCCGACCAATCAGCGTTTTTGGGTGACAAGTTTCTAATCCCAACACTTTTGCATTTCATTTTTAGGTCTTGTAGGATTTTTAATTGCATTTTCTTATTTTGCATATGTATATAATACACTTAGTCAAATAATGAAAATTTCCAAGAATTTTATCTATAGGGCACCCCAATTGAATGAGAAAAAAAATTGTTTTTTAGAAATTGCTTGGATTATATACATTGTGGAACATGTTTTGAGCTAAGAACACAAGTAAGTGAGATTTGAGCTTAATGGTATGGTTACATCATATAACCACTTATTTTCCTTCTTGTGTGCATTATTCTCTTCCTATGATTGTAATCCTTGATTTGTTTGATTCTTTATATCCATTATTTTGCATATACATGCACTTATATGATTGAGGCCATTGTTTCAAATAGCTCACTTACCCAAATAGCCTACCTTTTATCTTCCATTGTTAGCCAATTTTGAGCCTATGCTTAACCCATTTGTTCTTAATTTTAGCACATTACAAGCCTAAAGCAAAAAATAATAAATGTCCCTTGTTTGGATCTTTGATTAGCTTAGGCTAGTGAGAGTATTTATCATTTGATTTTGGGAGAGTTGGGAGCATTGGTTAGAGATAAAAGGGTGTTTTTGTGTTTTTGTTGAAAATCTTGGGAATTGGGTACATACTCGTGTATTAATCATGTGTAAACCATATGCATTGATGTTCTTGTATCTTTATAGTATACAAATGGGAAGCTCATATCCTGACGTGGCACTCATACGTTGAGTCTGAGAGTTTATTTGCTTAGGTGTCGTCACTAGAAATTTTTAGAATTATATTTATAAATTATAAATGATTATTTACTTAGGTTGTTATTTTCAAATTCAAAATTATTTGTTTGGGTTGTTTCACTTAGGTTGTTATTTTTTAAATTTTAAATTATTTTACTGAGGTTGTTATTTTTTAAATTTTAAATTATTTTACTTTATCTGCAAATTTAATTCAAATTTAAATTAAAGTCAATTAAATTTAAAAAATTTTAGTCATGAGTCAACTATAAAAATATAAGTTATGAGACATATATAACACCACAATTCATTAGTTGACTCATAACTATGTTAGAAAAAAAAAGGGAATGACATTCACGCAAGAGAGGGTATTCTATTGTGAGGTTAAACTATGTTTTACCGGGTATAGATGGTATCTATTATATGAGAATTTTGTTAACTGTTCAAAAAGGTTGCACAATATATGAGTCTATTATGACAGTTAATAGGATTATGGGTCCGTTTAGGAAGCTTCAGAAGTAACTTTTTTGAGCTTTTAACTTATGAAAAGTAGTAGTATTAATGTCTAGTGCAATTTTTAACCAAATTGCGACTTTTTAAGAAGCTATTTAGGAGCTTATAGAGAAGTTAAAGAAAATGAATTCTCTCATAATACTATTATTTTTTACCACATTTCTATAAAATAAGCACTTTTAGAACAAAAAATTCAAACATAAAATAACTTATTTATAAGCTACTTTTAATATAGTTATTTATTGTTTAAGTTATTTTTTCAAAAGGAGTTTAATTAAGTTGTTTATCCTAACTGGGCCTATATATCCTAGCTTTCAATATGCTTTTTATTCATTGGGACTACTGTATGATGATAGAAAATTCATTACAGCTATTAATGAGGTTTGGTCATCAATTGAGAAAACTATTTGTGATATTATTGATATCTAATAGTGTTAGCAAACTAAATTGTAATTAGAATGCAACTTGGACATTATTAACTGACGGGATACTATATAAGAGGAGAAAAATATTAAAAAACTAAGGTATTTCATTGTGGTAATTAAATCATTATCACATGTAAGACTTTACTTGCCAAAATCAGTATTCACCTATGGACAGCTTTACGTTGCTTTGTCAAGAGTTAAGAGTCGCAATGACTTGAACATTCTGATTCTAGGTTAAAATAGCAATCCAAAGTCATCAACAACAAATGTCATATTCAAAGAAGTTTTTAATAATATTTAGCTAAGAAAAATAGTATTTTCGTTTTAGTAACATGTTATGATTTACACTTTTGTAAGAATATTTGTCGTAAATTTAACTAATTTATCTATAACTATATTTTTAGACTTAAAATAAAATGTGTAACATAGAGCACAACATCATATGGCAATTGTTTATCTAATGATGTTAGTAAAATATTCTATTGTTGATAAACTTTTGTTGGTTTTTTGGTATAAAGTTTAGTGCAAAATTGATATGCTAACAATACAGTTATATATATTCTTATCTTTTTAGGTCTCTTTTTTTGTTGTTCAAGAATATTATAAATTTTGAACTATTTTATTTGTATTTTATTTTAAATAAATATAAAATAACATATTCAATACACTTATTATATAATAACGATGATAGTATTATACTAAAGTTAAAAAATTTATGATTATAAAACACTATTTTTAATTTATCATGTTAAATTAAAATATAAGTCCGTGCATCGCACGGGTTTAACACTAGTATATGTTATCTTGAAAAGAAAAAAAATATAAGCAAAACAAAAAGAAAAATATATATATAAAAAGAAAAAAATAGAAAAGAAAGAAAAAGAAAAGCAACAAAAAGGGGACAAAATGTCCCAAAGTTTAAATTTCAATAAAAATCAATGCATATGTGTGGTGATTAAAATAGAATGCATGAGTATGTGAAAAAGTGAAAAATAGATAGTTAGGTTTGTTTAGAATTGTATAGGTTGTCATAGGTTAGGTGGGAAGTTTAAGTTAATCAAAGATTCAAATTTCAAGCTCACTTGACCATATGCATCCTACCATGACCCTAGCCCCATTACAACCTATGGGAAAGTCCTCATGATATTTGTATGCATGCATGAAATAATTGTTGATTGTTAGATAAAAAACAAATTTTGGAGAGCATGATTAGGGAAGAATTGAGTGAATCAACCCCATACACTTGAGTGACTAGAGCGGATACACATCCGGTGAGGGTTCGATCGCTCAATTACGTGTTTCCACCCTTGATCATCTTTTTGTGTAAGTTTGTAAAATCTTTCAATAATTCAATTCAATTGTGTGTTTGATTCGATTGTTAATGCCTTAGCCCTTGTACTTGTATATGTATTCTTGGGAATTGATTTATTTTGACCAAGTAATTGCATTCATATAGATAGTTGGATATAGATAGGTTGCATGTAGTTAGTTTACATTGAATAAATGTTGATACCCTTTGCCACTTTCCTGATTTTAGCATGAGGACATGCTTAGTTTAAGTGTGGGGAGGTTTGATAAATCCCAATTTTGTAGTTTATCTTGTGCTTATTTTGGGAGATTTTATCACCTTTTCCCACATTTATTCAAGAAAATATCATGGTTTTGTAATTCTCTCTTAAGTTGTACTTAAGTGTAAAAACATACTTTTTAGGCCCTAAATTGGTGATTTTAATTCACTTTAATTCCATTCGATGCCTTGATGTGTTTGTTGAGTAATTTCAGGTTCATAAGGTATGTATTGGATGGAAGAATTGAACAGAAAAGCATGCAAAAGAGGAGAAATCATGAAGAAATGAGCTTTTAGAGAATTGAGGGCCACGCACACGCGTCAGGCACGCGTACGCGTCCGTTGGAGATTTTCAAGCCACGCGCACGCGTCACTCATGGGTACGCATGAATAAAGGTTTTTGTCATCGACACGCACGCGTCACCCACGCGTACGCGTGACGCTCGGCACGTGACCCACTTAAAGTGAAATCACTGTGGGTGATTTCTAAGCTGACCAGGCCCAAATTCAACTCGTTTCTGAGGGTATTTCATGTAGAATTCAAGCTTGAGCAAAGGGGGAGCGCTTAGTTGTAGAATAGCATCATGTAGTTTAGTTTCTAGAGGGAGAAGCTCCCTCTTCTCTCTAGAATTAGGTTAGGATTAGGTTAATTTCTCATAGATTTAGGGTTTAATTCTTGTTTTCATCTTATTTCATTTATGAATTCTTGCTTCTACACTTTCATTCTCTTAGTTTATGATCTTAATTTTAATTTTATGTCTCTTTTATGTTCATGAATGCTCATGTTGGAGTTTGATCTCTTTTAATGAAATTTGATGTTGATGTTCTTTTTATTGATGATTTGAGTTGTTAATCTTACTCTCCTTGCAATTGGTAGTTGGTAGATTTTATTGATTCTTGTAACTTATGATGTTTATTTTTATTGCACTCTAGATGTTTGATGAAATATTTTCTCTAGTTTTTGAGTATTTTTCTTGATTCTTGGCCTAGGCTAAGGGAATTGAGTGAGCTTGAGTCATTTGGTCTCAATGAATTCGTGATTTGAGAACCCTATGTGATCAATATGACACTAACCCACTACTAATCTAATTAGTAGATAGGTTTGGACTTATGGGTTGATACGATCAAACCTATTTGACGTACTTCAAGCATAAGAGTAGATATTACGTACTTAAAGCTTTTGGAGGTAGACTTAGTAGATTGGCCTCTCATAATTATCAATGTATGGTTTGTAGACAAGGATGGAGATCTCAATTACCTATGTCTAGCCAAGAGTTCTTTTCCTTTATTTTATTAGTTCTTGTCATTTACTTTCTTGTCATTGATTTTCTTGTCCTTTTATCAATCAAACCCATTGCTTCTTCATAGCCAATAATTGACCACTTCATTACTATTCTTTGTGAGACGACCCGGAGTTTAAATACTTCGGTTAATTCTTATTGGGATTTGTACTTGTGACAAAACCAAATTTTTTTATGTGAGAATTGTTTTTTGGTTTGGAGCTATGCTTACAACGAAGTTCTTATTTCTACAAGAGAAATTCTAGACCATCGAGCAAATCCCAACATCACTGATCTCAATGCTAAAGTAGTTCAGCCCAGTCACGGCGACAGCCCCAACAAGATCAAGATCCCTTCACCAAAGAAATCATGAAAGCTAAGGTTCCAAAGGATTTTAAAGCTCCCGACATGACCCCATACGACGGTACCTCTGATCCAAGCCATCATCTCAGCAATTTCAGAAGCAAAATGTATCTCACCGATGCTTCGGACGCTATTCGATGCAAAGCCTTCCCGACTACTCTAACAAAGATGGCAATTAAATGGTTCGACAGCTTGCCTCCTAGATCCATCACAAGTTTTGATGACTTAGCCATGAAGTTTCTTGCTAGATTTTCCATTCAGAAGGACAAAGCCAAACATGCCCCAAGCCTATTAGGAAACAGACAAGGAGATCGGGAGAGTCTTCGATCTTACATGGAAAGATTCAACAAAGCGTGCCTAGACATACAAAGCCTACCAACAGAAGCAGCCATCATGGGTGTCATCAATGGCCTGCGAGAAGGACCCTTTAGTCACTCTATATAAAAGAAACACCCAACATCTTTAAATGAAGTGCAAGAACGGGCAGAGAAATATATCAACATGGAAGAAAATTCTCGATTAGGAGAGACCTTAAAATCCAGATTCCCCTACTCATCTCGGGATAAGGATAAAGACTCCAAGAAAAAGGAAGATCAACACGGAGAGAAGCCTAAAAAATACCACAATTACACCTCTCTTCGGGTGTCTCTTGTGGATGTTTTCCGAAAAGTATGCCACACTGAGAAGATTCCACCACCTCGACCAATCAAAAGCAAAAAAAGGAGGGGGAAATCAGACAAAATACTGTGAGTACCACCGAATCTATGGACATCATACAAACGAGTGGTTCGATTTGAAAAATGTCATAGAAAAATTGGTAAGAGAGGGACGACTAGATCGGTACTTAGCCAACAAAGCAGATGAACCCAGAAAAAGAAGAAGGGATGAAGAGGTTGGACAAACTGAAAGACCACCTCGCACCCCGGAGAGGCACGTCCACATGATAAATGGAGGATTCACAGGAGGAGGGATCTCCAAATCATCTCACAAAAGGCACCTTAAAGAAATATATCATGTTGGAGGAGAGGAAGGATCACCCGACCTCCCTACCATTATTTTTACCCAAGAAGACGCGGCAGGCATTATCCCGGGACATGATGATCCCATGGACATTACTACCATATTGGCCAATGCTAATCTCCACCGTACATTGGTGGACCAAGGAAGCTCAGCGGATATTTTGTTTAAATCCGCCTTCGACAAACTCGGCCTACAGGAAAAAGAGGTCAGAGCATATCCGAACAGCTTGTTTGGACTAGGAGATACTCCAATCCAACCACTTGGATACATCTCACTGCACACAACCTTTGGCAAGGGAACTCGATCAAGAACACTCAACATAGACTACATCGTAGTCGATGTGGGCTCAGCCTACAACGCCTTGATAGGTCGGACAACACTGAATCAGCTCGCCGCAGTAGTTTCAACTCCGCATTTATGCATGAAATTCCCAACTTCAGAAGGGATTGCCACGATAAAAGAAGACCAGAAAACCGCGCGACGATGTTACAATGAAAGTCTGAACCTTAGAGGCAAAGGAGAAGAAATCAACACTATCGAGCTCGGGGGAGTTCGAGGTCGGGAGGAACTTTGTCCACAACCGGAGGGTAAGATCGAGGAATTCCAGATCGGGGATGTCCCAGATAAGACAACAAGTATTGGGGCGACCTTGAAAGGAGTGATAAACCCCATTTTTAGCGTTTATCATGCATGGAATATAAGGGTTTTATCAATAATCTTCAACACTTATTCATATAAAACTGCATGATTTTGTATTTCCTTCCCATTTCACCTCATAGATGAAAATATACTTCTTTTGCATCAAAAGTTGAGATATTGTAATCCTCCTCTATTACCATTAGATGCCTTGATCCGTTTGTTAAGTGATTTCAGAAGTTATAGGGCAAAAAAGGCCAAGAGGAATGAAGGAAGCATGCATGAATGGAAGGAGCATGAAACAAATCAAAAAATTGAAAGTTTGACATGCACGCGCACACACACCGTGCGCGTATGCGTGGATACACTCACCCAGAGCCAGCGCAGTGGAGTCAAGCGAGGAGCCGGCGCGCCTATATGGCTGGGTCATATCCCTTATGACGCTCGTGCGCACCGTACGCCTGCGCGCAGATCGCAAAAGAGCTCAAGGACGCATACGCGTACGCGTCGATGTGCGCACATGATTTTTTTAAATGAAACACGTGCCCAGTGATTTCAAGGGGTTCCCAGGCCCTATTTTGGAGCAGATTTTAGAGGGAAAAGCTTAAGAAGACCAAGGATTAAGAGTGTTAGGACAATTAGTCATAATTCTAGAGATTTTTAGGAAGTTAGATACATTTTGTTTTTAAAGAGAGAAACTCCAACTTCTCTCTAGGTTTTTATCCTCCATTGCAAGTTTCCTTGGAATTCTTGGTGAGATCTATTGCTAATTGACTTTTTGTTTTGCTACAAGTGTAGATCTACTCTTCTTCTACTATTAATTGATGTTCTTTTGGTTCAATTTCTTAGATCTAGATTAGGTTCATTTTGTTACTTTTAATGTGGATTAATGAATTGAGGTTTCATTCAATTGTTTAATTGTTGATGATTGTTTGGATTAGATAGCTTTAATTCAATTCTCTTCTCTCAATTGCATCATGTTTCTATAATTGCCTACCAATTGTTTGTGATAATGACAACCTTAGCTATGGAGTAGATTTCTCTTGCTTGGCCTAGGGGTTGAGTTATTGGAGACACTTGAATAGTAGATATCAATTGTAGATTATGAATTGAGAATTGCTAATTGACTTGGAGTGCACTAAAGCTAGACTTCCCTAGGGTGAGACTAGGACTTGTGACTCAAGTTGGTTACTCTCACTTGACTTTCCTCCATTGTTAGGGGGTTAACTAAGTAAAACAACAACCAATCCTTATCATAATTGAAGGAAACTATAATGATGGAACTTCCAATGCTTACCCTTGGCCAAGGCTTTTATTTCAATTAATTGTTGATTGCCTTACTAGTTTGAATTCTTGCACCAATTCTCAAAACCATAAAAGCTTTCCTAATCAATGATGCACATTCTAAAGCAATTCCTAAGGAGAACGACCCGGGATCAATACTCTCGGTCATAGATTTTAGAATTATTTGATGCGGTATTCGCGTGTTGGTTAGACTATACTCACGATCAGATTCATCACTAGTTTCTAACCGGCATAAGAATATTATCGTTCATCAAAATGGCACTGTTGCCGGGGAATTGCTTATGTGTGCCATTCTATTGGCTAGTGTGAATATGTTGATATGTGAATACTTGCATTTCTCTCTTAATTGATTGTTTGCTTGTTCGATTGTTAGTTAGGATTAGTCTTTGCTTAGATACCAATTGATGTCATGAGTCTCTTATCTCCTTCATTGTATGATGCGTTCACTACCAAATCCGAGCTTAGCACCCTTTCATTCGGAAATTGAAAGAACTTTTCTTCATATTAGGCAAGATCGGAGGTGGTTAGTCTTTGAGGAAGGTGAAAAGGTTTTTACCAATTCACCAACCATATCATCGTCATCCAACAAAGACACCGATTACTCTTTCGTTGATACTACTAATAGTTTTTATTTCGATCTAGGTTTTGACAACATGGCCGCTCCAAGGAGAGTTACTCTTAAGGAAGCGGGTGCACTGGATTTTGTTCTCCAACCTCTACATGTGCTTCATCCCAACTTGAATGCAAACTTTGAACTCAAGACCGCTCTCATCAATCTCTTACCAAAGTTCCATGGACTTCCCGCACAAGATCCAATTAGACACCTCAAGGACTTTCATGGTGTATGCTCGACTACTAGGTGGGAAGGATCCGATGAAGTGGCTATATGGTTGTTTGCCTTTCCCTTCTCTCTTGAGGGAAGAGCCAAGGAGTGGTTCTATACCTTACCTAGTGATGTTGTGTCCGATTGGGATTTGCTTAGGAGAGAATTCCTTGATAAGTTCATACCCGTGGAAATGACGGACAAGCTAAGGAAGGAGATTTCATGTATCGTACAAGGCGAGATGGAAACTTTGTATGAATATTGGGAACGGTTTTGCAAACTTCTTGATTCATGTCCCAACCATATGATTGACACTCAAGTCTTGCTTAGCTATGTGTGCCAAGGCATGAGGGAGCAAGATAAAAATTTGTTAGATGCTTCGAGCAATGGTTCTTTGTCAAAGTATAGGACGGCGGAGGAAGCATGGCAACTCATTACCGACTTGGCAGAGTCCACTCAACATTCTAGACGGAGAGTCAACCGTCCAAAGGCCGTGAATGAAGTTTCTTCTAGTGGTGAGACCGCTACCCTTACTAAGACCTTGTGTGAAATGACAAGCCTTCTAAAGCAACTCCAAGTGAATCAACAACAACCTCCATCTCAACAACAACCTTCTCCTCAAAACCAACAATGTCAACAATTGGTCCCCCAAAGAGTGTATGACATTTGCTCATGCTACTCCCACTACATGGACAAATGTCCAAGTCTCCAAAAAGATAACACTCTAGCAGCTACCCACAACTTTTATGATCGCCCCTACTATGAACGTTCTAATCAAGGATACCATAACCAAGGGAGCAATTATAACCAAGGGTACCCCCAACAAGGAGGCAACTATAGCCAAGGGAGTAACAACTCCAATCAAGGATAGAGGGATAGCTCCAACCAAAGTTGGCGGGACAATTATCAACAAGGAGGAAGGGACAATGGAGGCAACCAAAGATGGAACAACAACACTTCACAAAACCGCTATTCACAAAACCCTCAAAACCAACAACCAAATCAAGGAAGGAACTATCAAACCTATATACCACCTCATAGACAACCACTACCACCCAACTAACCCCATGCACCACAAATTACCTACCCTTCCACATCTCCAAATCAAGATGACACACTCCGGTCCATACTTCAAGGACAAAAAGAACTCCAAAACACACTCAACTCAAGTCTCAATGGTCTCACTTCCACTCTCCAAGCTCTCATTGCTCGCATGGAGCCACCTTCTATTCCCACTCCTCAAGCCTCAACCTCTAGTGCCATACCCTCTCAACCTTTACCGAACCCCAAAGGTGGCATCAACGCCGTAACCTTGAGGTCCGGAATGCAATTGAAGGAAAGAGATTCAAAGGCACCTAGTCAAATGAATGTTGCTCAAGAGGAAGATGGAGTTGAGATAGAAGAAATTGAAGAAGAGGAGAAGTCACATATAATAGTTGAAGATGAAGACCCTCTACCAAAGAGTGAAGTCCCTAGAAAGGAGCAAATCTTAGAGGAAGTGGCTCAACCAATTCCATTCCCTACATTGGCAAGAAAGGCTAAAAAGCGTGTGGAACTTGACCCAACGATGGTGAAGATGTTCAAGAAATTGGAGGTAACTATCCCCCTCTTTGATGCCATACATCAAGTGCCTAAATATGCAAAATTTCTTAAAGACTTGTGTATGAATAAAGATAGAATTCATGAGTTGGAAACCATTCCATTGGCTAGTTCCATTTCGGCTTTGATGGGATCCATTCCGGAAAAGTGTGTTGATCCGGGTCCTTGCTTAGTTTCTTGTATCATTGATAGAGTCCAATTCATTAATTGTATGTGCGACCTTGGTGCATGTGTTAGCATTATGCCTCTTTCTGTTTATCCTCTATTGAAGCTCCCACCGTTGAAGCGGTCGGCGGCTAGGTTTGTCTTGGCGGACAAGAGCATAATAACCGTGTCGGGTATTGCGGAAGATATGTTAGTCGACATAAAGGGTTTGATATTTCTAATTGATTTTCATATCATTGAGATCCCACCAAGCGAATCCAAGAGGGCATCATCTATCCTACTTGGGAGGCCATTTTTGAGGACCTCTAGGTCCAAGTTGGATGCCCATTCGAGAACCTACTCATTCGAGATAGATGGGAGACTTGTAAGTTTTAGGCTAGAAGAGGCAATGAGGCACCCACCGGAGAACCATTCCATATTCCGGTGTGATCTAATTAACAACATTGTGGTGGAAGTGCATTATGCAAAGCTAGAAGAGAAATATATGATTGAAGGAAATAGTGAAGATCCAAGTGAAGAAGTTCAAGTGACAAGCCAAGAGCAAAAGCTAGAATTGAAGCCATTACCGCCCCACATAAAGTACTCATACCTTGATGAAGCCCACAAGTTTCCGGTGATCATAGCATGGGAACTAAATCCTCAACAAGAAGAGAAGTTGCTATGTATTTTGAGGAAGAACAAAAGGACAATAGGGTGGAGTTTGGCGGATCTAGTGGGGATAAGTCCCCAAGTGTGTGAGCACCGGATCTTTTTGGAAGAAGAAGCTAGACCTGTGAGACAACCTCAAAGGCGATTAAATCCTACTATTTTGGAGGTTGTCAAGAAAGAGGTAACACGGTTACTTGAGACGGACATCATCTACCCTATTTCGGATAGTGAGTGGGTAAGTCCCGTTCAAGTTGTGCCTAAGAAGTCCGGGGTAACCACAATCAAGAATGAAAGCAGGGAGCTCATAGCAACACGGGTGCAAAACTCTTGGCGAGTATGCATAGACTACCGAAGGTTGAATTCGGCCACTAGAAAAGATCATTTTCCACTTCTGTTTATCGATCAAATGCTCGATTGATTATCCGGTAAGTCTCATTATTGCTTCCTAGATGGCTATTCAGGATACTTCCAAATACATATTGCTCTAGAGGACCAAGAAAAAACAACATTTACTTGCCCTTTTGGAACTTATGCCTACAAGCGTATGCCATTCGGCTTATGCAATGCACCGGCAACTTTCCAAAGGTGCATGATGAGCATCTTTGTGGATTTTCTAGAGCAATGCATGGAGGTATTCATGGATGATTTCACGGTATATGGTGATTCTTTTGATCATTGCTTGGATAATCTTGAAAAAGTTTTGGAAAGATGTACTAAAACCAACCTTGTCTTAAATTTTGAGAAGTGTCATTTCATGGTCAAGCAAGGCATTATTTTAGGATATATTGTTTCAAAAGATGGTATTTCTGTAGTCTGGCCAAGATTAATGTCATATCTAGTTTGCCTTACCCCTCTTCCGAGAGGGAGGTCCGTTCTTTCCTTGGACATGCAGGATTTTATCGGAGATTCATAAAGGATTTAGCAAGATAGCATTGCCTCTCTCAAAGTTATTGCAAAAAGATGTTGAGTTTGATTCAAGCAAGGAATGCATGGAGGCTTTCGACAAGCTCAAGGTAGCATTGACCCAAGCTCCCATTGTGCGAGGGCCGGATTGGAGTCGGCCATTTGAAATAATGTGTGATGCTTCAAATTTTGCCGTGGGAGCTGCATTAGCACAACGCGAGGGTAAGAACCCATATGTCATAGCCTATACATCAAAAACATTAGATGGAGCCCAATCCAACTACACTACTACTGAAAAAGAACTTTTGGCCATTGTTTTTTCCTGGGACAAGTTCCGAGCATATCTTCTTGGTTCAAAGGTGGTAGTGTACTCGAATCATGCGGCATTAAAGTATTTGTTGGCTAAGAAGGTATCCAAACCGAGATTGATTTGATGGGTTTTATTATTGCAAGAGTTTGACTTAGAAATCAAGGATAGGAGTGGTACGCAAAAGCTAGTGGCAGACCACTTAAGTCGCCTTGAACACACAAAAGGCGATACTACTCCTATCAATGATTCGTTTCCCTTTGAAGGCTTACATGCAATCTCGGAAACCATTCTTTGGTATGCACCAATCGCCAATTACTTAGTATCTCGCTCCTTCCCTCCTAATCTCTCCAAACACCAAAGGAATAAGCTAAAAAGTGAATCCAAATACTATGTATGGGATGACCCATACCTTTGGAGATGTGGGGCGGATCAAGTAATTTGGAGGTGTATTCCACAAACCGAATTCTACTCGATCTTGGAGGCTTGCCACTCCTCCGAAGGAGCAGGCCAGTTTGGACCTCAAAGAACGGCAAGGAAAATCCTAGATTGTGGCTTTTGGTGGCCAACTCTTTTCAAGGACTCCTCTTATTTTTGTAAATCTTGTTCTCAATGCATTAGATTTGGTAACATCTCCAAGAAAGATGAAATTCCCCAACAAACCATGCTATTTTGTTAGATTTTTGACGTGTGGGGAATTGACTTCATGGGGCCATTCCCTAATTCTAATGGTTTTCTCTACATTTTACTTGCCGTTGATTATGTGTCCAAATGGGTGAAAGCGATACTCACCCGGACGGATGATGTTAACGTGGTCTTTTCTTTCGTGAGAAATAATATCATTTGTAGATTTGGGTCGCCAGGAGCAATCGTGAGCGACCAAGGTTCACACTTTTGCAACAAAAGAATGGATGGACTCATGAAGAAGTATAGCATCATGCATAAAGTAGCCACGACCTACCACCCACAAACAAACGGCCAAGTCGAGGTTTCCAATCAGGAGATTAAGCGCATCTTGGAAAGGATTGTGAAGCCCAATAGGAAAGATTGGAGTGCCAAGCTCACCGATGCATTATGGGCCTACCGAACGGCATACAAAACGCCAATTGGCATGAGTCCCTTTCGGTTGGTGTATGGCAAAGCTTGCCATTTACCGGTGGAAATAGAGCACATGGCGTATTCGACCATCAAGGAGTGTAATCCAAGTTTAGGTGGAGCTGAAATTGAGAGGAAGCTACAATTAGCGGAGTTGGAATGTTTGAGGCTTGAAGCTTATGAGAACTCTACACTTTACAAGGAGAAAATGAAAGTCGTGCATGATAGAAACATAAGAGGCAAGGAATTTAAAGCCGGTGATCTAGTCCTTCTTTACAATTCTAGATTGAGATTGTTGCCCGGTAAACTAAGGTCAAAATGGGAAGGCCCGTATCAAATAGTGAAGGCGGAACCCTATGGGGTTTACCATTTACACCATCCCTCAAGTTCGGATATCTTCAAGGTCAATGAACACCGTCTCAAGTTGTATCATGGTGAGCAAATGAAGAGCAACAAAGAGATTAAGGTATTCCTTTTGGAAGATGCACCTCTTGGCAAAGAGTAATGAGCTAGTGGATGTCCAACTTAAGGACATTAAACTAAAGTGCTAGGTGGGAGACACCCCACCATGGTGAGATCTATCCTTTTCATCCTTTTGTATATAGTTTTCAAACTCTTGATTGGTTTGCAATTGCTTAGCTATAGTCCTCTTTGATTAGAGTTAGTTGTAAATACCTAGGACATTTTACTCATGAAGCCTTGCATTGATTTTTCCATGAATGAATTGATTGTGTGGTAGAGAACAACCCTCTTTAGATTTTGCATTAATTTTGGGTGTTTCTGGCCTCTTTGGCTGGATTGGCCATTTAATTCATGACAATTTGGCATCTTTCATGTTCATTAAAAAAAGGGGGGGCACGCATGCGCGCACTGTGCGCGTACGCGTCCATAAGTCTTCGCAGCTCCTGGGCCATCTTCCAGAGAGTTGTGCAAATTCTGGGCCAATTATAGGCCCTAGGCATAACCAGCATCACGCGTGCGTGCACTGCACGCGCATGCGTACACGGCCATTCGTGCAAAAGCACGCGTCCGTGCACTAGCCGCGTACGCGTCACTAAAGCGATTTGCGTTCCTGGGCCATTCCTCCCGAGAGTTATGCCCTGGTTGGGCCTATTTCATGCTACTGGCCCAGCTCCCCTCACGCGTAGGAGAACCAGGCACGCATGCGTATTTTGCCCATCACGCCAATCGATGCGTCAGCGCACCGTGCGCGTCCGCGTCGATCACCAAATTCTATTTTCTGGTACTTTTTCCCGAGAGTTGGGCCAGAGTTGTGCCCAACCTATGATGAGGGCACAACTTCTATGCATGCGCATGCGCACCTGGCGCCCGCGCGCACAACCACATTTCCCCATTTCACACAATTGCGCACCATGCGCATCCGCGCCCTTACTGAACTTCGCCCATGCACGCGCACGCGTGCATGGCGCGCGCGCGTCGGTTCCACAAACCAATTGAATTAGAGCGCGCCCTCCTCCTTCACTTTTCTTTCTTTCTTCTTACCACCACCATTCTTCTTCACTTATAACCTCTTCTACCATCTCCACCACCTCTTCTCCACCACCACCGGCGGCGACCATCACCTCCGGTGGTCCCACACCATTCTTCTCTCTCTCACTGTTCACCCCCTTTTTCTCTCACCTCCATACCCCATTTTTCTTCCTCCTCCTCTCAAGGTACTTCTCTTTTTATTTTTGTTTGGTTTCCTTTGTTTCCTCTTCCCCTTCCTTAGTTACATTCCCTTACTCTTCCTCTTAGTAATTTCATTCATGTTTTCCTTGTTTGTTGTATTTTCTTTCCCTCTTTCTTTTCATTTTCTCATTTGTGTTCCAAGTGGAGTTTTCTCTTGCTTTGATAAACTTGTTTGATTTACTTGCTTTCTTTGCAATTTGTAGTATGATATGATGATTGATGATGCTTTATGGGATGTCACTTTGTTACTCTTCTCTCTATTTTTGTCAAAAAAGGGGATGCACACCAAGTGTTCGATGAAAGACCCACATGACTTCTTGGAGTTATTTTCACTTAGTGTTTTCTATCTTGGTGCTCTTTCTCATTCACTTGTTTGTTCATATGTCCATTGAGCTTACTATATTTCTTGTTTCATTTCTCCATGCTCTTTCCCTATTTTTCACCTCTTGTTATTGATGATTACGACTGTGTGCTTCTCATGCGTCTTGTTTGCATGCCTATACCACTCATGCATCACTTGCTAGTGCTTAGCCAAAATTTTCATTATGGACTTAATCTCATGTTGCAGCTGTCATGTGTCTAAGCTATTTACCTTTTACGCCTTATCACTAGCATGCTATTCTTTCTTGATGCCTCGTTAAGCTTATTTTCACTACCTCTCTTTCTTTTCTAGGATGGTGATCAAAAGAGACAATGGAAAGGCACCTAAGAAGCCACCTTCACAGTCCACTAGCAAAGCACAACTAGAACCTAAAGCCAAGCCCCTTTCTAATAAGACAAGGAGCGTTGCTAACATTGATGTTTCGGAAAAGGATAATCCGGCAAGGGACCCGACCAAGTTCCCCAACCGCTATTACGAACTTGTTTATCCCTTGATCAAACCAAGGAACTTTCATGCGGAGCCCCTTCTAGCCCCTCCGGCTCATGTCATGCCGCTCATCCTGCCCCGCATCGAACGCCGGCAATGGGAGTTCCTATTGAGGAAGCCAAGGGAAGCCAGCTTGTCTTGGGTGGTTGAATTCTACACCAACTACCACTCCTCCTCCCTTACATCGGTATTTGTGCGTCGAAGGCAAGTTCCCATTACAGAGGAGGCTATTCAACATGTGCTTAAGACCGGACCATTGGCGGAAGGGATTGATGCTTATCAAGAGATTTTGTTGGCATGGTGCCAACGTGCGTTTGATTGGGATGCTATCCTCAAGGTCATTGCTATACCCGAATCATTCTAGATTCGAGGAAGGATGAGACCCCAGCCCAAGGGCATCATCGGACATTTTCTCACTAGAGAGGCTCAAGCATGGGCCCAAATTCTAGCCCACTACGTGCTCCCAAGCACCCATGGCTCATCTATCACTGCCGAGTTAGCCTTGTTGGTTTGGTGTGTCCTCACCGAGAGATCGGTGCACATTCCCCGTCTCATTCACCAATCCATGGGCCGAATCCATGCTAAGGGGAATATACCCTTTCCCGCTCTAGTGACCGTCTTAGACGCCGCAGCCGGTGTTCCCTAAGAGTCCAAGGATAGAGGGGCCATGATCCCAGCGGATGGAAATGTTGTTCCAAACAGGAGATACCTTTACCCTCCAGCGGACACCGAAGAGCCACACTTATCCGTCCCCATGAGCATCCCCTCTACCTCATCCGCACCACCAAAGTCATCCATGCAATGCATAGAGGAACTCCACAAGAAGCTTGACCGTTATGAACGGCGTAACCAACGCCGTTACGCTTTTGTCAAGAAGCTTCTAAGTTGCCTAGCACCACCTATGGAAGAACCAGAAATTTCCACGTCCACCGGCACCGATAATGTAGAAAGCGACGATGAAGAAGTGGATGGACACTCGGAAGCTGATCAACCACTACGTCTCACTCAAGGCACGGAGGACCGTGCCAACTTCTAAGTGTGGGGAGGTCGGTCGGCCCACCGGTCTTCATAGGTAACACCCGTATAAATTGCTTGAACCACTTTTCTTAACTAGAGTAGATCGCATATTAGGTTTTTCATTTTTGGCATCTTTTGCATATTAGTATCTCTTAATAAAACCACTTGGTTAGAGCAATGATTTCTCTCCTAGAAAACTAGAATTTTAGGGCGACCCTACCAATTTTGAAATTTGAAAATCTTTTGATGCTTAGAATGTTTGGAGGATGTATTTTGGAACATGGAATTAGAATTTGAGCTAAGAACACAAGCAAGCAAGTTTTGAGCCTAATGGTGTGGTTACATCTTATAACCGCTTATTTTCCCTTGTGTGCAATTGTTCTCCTCCTATGATTGTGATCTTTGATTTGTTTAATTCTATATGTCCATTATTCCTTGTATTCGTGCATTTATATGATTGAGGCCATCGTTTCAATTAACTCACACTTACCCAAATAGCCTTACCTCTTATCTTCCTTTGTTAGCCAAATTTGAGCCTACGTTTAACCCACTTTGTTCTTAATTTAGCACATTACAAGCCTTAAAGCAGAAAACAATAAAAGTTCTTATTTTTAGATCTTTGATTAGCTTAGGCTAGTGTGTGTAACATTTGAGTGTGGGAAATTTTGGGACATTGGTTGAGAAAAAAGGGTAATTCTATATTTTTGTTGCAAATATTGGGAATTGGGTACATGCTCATGTATTGATTAAATGTGTAGACCTTATGCATTGAAAACAATTTATGAGAAAAAAAAAAGAAAAAAAATAGCATGGAAAAGAAAAGACAAAGAAAAAAATGAAAAGGGGACAAAATGCCCCAAAGTAAAGTTCAATAAAAAATCAATGCATATGCGTTGTAAAATGAAAAGAAAATACATGAGTATGTTAAAAAGTGAAAGAATGGGTAGTTAGGTTAGCTTTAATATTGTATAAGATGTCATAGGTTAGGTGAGAAGTTTAAGCTCATCAAAGATTCAAATTTCAAGCTCACTTGACCAAATATGCATCCTTACCTTGACCCTAGCCCCATTACAACCTAAAGAAAAGACTCATGATACTTGTATGCATACATGGTATATGTGTTGATTGTTAGAAGAAAAACAAATTTTAGAAAAGCATGAAGTAGGGGATGATTGAGTGATCAACCCTATACACCGAGCGAATAGAGTGCAAATACTTTCGGTGAGGGGTTCGTAGCTCAACTCCTTGTTCCCGGCTCTCGCGAGCGTTCTTTATACAAATTATGCAAACTTCACTTTGATGACTAGAATTGGTAGAGTTCATACATTGCCCATCATCTTGCCCTATGTGCATATACATATGTGTATTCTAGGAAGATTGAATTGCTCTTGGCCAAGGAGATAGTAGCATACACCTAGTGCATTCATGTAGGTAGATTGCATCACATGAGCCCACACCCTCGTAGTCCTTTGATCTTTTGCTTTCCCTTAGTATAAGGACATGCTATACTTTAAGTGTAGAGAGGTTGATAAACCCCATTTTTAAGGTTTATCATGCATAGAATCTAAGGGTTTTCTCAACAATCTTCCACACTTATTCATATAAAACTGCATGATTTCGTATTTCCTTCCCATTTCACCTCATAGATGAAAATATGCTTCTTTTGCATCAAAAGTTGAGATATTGTAATCCTCCTCTATTACCATTAGATGCCTTGATCCGTTAGTTTAGTGATTTCAGAAGTTATAGGGCAAAAATGGCTAAGAGGAATGAAGGAAGCATGCATGAATGGAAAGAGCATGAAACAAATCAAAGAATTTAAAGTTGTACATGCACACGCACGCGCACCATGCTCGTACGCATGGATACGCTCACCTAGAGCCAGCGCAATGGAGCCGAGCGAGGAGCCGGCGCGCCTATATGGCTGGGCCATATCCCTTACGACGCTCGCGTGCACCGTACGCCTGCGCGCAGAACGCAAAAGAGCTCAAGGACGCATACGCGAACAGTGCGCGTACGCGTTGATGTGCGCACATAATTTTTTAAATGAAACACGTGCCCAGCGATTTCAAGGGGTTCCCAGGCCCTGTTTTGGAACAGATTTTGGAGGAAAAAGCTTAAGAAGACCAAGGATTAAGAGTGTTAGGACAATTAGTCATAATTCTTGAGATTTTTAGGAAGTTAGTTACATTTTGTTTTGAGAGAGAAAAACTCCAACTTCTCTCTAGGTTTTCATCCTCCATTGTAAGTTTCCTTGGAATGCTTGGTGAGATCTATTGCTAATTGACTTTTTGTTTTGCTACAAGTGTAGATCTACTCTTCTTTTACTCTTAATTGATGTTCTTTTGGTTCAATTTCTTAGATCTAGATTTGGTTCATTTTGTTACTCTGAATGTGGATTAATGGATTGAGGTTTCATTCAATTGTTTGATTGTTGATGATTGTTTGGATAAGATAGCTTTAATTCAATTATCTTCTCTCAATTGCATCATGTTATCTATAATTGCCTACCAATTGTTTGTGATATTGACAACCTTAGCTATGGAGTAGATTTCTCTTGCTTGGCCTAGGGATTGAGTTATTAGAGACACTTGAATAGTGGATATAAATTGTAGATTATGAATTGAGGATTGCTAATTGACTTGAAGTGCACTAAAGCTAGACTTCCCTAGGGTGAGACTAGGACTTGTGACTCAAGTTGGTTACTCTCACTTGACTTTCCTCCATTGTTAGGGGGTTATCTAAGTGAAGCAACAATCAATCCTTATCATAATTGAAGGAAACTATAACGATGGAACTTCCAATGCTTACCCTTGGCCAAGGCTTTTATTTCAATTAATTGTTGATTGCCTTGCTAGTTTGAATTCTTACACCAATTCTCAAAACCATAAAAGCTTTCCTAATCAATGATGCACATTCTAAAGCAATTCCTAAGGAGAACGACCCGAGATCAATACCCTCGGTCATAGATTTTAGAATTGTTTGATGCAGTATTCGCGTGTTGGTTAGACTATACTCACGATCGGATTCACCACTAGTTTCTAACCGGCATAAGAATATTATCGTTCATCAAGGAGACATAAAGGAGTCTCTGATACAGTTCCTAAGAGATAATGTCGACCTCTTTGCATGGAATGCCGCAGACATGCCGGGCATAGATCCCAAACTAATGTGCCACAAACTGGCAGTATTCATAGGAAGTCAAGAAACTCGGACCAGAAAAATCCCAAGCTGTGGAAGAACAGGTACGAGCTCTACTGGAGGCAGGATTCATAAGAGAAGTCAAGTACCCACTATGGCTAGCCAACGTTGTGTTGGTAAAAAAGTCAAATGGGAAATGGCGGATGTGCACAGATTACACCGATCTAAATAAGGCCTGTCCAAAAGATCCCTATCCACTCCCAAGCATAGACACTCTAGTGGATGCCTCCTCTGGATACAAGTACCTTTCCTTCATGAATGCTTACTCGGGATATAATCAAATCCCAATGTACCCACTTGATCAAGAAAAGACCTCATTCCTAACCCCAAAAGCAAATTACTGTTATGTCATCATGCCATTCGGATTCAAAAATGCAGGAGCTACCTACCAGAGATTAATAAATATGGTCTTCGCAGACCATATCGGGAAACTCATAAAGGTATATGTGGATGACATGTTGATAAAAACACAAAATGGGGAATCATTGCTGTCCGACCTCGCCAAAGTGTTCGACACCATTAGAAAGCATGGCATGCGACTTAATCCCACAAAGTATACCTTTGCAGTAGAAGCCGGCAAATTCCTGGGTTTCATGCTAACACAACATTAAAAGTCCGACATGTGTCAAAGAAGTACAACAACTCAACAGAAGACTGGCAGCCTTATCCAGATCGGCCATAAGATCTCTTCCCTTTTACGGCACTCTAAGGAAGGGAAAGAGGTTTGAATAGACCACAGAATGCGAGCAAGCCTTCCAGGATTTCAAAAAGTTCCTAGGACAACCACCCATCATTACTCGGCCACGGGAAGGAGAAGCACTAATATTATACCTCGCAGTGGGAAGTCAGGCAATAGCCTCAGCACTAGTCAGAGAAGACGAAAGTGGGCAACAACCCATTTACTTCATCAGCAAAGCCCTACAAGGGGCCGAACTGAACTATCAAAAGATAGAAAAGTTCGTCTATGCTCTCATACTGACTTCTCGATGACTTCGCCCATATTTTCAAGCTCACACCATCAAGGTTCGGACCAACCAACCCATGAAAGGCATTCTACAGAAGACAGACTTAGCTGGAAGAATTCTATAGTGGGCAGTCGAGCTATCTGAGTTCGATCTTCAATATGAAGCTTGGACAGCCATCAAGTCTCAATATTTGGCCGATTTCATTGCTGAATACACTAACACCCCAGGAACTCCTACAAAATGGAATCTCTATGTAGACGGCTCTTCAAACAAAATCGGGAGTGGTGTAGTTTTGATAATAGAAAGTGACCAGGGAACCCAAATCAAACTCTCCCTAAAATTCGAGTTTCCTGCTTCAAACAACCAAGCCGATTACGAGGCATTACTAGCTAGTTTGAGACTGGCTAAGGAAGTTGGAGTTCAAAAGCTTATCATCTTCAGCGATTCGCAAGTAGGCACCTCGCAAATAGCAGGGAGTTACCAAGCTAAGGACCCTTTACCTGGACAAAACCAAGGAACAGCTCGAACAACTCAGGGAATATGAGGTCCGCCATATACCTCGGGAACAGAATGCTCGAGCTGATGCACTATCAAAATTAGCCAGCACCAAACCAAGGGGCAATAATAGAAGCCTTATCTAGGAAATACTGCAAAACCCATCAATCTCGGAGGAAGAAAAGGTCCTAGCCATATCAGGTCAAGATCAAGGATGGATGACCCCCATAATCAACTACCTCAAATCGGAGGCACTCCCTACAGATAAGAAAGAGGCGAAGAGGTTGAGACGAGAAGCACAATATTACACCATCATAAATAATATCCTATACAAGAGAGGGATCTCCACACCCTTATTAAAATGTGTACCGACCTCCAACACAAAGGAGGTTTTGGAAGAAATACACAGTGGCAAGTGTGGTAACTATCTGGGAGCGCGAGCTCTCTCCAAAAAAGTACTCCAAGCTGGATTCTTTTGGCCGACTTTGCAGAAAGAAGCAGCCGAGTTCGTTAAGATATGCCAACCATGTCAAAAGCATGCTAACTTCCACATCGCCCCGCCAGAGGAACTCATCAGCATAACATCACCTTAGCCATTCGCAAAATGGGGACTCGACCTCCTCGTACCCTTTCCCCAAGGATCGGGACAAGTCAAGTTCCTCATTGTAGCGGTAGATTACTTCACAAAATGGATTGAGGCAGAGCCCCTAGCTAATGCCACTGCTCAAAGAAGTCAGAAATTCTTATATAGGAACATTGTTACAAGGTTTGGGGTTTCTTACTCCGTCACCACACACAATGGAACTCAATTCACCGACACAGGCTTTAGGAAGTTGGTAGCAGACTTCAAAATAAAGCATCAATTTACATCCGTAGAACATCCACAAGCTAATGGACAAGCAGAAGCTGCTAACAAAGTCATATTGGTTGGGTTAAAACGGAGATTACAGGACGCAAAGGGAGCCTGGGCTGAAGAGCTCCCACAAGTCCTATGGGCATATCGGACATCTCCACACTCCACCACAAAGGAATTACCTTTGCGATTCGCTTACGGAATGGAGGAAATGATCTCGGTAGAAATTGAAGAAGGATCCCCTAGAATGATCCACTACAATAAAGAGGCCAACTCCCAACTATAGAGGGAAGAGCTTGACCTACTTCCAGAAATCCGAGAAAGAGCTCGGATCAGGGAGGAGGCATTAAAATTTCGAATGGCCTCAAGATACAATCGAAAGGTAATATAGCGAAGCTTTGCCAAGAACGACCTCATCCTAATCTGAAATGATATCGGAACAAGTCGACCAGGAGAGGGGAAGTTAGCAGCTAACTGGAAAGGAGCCTACCGAGTCACAGAGGTACTGGAGAAAGGCTACTACATGGTGTCCGAACACGAAGGGCGAGAGCTACCAAGGTCGTGGCATGCCTGCAACCTAAGAAGGTATTATAGTAAGGAGGTAATAAAGATCTTAGGTCTAGGTGCACTCTTTTTCCTGAAAAGGTTTTTTAACGAGGCACCAAGCCAAGATCTGTAAAATTGCTTGACTTAGAGGGGTAAACACCCACATGTATATTTTTCATTTGCCTATATGTCTACTTTCTATTGGAATAAAACTTTTCAGATTCTCTACAAAGTTTCTCTACCAAGACGCATTAATCTGAACGCAAAAATCCATCGCCTGATTACAAAGCTATAAGTCGGCAAGGTGAAAACCAAATTCACCGCTCGACCACGATGAAATCAAATTCATCGTCTGAAAGTCTACAAAGTTCGGCAAGGTGAAAACAAAATTCACCGCCCGACTTCGGCAAGGTCGACCAAGTGAGAACCAAACTCACCAAAATCGGCAAGATGAAAAAGCGATAAAAACAGATTAATACGAAAGCTACAAAAGTTATAAAAAGTAATCCATAGAAAAAGGCCTGATAAGGTCTGAGAAAAAAAGGATTGCTAGAAATAACTTAGAATGGACCGACATGAAGAAGTCGGACCAATCGACGTAAAAGCTACAAAAGTTATAAAAAGTAATCCATAGAAAGAGGCCTGACGAGGTCTGAGAAAAAATGGATTTCTAGAAATAACTTAGAATGGACCGACATAAAGAAGTCAGACCAATCGACGTAAAAGCTACAAAAGTTATAAAAAGTGATCCATAGAAAGAGGCCTAACGAGGTCTGAGTAAAAATGGATCGCTAGAAATAACTTAGAAAGGACCGACATGAAGAAGTCGGACCAGACCAATCAAAGCGACAAAGTTATGAAAAAGTAATCCATAAAGAAAGAGGCCTGGCCAGCCCTGATTACAAATGGATTACTAAAAATAACTCGAGAAGGAGCGACAAGAGAAGTCGACCAACAAAAGGCGTGCGCTAGAAGGGACACAGCTCGTCCCAAAAAGTCATGACCTCACGAAAAGCTATCAAAACTGTTCAGACCAAAAAGGTTCCATAAGAACATTAGCGAGTCATCGAACAAAGCTAGCTTCAAAGGTCACTCCGACTAAAGCAGGAAATGAACCAACACAAAGGCAATCAAAAGAGGTCAGACAGCAAAGTCCAACACTATAAAGATTCCTGGAAGCAGTAAAATGTTGCAAACAAACACATCAAAAGAAACATAACCATCATAAAAAAAGACTCAGTAGGCAACCTGGAAGAGGACCTCAAGAGTTCAAAAGTACTTTGTTGCATTGAAGCAACTAACAGTCAAAGGAACCAAGATATAACCAAAATTACAAAAATAGAGTCCAAAAGCCTACAAGTCGGGCTGTGGAGACAAAAACATATAAAATCATAAGGGATGCAAAGTTTCCCCAGTAGCAGCGTTAGTAGTAGAAAAAGGAGGAATGATATTCACAAGGACAGCGTCGATGGTCCCATCCTCACGATTGAGTATCTCACAATCCGGATCGGGTTGGGGACGCTCAACCTCGGCAGTAGGATTTGAAGAAGTCGTGGTGGCAGAGGCTTTGACTGGCGGCACAGGGGGAGGATTTTCCTCTTCATCCTCATCTGGGGCAAGGACGATTTTACCATCCTCCACAATGTTGTCAAAACTGAAGAGAGTCAGGTCGAGCTCGGGAGCAAGAACTCGAACCTGCGCCTTCAAGTTTTCATAGGCATCAGTCACACTGCCTAGAAGATGACCCTAGAGCTCAGTATAGTCAGCCGGAGCAGACTCCAGCCTCTCCCTGGTCTCCAGCAGCTCACCATAAGTACGAGTATAACTCTCCTTTGACTTCTTGGACATCTCCTCGGCCAAATTGGCAGCCGATTCAGCTCTGGTAGCCTGAGACTTTTCCTTCTCCAAATCCAACTCCAGCTTAATAACTCTAGCATGAAGCTCGTCCTTCAGACCTTTGATCTGATCAAACTCCGACTTTGCATCCTCCAAAAACTCCTTCGTTGAATGAATTGGGGAACCCTGGACAGTTCGAGACAAGGCTGCACCCATATGGGCCATCCGAATGCTATTGCTGGTAATAAAATTCAAATGACAAAGAATGGACACATCGTCCATGGGAAGTCGACCAAAAGGGGCAATCTGGTTATCCACAAACCCCACCGCATCGAAATCAGGGGCGTCCAGGTCAAAGGGCTCAACAATTTTCTGCTTCCTGGGTGGAGGACCAGTAGCAGAGGAAAAGGCAGCACCAAAGGTCGGCTGGGGAGGATCAGAAGAATCCAAGCGAACCTGGGGAGTTGGGATGATCTTTCTCGGCCCAGAAGTGTCCAAGGTCGACCTCCTCAGTGTAACATTAGAAGATCCCTCCCCAGAACCTTTGGTCGAAATGTTCTGGGTAGCAGTTGCCTTTCTTGCCCTCTTAAAAGCCTCCATAGATTCAGTAGTCTTCACCATTTCTGAAAAAATAAAGCAGCAAAACCAAAGTTGCAAGTTAGAAAGAGATGGATTGACAAAGATCCACAAAAGGAACAAAGACATCTCGCAACGGCCAAAGGAAGGCCAAGAATGCTTTGCTGAAAGGTATGAAGTCTTGAAAAAAGAAATTACTTAAAAGGCAAAAGCACAAATCAAAACGGCGCTAAAAAGTTATCCAAACAAACTATAAAAAGGTTCCCCATCGGAACACTACCTAAAAGGTTGTTAGATTATGACTAAAAAGCCCGAGCAGTGAAGACAAACAAGTCGGAAGAAGGCTGAAAGACCTCTCAACAAACTAAAAAGGACAATACCAGACTCACACAAGGAGAAACTACTCAACATCAACCAAAGTCAGGATGCTTGAGCACGACTTCCACAAAGAGATCGAAGCTCTGAAAGCACGATCTCACGGAAAGGTCCGAACTCAAGCAGGTGCACTGTTCATACATCGGTTCGAGCTATAAAGGACCGGGTTGGCCGACCTCTTAGAAGGTTGGCCCATGACCGACCTCTTAGAAAGTTGGATCATGACCGACCTCTTGGAAGGTTGGCCCATTACCGACCTCTTCACAAAGAGTTCGGCCAAATCGTCAAAAGAGGCCAAAGCAGGCCCAAACGAAGGAACACAGCCCAATCTAAAGGCAGCCAAAGATTAGAAAGATAAGGGCGGTTTCCCTTAAAGATAAGATGACTTCACTCAAAGATAAGATAAGATGAGATAACTATCTTATCCCCAGAAAGGTCACTCCACACTACTATAAATACACTAGAGCACCCAGGTATAACTAAGACTCTGATTCTACTAAAAATCTGCTTAAAGCCCATGCTAACTTAAGCATCGGAGTCTCTTGTAGGTACCACCACCCTCAGGTGACGAAGGATCAGCAGCATTTCCTGCTCCACCAGTTCCATTAGGTCGGACACGACAGCTCCGGCCATCAGATCCAACAAGTCAGACACGACAGCTCCGGCCACCACAGCAAATCTAATCCGAGATCGACCTTCAGTTTTAGGTAACCCTCGGAACAGGTAGATTAATTGGAAGTTCTATCCTTGTTGGATTTTCCTAAGTGGAATAGCAAGAGGTTGTTATTTTCACTTCATTAACCCTTACTAAATAAAGAAAAGTCAAGTGATTGAGCTAAATCTTATTCACAAGTCCTAATCTTCTTCTTATAGAAGGATTAGCGTTAGTAAATAGAGAGTTAGCCAACAACTTCCAATTGAACTAATCACTTGAGTATTCCAACTCAAGAGTCTCCATTTAATCAACCCCCAAGTCAGGTTGGGAGTCAACTCTATTGACATGAATATAACGTTCACAGGCATAAAAAGGGAATAAGAAGAAGACATGATAAATTAAATAAAATAGGGATTGAAAATTAATTAAAGGTAAAAATAGTTCTTCGCATTAATAAATCCTAAAATCATAAACATATGTATTTGAATAGGGTTAAGAGGTAATCAAAAAGAGTAAAGGAATAAGAAAACAAACTAGAATAATGTAACTTCAACGGAGGTAGTGACTCTTCTCAATATCCAAAGCAAAATCATCAAAAGCATAAAAACTAGAAATCAATGAATGTGTAGAAAACCTAGAGGAAGTATGTATTTTCTCTAAGATTCAAACCTAAAACTAAAACTATGCGAATGAGAATGTGCATTGAGTCTCTGCTCGTCCCCTGGCTCTAGTCTGTGTTTATAGGCCAAAAAACTGGGTCGAAACTCGGCCCAAAATCGCCCCCAGCATTTTCTGCGATTTCTGCAGGTAGCGCATGTCACGCGTATGCGTCAGTCACGCATACGCGTCGCTGGTCATTTTCGCGTACCACGCGTATGCGTCACTGTGCAAACTCTGATTCACGCGCACGTATGAGCCATGCGTGCACGTCGCTTCTCGCTGGTTGTCTCCATTATTTCTTGTGCTCCTTCCATTTTTGCAAGCTTCCTCTCCATCCTCTAAGTCATTCCTGCCCTATAAAGCCTGAAAATACTTAACGCACATATCACGACATCGAATGGTATAAAGGGAATTAAAAATACATAATTTAAAGGCTTAGGAAGCAAATTTTCAATTATAGAACAAAACTAGGAAGGAACTGTAAAATCATGCAAAGTGTATGAATAAGTGTGCAAAGACTTGATAAAAACCACTCAATTGAGCACAAGATAAACCATAAAATAGTGGTTTATCACACACCCTAGAGAACTTACAAAGCTCCTCAAATCGGTTAGTGTAGTCCGCCACAGATAAGGAACCTTGCTTCAGCTGCATAAGTTCCATCTCCTTCGCTTCCCTTACAGACTCAGGAAAGTACTTCTTGTAGAAGGCCGTCTGGAATACATCCCAAGGGATATCGGCATTCTAAAGCTGGAGCAAGCAGCATTCTCCTTGCCACCAATGCTGGGCCTCTCCCAAAAGCTGATAAGCAGCAAACTATACATATTGGTTGTTCGGAAAAGGTTGTGCTTGCCAAGGTCATTGGAGCACCTCCCATGTTATCTCCATTCCCTTTAACATTATCATTCGCGTTCCTTCGCCATTCCCGTTTCCATTCCCAGCCGGTTGGCCTAACCTCTGCACAGCTTGTAGAGTCACAGCAGCATTAGCTTCCATGGTGTTCGCAAGATTCGCCATTGCTGCCATGAACTCGACATGGTTATCGGCCGATTGCGTATTTCTCCTCTCGACTCGTGAACGTGTACGACCTGGTCACTGAGTGGTCATTAGGGTTCTTGTCTATACCAAACAATCGATATCAATGTGATCAGTCTCAATATCAAAAGCCTAGTGCTTCAATTATCCCAAACAAGCACTCACAAACAAGCATGCTATGCATGTATCAAGTAAAAACCTAATAGTATCAAAGAAAAGACACACAGAGTATGCAATGAAGCACAATCGGTCCATCCCTCAGGCTCACGAGGATGAACCACTCTGATACCACTAAATGTAACACCCTAATTACCCTAAGCCTTATCTCGCATCGTAAAGCAAAGGTTAATCAAAGGTTACGACGGTTCTAAGCTCATACATGTAATATATAGAAAGAAATAATATATTCTAGAAGCCCGATAAAGGATATAGCTCAAAAACAGGATTTGAAAAGTGCAAAACGTACTCACGAAGCTACAATTTAATGCACAAGATGTATATATAATATAACAAAAGATAGGAGTATAGTAGTACAAGAATCTAACCACGGCTTGCGGAATTTAAGCCGGCTAGTTATATACAAACCATATAGCAGTTTAGAAGTTAAAATGGCTTATACAAGTTTTTCTCTCAAAATAAGCCTCTAGGCAAAAGTAAAATACAACAGATGAGAGATATAAACAAAATAATCAAAAGAGATCCAAAACAGATAAGGATTCTTCGCTTCTATCACCATCCAAGAAACTCACCGAGGTGGGTTGCGACCTGCATCTGAAAAATAACAACAGAATAGAGTATGAGAACCGGAGGTTCTCAGTATGGTAACAGTGCCCAGTGATATCAGATATAAGACTCCGGGATGCCAGAGGCAATCCTAGAACTTCATATCCATCACAAGATTCATCTTAAAGCATACTAAAATAATAAAGCGTAACTTAAAATTTAACATGAATAAAAAGGTAATCTAACTTAGTGGATTTTCTAACTAACAACTCTCCACTGTCCCACAGTGTTCACCAACCTATCCTCCATGCGATCCCATTGCCACCGCCTTCCGAGCCTCCTCAATCCTAGTAGAAAGCACAATTAATTTCAATGCAAGTAAAACACAAGTATAGGCATATATATCAAGTAATTCAAATAGGCAATTAGGCATGTTATACAATTAGGCAAACAATTACAAGTCGACAAAGCATACAAACAGATAGAAGATGCACATGATGAAAGCCTGTCCTACTGGCTGTGATATCACATTGTCGGTTCAACTGCCAATCCGACACATCTCCATGGAGATGTCGCCCTTCGGAATCATCATTGGGAACCCCCGATATATGGTGCTTAGAACACCATCCAGGATTTTGTGCCTGCACACTCTATTGATCCGAAGGGATGCGAGCGGGATACTCTTGCCACGGACCTCACATCTCAACGCAAGCGAGACGAACCACCGCCCTTACCCCACCGCCGCTACCTCGACAGGCGGGATCGAACCGCTGATAAACCCATATTTTATGATGTATTTTGTGCTCAATTTAAGCGATTTATTCAATCCTTCACCCACTTATTCATGTAAATTACATGGTTTTACTTTCCCTTCCTTATTATGTGATATATGTGAAAAAAATGTTTCCTATGCTTTAAAAATATTAATTTTAATTACCCTTTATTACCATTCGATGCCGTGATTTGTGTGTTAAGTATTTTCAGATCTCCCAAGGCAGGAATGGCTTAGAGGACAGAAAGGAAACATACAAAATTGGAGGGAAAGCACAAAAATGGAGTTTTGAAGAAAAGGGCAGCGACGCGAACGCATGGACGACTCAGCCGCGTGCCTAGCGCGAAAAGGCAGCGACGCGAACGCATGGACGACGCAGACGCGTGCCTTGAGTAGAACACAAATGACGCGTACGCGTGACCAAAGAGAACGCGTGACAAGGAAAACTCTCAGATGACGCAAACGCGTGACCTACGCGAACGCGTGACAGACACCACGCACCAGAATTTCCAGAAAACGCCCCTAGCGATTTCTGGAACCCTTTTGGCCAAGATCCATGTCCAGAAAACACAAATTAGAGGTTATAAAGTGGGGGAATGCATCCATTCAGGGGGATGTCTTCCATTATTCACTTTTCATAATTTAGATGTAGTTTTTAGAGAGAGAGGTTCTCTCCTCTCTCTTAGGATTTAAGATTTTAGGATTTCTATTAGTTTAGTTCAATTCATCTTCAGTCACAGGTTCAACATTCCTTTTACTTTTTATTTCTCTTCTACTTTCAGATACTTTAATGCTTTTATTTGTTAATTACTTATGTTGCCAAATTGACTTATGAACCTTTCATGTTAGGATTTTCTTTATTTAATATAAACCTGAGGTATTTCAGATTTATGATTCTTATTTAACTTTTTATATTCTTGGCTTTAATTGATTAATTGGAGACTCTTGAGTTATCAAACTCATCGTGATTGATAATTGTTATTTTTGCTAATTGAATTGAATTCCGATAACTCTTGTCCTCTCTTAAGAATTGGCTAGGACTTGAAGATCAAACTAATTAGTCCACTTGACTTTCCTTTGCTTTAGTAAAAGTTAACTAAGTGGGATTAAAACTCAATTCTCATCACCATCGATAAGATAAAACTAGGATAGGACTTCCAAATTTTCGTACCTTGCTAAGAGTTTTATTAGTTATTAATTTATTAATTCCTACAATTTATTTCCCTTGTTCAAACCTTTGGAAACCCAAAAACACTGTTTTTCATAACCAATAATAATTCATACTTCCCTGCAATTCCTTGAGAAGACGACCCGAGGTTTGAATACATCGGATTATAAATTTTATTGGGTTTGTTACTTGTGACAACCAAAACTTTTGTACGAAAGGATTTTTTGTCGTTCTAGAAGCTATACTTACAATCCAATTATATTTGTGAATTTCTTTACCGATAGGAAATCAGTTCGTCAAAATGGCGCCGTTGCAGGGGAGTTGCAAACGTGTGCCTTATTATTGGTTATTGTAAATATTTTTCTTTTTCTTGTTTATTTGTTTCTGTTTTCATTTTTAATTCCTATTAGCTACCATGAGTTCTCACCCCTCTCACTTTGAGTTTGGTTCTAATATTGTTGAAGGGAATGAAAGCTATAATAGGAACATGCATCAAGGTCAGAACAGCCAAAGATGGATGGGGCCACGAGGACTTGATCAACCCTTTAGGCAACAACACTCTCCACAGTATCACAGACGACGACCATTCTACAATGCATGCCAAGGCAATAGATACGGTGGATCCCTTTGTAGTTACCAACAAGTCCCACCCTGTGCTATTGAACCACCCTCTCAACATAGCTTTGAACCACTACACTCACAAGCTCCCTACAACCCTAATCAATATCCACTCCGACTCCAGTCCAATTACTCCCAAGAACCACCACATTCTTATTATGAGCCCTCTCTCCCAATCAATGAACCCTCATATTCACCCCAATCTCCAATGGGTGACACCCTTCGTGTTCTTCTTCAAGGGCAAGCGAAGATGCAAAGGGACGTACTGGAACTCACTATTGCCTTAACCGAGGTAGTAAATAAATTAGCTTCCCAATATCTGAGCACTCAAAGTACTCCCATGGCTATATGTGGGGAATCAAAAGAAGAGCGTAGCATGAAGGAGACACTAGAAACTTCGGTGGACAATGAGGAGCATGGCTTTATATTGGAACAAGTGGAGGAAGCCATAATAGTTGTAGAGGAAGAAGTGGTTGAAGATTTAGGAGATGTTGAACCTCCATGAGAATCAACAACTGTAAAGGATTCCGCCGAAAAGTTCGAATTTGATGCCAAGGAGGATAGTGCACAACCTCCAAAGCATATACCCTGTGAAAAATTGGCCGGAACAAACCAAGAAGTTGATTCCATGGGCAATAATAATCATGAATCAAGCTCTCCTAATCATGAACTTAATCCGCAACTGAACTCCTTGAGCCTGAAGAACCTTATCCAAGTGAATACGAAGATGATGTCGAGGTAGATTTCTCTCAACCTCCAACGTATGACTTAAGTGACGAGGAAGACATAGAAGACTTTGATCAGGACGTAGTTGCAGTTGAAGAATTTTGCAAGGAAGTGGAGGAATTCACAGAAGAAAATAAGGGAGTAGAGCTTACAGAACCACTAAAAACACCTATCCCAACGCCATTACCACCTAATACAAGCTTCAAGTGGGTACAATCTTTAACCTTTATCTTTACTTTTCTACTTGAATATGGTTTGCTTGAAACAGATGGCCAACTTAGAGCTCTCTGTGGCTTTAAGAGTAAGAGGGAAATGGCTCGTACTCAGAGCTGGTGTGCAAGATTCAATAAGATTCCATGCTTCAATTCGAAGTACACGGATTGGTATCAAGTTCAATTGAATGGGTCTCGGAAGACGTTTGGTCATCTTGGTGAGAATACAATTTCTAAACCGCCTGGATTGAAGAATATAGATCAAGACAAGGGCGGATTTAAAAGCGAAGTTTGGGATCCTGGAATCTATTCTGATATTCAACACCCCGGGAGCCAAAGAATCTTTTTGAGGCTGCTCAAAGGATTTACGTGCCTTGCTTGGGACCCCGGAGGCTGTTGGAATTCCAAACACTGATGGAGATTTTTGGATGAATTCAAGCATAAGCCACCATAGCAGGAAGCTCCTCAAATGTCCAACTTAAGGACTTTAACTAAAAATGCTAGGTGGGAGACAACCCACCATGGTATGATCGTTCCTGTTTCAATTTTATTTCGTTTTGTTTGTTTTTATATTGTTTTATTTTCATTGAACCTGGATATTATTTGTGGCATTTACATTAGCATTGCGTACTGCATAATTGCATAATTGCATCAAATAAATAAAAAAAATAATAATAAAAATATAAAATCACCCCACGCGAGCGCGTAGGCCACGCGTGGGCATGGAGTAGAAATCGGCATAAGATCCAACATCCAGAAAGTTGGGCTGGAATCGTGCAGCTGGTGTGTGTTTAGCACAAAACGGCCCACGCGTTCGCGTCGCTGACACGAACGCGTCACTCGCAAAACACTCATCCCACGCAAAAGTGTGAGCGACGCGTCCGCTTCGCATGGATATAATGGCCCCGTAAATGGAAACAGAGACTTACGCTGAAATGACGCTAGAAGTATGCGTCTAGCACAATTTACAGCGACGCGGTCGCGTGCTTCACGCATCCGCGTCACCCATCTTTTACCCAACCCATGCGACTGCGTCAATCACGCGACCGCATCAAACCCATTTCACCCTAGTCACGCGATCGCGTGCTCCACGCGTTCGCGTGGATTCAAAAATACTAACCCCCTTCACGCATAACACTACCCCTCGCGTCGCCCATTCATCCCTAACCCTCCTCTCACCTTTTCTCTTCCCCTCCTCTGCAACCACTACCGCACAACGCCACCGCGCCACCCATCTCACCCACCGCCGCCCACACCACCGCACCACACCACTGACACCCCCCTCTCTTCTTTCTCTTCTTCCTCCACACTCTCTTCCACCCCTCTCCCCCACCGCCGCCCCCATCACCGAGCCGCCACCACCGCGCCACCCACATAGGACCGCCGACCAACCCCCCTCCAACCCTACCCTCTTATCCCTTCATCCCCTTCTCCAACCTTAACCCTCATCCACCCAGCCCCACCGAACCACCCTTGCTGCCACCGTACATTGCCACCGCGCCACCCTCCCATCACCGCTGCGTCACCACCACCATCTCTCTGCCCTTACCTCTGTTCATACCAGGTTTCGCCGAACACCGATTTCTCTATCTTCCATAGTTCGTTGCATATTTTTCAGATTCTGTTCAATTTAGGATAGTTAGCGATGCATGTTTGTAGTAGATTCTAGGTGGTTAGGTAGCTAGGATGTGGTTAGTGGATTTAGGCCTGATAATTGTGCCGTTCTTGTTACTTGTTTTACCTATTCTGCAATTTTGATCTAGCTGTCATGTTAATACTATTCATATGCTGTTCTTTAATGTTTCATGCTACTGTTAAGACTATTCTTTACTACTCCTATTGTTTGTGACTCTTTGCAGCGCTTTTTAATCTCATATGACCTGTTTTTCTTGTTGTTTATTACCGGGGAACATCCAATTTTAGCCGGAATGCTGCCCAATTTTCTGCAAATTATTTCATTTTTTTTCATGCATAGGTTTTGGCAATTTTGAATTCGCATTACTTGGCTACAACCAAACCAATTCATGAATGCACGGGCTAGCATTCTTATCCCTTTCGATTCCCTGGCTAGTAAATTGCATTATTGATGATTTCATTTTAATTTTTGCTACTCTCGTATCTATCTGATTTATCATCAATAACCTGATATCCTTGCTTGAATATGAGTTGACTGTTCTTTAAATTTGTGAATCTCTTGTTACCTAGGAAACCGATAATCATGCCACTTACTTTAACTTTCTTTTTGCTAACTCACTGCTTTAACTTTCTAACTTCCTTTCTCACTCCTAACCATTTTCACTTTCAAACTTCTCTTGTCGGTTTTTCACTAACTACTTTAACTTTCTAACTCAGGGCATGATCATTATTTTTCCTATTTAACTTGAATTCCACTTATCATATATTTTGGATTGTTTTTTTTCTCTTTTCAGACTTTTTCACTCGTATACAATCCAAATTGCACATATCTTCAACTCATTTCATGCTTCTCTTGCTCTTTTGCCACTCTGTGCTCATATTGCTATTATTCTATTAGCCTACTTATTTTCCTGCTATTGTTATTCAATTATATCCTAGAATTTCTGCTTTTCAGGATGTCTGACCTTCAACGCAAAGGAAAAGGAAAAATAACCACTGGCAAAAAGAAAAGAGGCGAATCCTCTAGGACCATCCTTGACATTTTGCATGACGACTCCTGGCGGGAAAAGCACTTTACCCCGCAGGAGAAGGCTGACCAGCTACTCACTGCCACAGATCCAGTTAAATTTGCAAACAAATACTGTGAGCTAAAGTATCCAGTGTTTGCCACTTCCAGGAACCTGTACCTAGAAAGAACTCTAAAAATTCCAGAAGAACTACAGCAGTACACCTCCGAACAGATAAAACAGAGAGGCTGGTTCTTCTTGGAACGAAACTTGACAGAGGTGAATGCTTCCTGGGTCAGAGAATTTTACTGTAACTATTTCAAGACTTCCCTGGATGCAGTGCACCTCAGAGGGAAACATATTTTGGTCACTGAGGAAGCTATTGAGGACATCCTCCACCTTCAGCCTAAG
The DNA here is from genome assembly GCF_003086295.3 of Arachis hypogaea. Taxonomy (NCBI): domain Eukaryota; kingdom Viridiplantae; phylum Streptophyta; class Magnoliopsida; order Fabales; family Fabaceae; genus Arachis; species Arachis hypogaea. Next base: position 86,216,493 of record NC_092052.1, read on the forward strand.
TCGGATCAGCCTGACGGTTACCAAAAGGCTGAAGAGGATATGAGATTTATGAGATTTGACTGGGATGCTGTCAAGCAGAGAATAGCCCTTGATCCTACTGTCCCATGGGTCATGGGAAAGAATACAGTGATGCCTAAGGGAATCAAGCTGATATATCTGAATGATGAGGCTTGGCTTTGGCACCAGATTCTGAGCAACTATGTGATGCCGAGCACTCATGAGACAGAGCTGCCCGCTGCTATGATCACCCTTATTTGGTGCGTGATGGAGGGTAAGGACCTGTATCTTCCACGTTTCATCCGGTATTATATGGCCAGGGTCCATGTCAGAGGCACTCTCCTTTTCCCTTATCTGATCACCCAGCTAGGCCGTCGAGCTGACGTGCCTTGGGTGTTGGCTGATGCGAAGTCGACTGCTGCAAACTGCAAGAAGATCATTCCACACAGTAGGAAGTTTCAGGCTTTAGGCTACAGACCCCCATTCCTCACCGCTCCTGCTGAGGCAGCCACATCTTCAGCTGCCCCTTCTGCATCCACTACTGTACCAGCCTCATCCACTGCACATCCACCTGCTCCTGAGACGATTTATCATTTGGTTCATCGACTCTTTGCCTGCCTGGATTGTATGGAGCATCACGACAAGCAGCGCTATGAGCACCTCAAGTTGATGATCCGATCCGACAGCGACATCCCCTCCGAGCCCGACACCCCTTCTGATACATCTGAGGTAGAGGCGGATGATCATGAGGAGGAGACACATGCCCAGGCTGAGCAGGCGGGACCAGAGCAGGCTGCGACACAGCATGAGGAGCCACACCAGATCCAGGCAGCAGACTCAGAGATTCCTCTACAGTCAGCGCCTCCACTACAGCAGACAAATCCTCCTACACTTATCCAGTGTGCAGACTTTCAGGCCACCACAGAGACTCCAGCAGCCCATTCTTCCGGTGATGACACTTCTTCACACCCAGCTTGAGTGAGCATCGAGGACGATGCTATATTTTAAGTGTGGGGAGGTCACCATCCCTGGCGTATCTTTTTGGTGAACCACTACAGATTCTTTTATCTTATTTTGTTTATTTTTTTGTACTTTTATCTTTATTTTTATTTTTTAGTACTTACACATTGTTCTTTTGCTGTATTTTTACTTTATTTCCGCATTTTGCAGTTTAGTTTATATCTTAGATATTTAGTTTAGTTTGCAATTCTAAACTTATTAGTTATAGAATATGTGGATTAATTAATATGGTTTACCCTTTTAGCATATAATAGTTTGGTTTAATTGAAAATAAAAGGAGTAAACTAGAAACTTTAGTAAATTAAAACAATCCACACACCTTGTATATATAGCATTACATGTTAGTTAGTTAACGACATTTCTTCAAGGAGGAACACTAAAATTTTAAGGGCCACCCTAAGATTTACATTGAGTTGAATGGAAACTCTTGATTTCTACTTGCATGACATGTATAACTGATATATGATTTTTGAGCTGGAGAACACACAGCCTGTGAGTTTTGAGCTTAATTGTATGGTTACATTCAAACCATACATTTCATTCCTGTGTGTTTTGCCCTTCTTTTTCATTCTGGTGTTCTTTACTTTGTTTTAATCTATATATCCAATATAGAATATAGATACATACCAAGAGATGATTGAGGCCATCATTTGAATTTTTCCTTACTTATCCCAAATTAGCCTACCTTTTACATCACCCTTGTTAGCCCCCTTGAACCTTTTAATTCCCTCTTGTTCTATAACCACATTACTAGCCTTAAGCAGAAAAAACAAAATAAAAATCCCAATTTGAATCCTTGGTTAGCTTGAGATAGATATTGTGTACAAATTAAGTGTGGAGAATTTTATGGGAACATGGGATGATAGAAACAAAGTAAGGATTTAAAATGAATAAGTTATTTTAGAAATTTGGGAAGCATGCTCATGTGACATCAAAATAACTAAATTACCATGTGCATCAAATATATATATATATATTCAGTATTTAAATAAGGGAATACAAAAAAATTCCCCAAATTCAAAATAAAAAGAATCAATGCACATAGAACAAAATTTAAAAGTAAATTTGATACATGAGAATGTAACACAAAAGTGGGAAGAAGTTTGGGTTGCTAGGTAAAGCACTTTAAATTATATAAAGTATGTATGTTAGGTGAGATCTTAGACTAATCAAGGATTCACTTTGTTAGCTCACTTAGCCTTATACATATACCCTTACCTTCACCTTGGCCCCATTACAACCTTAAAAAAGACCTCATGATTTTTGTATGTCCGTATTCCATAGTTGTTGATTGGTTAGATGAAGAACAAAGTTTTAGAAAGCAAGGATAGAAAAAGAATAGAGTGATTAACCCAATAAACACTGAGTGACTAGAGAGTAAACATAAAATCCAGTGAGGGTTCAATAGCTCATCACCATATGTCTCTGCTTAATTGTTAATTGTCTTGCAAGTTTGTGAAATACTTTTACCCATCTCAATTGTAAAAGTGCTTTAACATTATCTAAGGTTTGGCTATGCATATCTGATTTCTTGAGGATATGAATTATTTTAACCACATGTAAGCTTTATATACAAGTGAATAATAACTAGAATTGCATGACTCATTTAGGTAGTTTGCATTTAGAATAGAATGCATTGCATGAGATTCCACCATTTTAACTTTACCCTTTCTCTTGGATTTAGCATGAGGACATGCTATTGTTTAAGTGTGAGGAGGTTGATAAACCAATATTTTATGATGTATTTTGTGCTCAATTTAAGTGATATATTCAATCCTTCACCCACTTATTCATGTAAATTACATGGTTTTACTTTCCCTTCCTTATTATGTGATATATGTGAAAAACATGTTTCCTATGCTTTAAAAATATTAATTTTAATTACCCTTTATTACCATTCGATGCCGTGATTTGTGTGTTAAGTATTTTCAGATCTCCCAAGGTAGGAATGGCTCAGAGGACAGAAAGAAAATATACAAAATTGGAAGGAAAGCACAAAAATGGAGTTTTCAAGAAAAGGGTAGCGACGTGAACGCATGGACGACGCAGCCGCGTGCCTAGCGCGAAAAGGTAGCGACGCGAATGCATGGACGATGCAGATGCGTGCCTTGATCGAAGCGAACACGTGACAAGGGAAACTCTTAGATGACGCGAACGCGTGACCTACGCGAACGCGTGACAGACGCCACGCACCAAAATTTCTAGAAAATGCCCCCAGCGATTTCTGGAACCCTTTTGGCCCAGATCCAAGTCCAGAAAACACAGATTAGAGGTTATAAAGTGGGAGAATGCATCCATTCAGGGGGATGTCTTCCATTTCTCACTTTTCATAATTTAGATGTAGTTTTTAGAGAGAGAGGTTCTCTCCTCTCTCTTAGGATTTAGGATTTTAGGATTTCTATTAGTTTAGTTCAATTCATCTTTAGTCACAGGTTCAATATTCTTTTTACTTTATATTTCTCTTCTACTTTCAGACACTTTAATGCTTTTATTTGTTAATTACTTATGTTGCCAAATTGAGTTATGAACCATTCATGTTAGGATTTTCTTTATTTAATATAAAACTGAGGTATTTCAGATTTATGATTCTTATTTAGCTTTTTATATTCTTGGCTTTAATTGATTAATTGGAGACACTTGAGTTATCAAACTCGTCGTGATTGATAATTATTAGTTTTGCTAATTGAATTGAATTCCGATAACTCTAGTCCTCTCTTAAGAATTGGCTAGGACTTGAAGATCAAACTAATTAGTCCACTTGACTTTCCTTTGCTTTAGTAAAGGTTAACTAAGTAGGAATAAAACTCAATTCTCATCACCATCGATAAGGATAACTAGGATAGGACTTCCAAATTTTCATACCTTGCCAAGAGTTTTATTAGTTATTAATTTATTAATTCCTGTAATTTATTTCCCTTGTTCAAACCTTTTGAAACCCAAAAACACTGTTTTTCATAACCAATAATAATTCATACTTCCCTGCAATTCCTTGAGAAGACGACCCGAGGTTTGAATACTTCGGTTTATAAATTTTATTAGGTTTGTTACTTGTGACAACCAAAACTTTTGTACGAAAGGATTTTTTGCCGGTCTAGAAGCTATACTTACAACGCAATTATATTTGTGAATTTCTTTACCGATAGGAAATCAGTTTGTCAACCGCCGTCCCTGCCGGGTGCATAGCGTCTCAATAAATCTCAGTATAAAACAATACTTCAGTGGTTTTCAGAAAACATTTTCCAGTATAGTTTGGATCCATTATTTCATTCCGAGTCCTCGACTCATTTCAACCACTGACAATTCAACATTTTCATTTCGAACTCAATAGTTCGTCACTTTCTCAATTTACTTTCAATAATCGTCAATTCATTACTCTTCATTTTCTCTCAACCAAACCCATCCTCAGTACACCAGAAACCTAAACCTCCGTTCTCTAACTTTTCAAAATAATTACCAATTAATTCTACTTAGGACTGTTCCCATGTTCTGATACCCAAAAATATGCCCAAGAATCTTAAAAAGGTGTCACAGAAGTTTACAAGCGCGTTGGGAAGGTGAAATAGTTGAAAACAAAGTTTTAGTTGGAAAACAGGACATGTGCGTATGCACAGGGGTGTGCGTGCGCATGCCCAGCAGATTTTCAAAAAGTGTGTGTACGAATAAAGGTGTGCGTATGCACAAGTACAAATTTTTACAATTCTGTTCGCTCGCACAAGGCATGCTAGTGCCCTCAACCGAATGCACCTTCCAACATGTGCGTGCGCACAGGGCTATTCGTGTGCACAGGTTGTAATGCTTCATTGGTTATGTGTGCGCACAGGTTATGTTAGCGCTCTCAACAAAAGGCTTTCCCCTATGTGTGTCTACGCACAAGGCTATGCGTGCGCACAGGTTCAAAAAATCACGGGGGTGTGCATGCGCACACAAACCAAAAATCACAAAATTCTTCAACTTTGTAGAATTTCAGATTTTGACACCAAATTTTGAATGATCATAACTTCCTCTACAAAAATCCAAAATTTACAAACTTTATATCAATTTGAATATTTTTCAATTAACTTTAATTCTAAATAAGTTTCAATTGATTTTGAAAACTGAGGCACAAGTTATGACCCGTCAAAGTTCACTAAAAAGCAGTTTTTACCTAATTTTCACAAGTACTCAGTTTCTTTCCAAATTCTCAACCAACATCAAATCAAAACAACACTAAACTCTAATTTACATTACAATATACCCTCTAGGGCCATAATTCACCATTCATACCAATTTTTCAATGAACTTTAATTCTAAACAAGTTTCAACCAATTTTGAAAAATGAGGCACAAGTTATGACCCATCAAAGTTCACTAAAATCCAGTTTTTACCAAATTTTCACAAGTACTCAATTTTTTTACAAATTCTCAACCAACATTAAACCAAAACAATACCAAACTCCAATTTACATCACAATATACCCTCTAGGACCATAATTCACCATTCATACCAATTTTTCCACCCACATTTCTATATCATCAACCTCAACATCACATATATCACACTAAACCATTTTTCAATCCACACAATCATCCATCATCATTATATCATTCACAATCATCATAATTAATTCATTCAACCTCAATCTCACTCTTCAACATCAATTTATCAACATTAATAATCACAATTCATCATAATAGCCAAAGCTCATCAATTCATCATGCATCATATCTCAATAATTCCAACAACCAATTTAATTCAATCCTATCCTATGGGTCACTAGCCTAAGTGTCCAGAAATATTATATATTACATAGAAGAAACCGAAACCATACCTTGGCCGATTTCCAATATGAACCAAGACCCCAAATGAGTGCAATTTAATCTTTCCACCACAAGCAAGTCACCAATTCAACTCCAATAAACACCAACAAGCTCCAACAATTGCCAACAACTACAACTTCAAGCTATAATACACATAATTCATAACTAATCAACCTCGGGTTCAACTTAATCACAATTTCACAATGATTTAAGAATAACTTACCTTACTCAACAGTTTTGGAGGCCAAACCCAAAGGTAATCAAAGACTAGAGTGTACCTAAACACCCAAAATCACAAAAATTCATTCAATACAAAACCCTAAGAATTTGAAATTTTTGAGGGAAGAACTGAGAGGAATTTCATGACGTCCTTACCAGTTTCTTGAGTGGGTTCTTTAGAGCTCTTCACGAGGATCGCGTGGCCGCAAACGGTGCGGCGATCGGAGCTCCGTAGCTTAAGTTATGAGCCTGAGATGATGAGGATGAATAGTGTTAATGGGGGGTTTCTTCTCCTTCTCTTCTCAGCTGGTGTATGTGTGTTTAATGCCTAGTGGGTTCATTTAATGAACCCTTATATATGTTGGGCTTGAGCCCAACTTGGGACCGGTCTAACCCGTGATGCCAGGGCATCTTAGCCTAGTTTTACTAGTCTTTTTCCTATGTTTTTAATAGGTTTTATACACTTTCTTGAGTTACAAGTAAGCCATTTGGGTAGAAATTCATGTGTACTTGGATTCAATCAATCATGAGTAAATTGATGCATTTTCATGAGTTTTGTGCTATAATTGCTTATATGTCAAGGATAAGAAGAAGTGTCATGATTTTAGCATAGCTTTGATGCATTTGTTGATTGATGATAGGTGACCAAAAGGCTTGGAGGAAGGTTGAAAAAAGGGGATGGCAGGAATGGAAATGAATGCAGCATTGAGAAGATCGCGTTTGAGTTCACGTTTGCCTCAAACGTGAACTCAAACATGGATAACAGCAAAGCCACCCTGGATGACTCAACATTTACGCCAACGTTTGCCTCAAACATGAGGTCAAACATTGGCTTAAAAGAAGCACCTGGGAGGACTCAACGTTTGCGCCAACGTTTGCCTCAAACGTGAGGTCCAACGTTGGCTTAAAAGAAGCACCTGGGAGGACTCAACGTTTGCGCCAACGTTTGCCTCAAACGTGAGGTCAAACGTTGGCTTAATAATATACCCTGGAGGACTCAATGTTTGTGCCAACGTTTGCCTCAAACGTGAGGTCAAACATTGGCTAAAAATTACCTTGGGGAGAATCACGTTTGAGCTCACTTTTGACCTCAAACGTGAACTCAAATGTGAGTGACAGCAAACCCCCATTCTGCATGATGCCATTACAAGACGTTTGAGTCAACATTTGCCTCAAACGTTGACTCAAATGTAAATGATCCCAAAGTCCATAGTGCAAACGGATTTATTCTCAAGACTAAGAACAATCAACAGAGGCTATCTTCAGCCCAATTCCATCAAGGCCAAGGGCCCAAATTCAAGGCTTAATGATCATTAGAAGGAAGTGTATAAATAGAAGCTAGTTTGATTTAGGAAAAAAAACCTTTTTTCTTCTTTTAGAATTTTCACTTGTAATTTTGAGAGTTTTTACTTTGATTTTGGATCTGAGAGAATTGGGAGGAGAATTGAGTTCTCTTCCTCTAGGTTTTCTTGTCTACTTTTCTACATACTTTGCTTGAGTATTGGGTATTGAGATTTGAGGAAATTCTGTCTCAATCTCACCTTAAGATCTCTTTGTTCCTTTCTTTGCATAATTCAAGATTTGGTGATTTGAATTCAAGTTTCTTTACTGTTTGATCTTTAATTTGTTTGTAATTGTTCTTTGAGTTGGATCAAGGAAGGCAGTGAGATCTAGACTTGGATTTCTAGTCTCTTGACCCCTGAGATCTTCAACTTTCTTTTAGTTATTGCAATTAAGCTACATTTCATTTTCTGTTTGTCTTCTCAAGCGATTATTCTTCTCTTGTTTAGATCTGTTGCAGTTTAATTCATCCTTTACTTCTCTGTTTAATGCCATTTTACTTTCTCTTCTTTAATTTCTTCTATCCCAAGGCCCAAATCCTTTTATTATTCAAGCTATTTACATTTCTTACACTTTAAGCTTCATTTATTTACATTTCTTGCAATTTAAGTTTCTGTAATTTATATTACTTGCACTTTAAGATTCAGCTTCTTTACTTTCTTTGCCCTTTAATTTACAGTCAATTACCCCTCTCCCTTTAAATTTCATGCAATTTAGCTTCTGTTGAATACAAATCACTCAGATCAACTCTTGTTCACTTGACTAAATCAACCACCTAACTAAAATTGCTCAATCCTTCAATCCCTGTAGGATCGACCTCACTCACGTGAGTTATTATTACTTGATGCGACCCGATACACTTGCCGGTGAGTTTTGTGTTGGATCGTTTTCCACACATCAACCTGTTAGCGTTTTTAGCCCATTTGGCCCAACTTTGGGCCAAACCTTTAAAATTAACGCCCAGTTTTTTACTTTAATTATTTTTCTAAGGTTTTCTACTGTTTTTACTTTTTCTTGCATAGTACCGGGTGGATTTAAACCAGTTCGACCGGTTCAACTGTCGGTTCGTGATTTTTCACAGAAAATACATTTTCTGACTCAGAAAAATCTATTGAGTGCAAAAATCATATTTAAATCTTCAAATTCTCATTCTAAATTTTTGGATCCTATTTTGGGCAATATTAATTATTTACTTAAACGGTTAAATAGTTTCAGTTCCTACAAAAGGGGAAAGGCATAAGTCTTTAGACTTCAGGATATACTCCATTGGTCTTAACAGTGTCACAAATTTCCAAGAATTCAGATAGGAACTAATGTGGATCTTCCAGTAGAAGTCCATGGAACTTGCAATTCTGTTGCATCAGAGAGACTAATTGAGGCTTAAGCTCAAAGTTGTTATCTCTAATGGTAGGTATGGAAATACTTTTGCCATAGATGTCAGAAGTTAGTTCAATAAAGATACTAAGAACCTTCCTTGCATCTCCTCTATTATTTGGTTTAGCTGCCATATTTGTGTTTTCAGTTTCTTGTTCAAATAGCTCTGTGAGGTTTCCTCTGGAGTGTTATGCTTTAGTTTGTTATAAACGCTTTCTTAGGGTCCTCTCAGGTTCAGGATCAAGATCAAAGAGAGGTTATTTATTCTTGTTCCTGCTCATAAATAAGAAAAAGAAAACAAGAAAGAAGAAGAATGGGGGCTCTATGTCAAAGGATAGAGAACTCCCTGTGAGATGTGAAGAAGAAAGGAGAATGAAGATAGAAAAATGAGATGAAGAATTCGAATAAAAGCTAAGAGGTAAGAAGAGAAACTAAAATTAAAATATTTTTGTTTTTCATTTAATTTATTAATTAAATTCGAAAATAAAAGCTAATTAACTAAAAAGATTTGAAAATTAAATGATGAATTTTGAAAATGAAGACAGAGAAATAGAAAGGAAGTTTCCAAAAATAAAAGAGAGAGGAATTAGTTAGGAAGTTTTGAAAAAGAAGAAAGAGAAAACAAGTAATTAACTAAGAAAGACTTGAAAACATGATAAGATAGAAGATTTGAAAAAGATTTGAATTTAAAATTTTGAAATTTAAAAATTGGAAAGAAAAAGTCAACAAGATAAGATAGGAATTAAAAAGATTTGAATGAGATTTGATTTTAAAATTTGAATTTGAAATAAGATAAGATAAAGATTTGAAAAAGTTTTTATTTTTGAAAAGATTTGATTTTGAAATTTAATTCTAAGATAAGATAAGAGAAAGATAAAAAGATAAGATAAATAATTGAAAATATTTTGAATCTATTCTATTATATAAAAATCGGGTTTCTGCACTTAATGATAGAGCTGATGTGGCATGCTTCTAAGAGTGTTTCCTGATTTATTTCTTTTAACTCATTAAATACAAGTTATTACGATAACTAATTATATTAACTAATTGATTTGATTAGATATTTAAATATCACATAATTTATTATAATTTATATCAATTTAATTTAGTAGTATTTCCTAATTTATTTCTTTTAATGTTCTATTAGTATTTTTTAATTTATTTCTTTTAATTTATTAAGCTAAATTTATTATGTGTATTAATTAATTTGATTAATTTATTAGTTATTAAAATAATAAATCTATGAATAACACATGCAACCGGAATATTTTTAACTCAAAATCAAATTAAATCAAAACATATATATTATTGAGTCAAATTCAAATCATGTGAATTAAGGACTAAATTAAAATAAAATGATTTTTTACTTAATCAAATTGAATTAAATAAATACAAATTAATTTTGTTAGATAATCATGGTTTTTTGGTCTATTATATATAGATGGCCACACAATTATAAGAATCATCATTTTTATCACTTGCTATTTCAACTCTTCTTTTCTTCTTTTTTTTTCTTTATGTAGAATTTTTTTTATGTATAAATATACTCAAAATGAGAAGGCATGGATGAGTGTTTCATTGATTGTTTGTTTGATGAATACTATAACCTGAAAATATCTCAATTTAGGCATTCTATCACTGTCGATGGAAGTTAAACCTGTAGTAATTCAATGTAGCCAGTGTATTTCTTATAGTATTGGATAGAAATATTTATTAAAATGAATGTACCCATTTTATTGAATTTTATTTCTCAGTTGTTCGATTTTTATGTCATTCTTATGAATTTTTTCAAGGCACAAACAATAAAATAAGTTGACTTTAATATCATTAGAAGCTAAATTTAATTGTTCAAGTAAGCACCACTAATTATATTACTAAAGTAATTTTATAATAATAATGTGATTTATATTTTATTTTTTTTGAATAAATTCATTTTTAAATGTAAGAATTAGACTCAATTACGCTAAAATTTTAAAGATAATATAAAATTTCACAACAAAATTAACACTCTTAAGAAAATAAATTTATTTATGGCTCTTTCCTAATTATAAATAATAACAAGACTTAGGAAAAAATTTTAATGTCATTATTCTTATTAACTAAACCATAATAGTAGGTAGTTGATAGTTTCATAAGTGAAAATTATTAAGTTATAACGTAAAAACTAAAAACGAACAAGAAATAAAAATTCATAAAAGATATATATATATATATATATATATATATATATATATATATATATATTATCAGTTTTATGATTAAAATATGTCACATATCATATTCTCATCTATTTATTTATTATGCATTCTATTATATAAAAATCAGGTTTCTACACTTATTGATGGAGCTGAAGTAGTATGCTTAGCTTCTAAGGGTGTTTAGAGATTTATTTCTTTTTACTCATTAAATACAATTTATTACAATAAATTAACTATATCAACTAATTGATTTGATTATATATTTAAATATCACATAATTTATTATAATTTATATCAATTTTATTTGGTAGTATATCTTAATTTATGTCTTTTAATGTTTTGTTAGTATTTTTTAATTTATTATTTTTAATTTATTAAATCAAATTAAGTAACTAATTATCTGTATTAATTAATTAATTTGATTAATTTATTAATTATTAAAATAATAAATTTATGAATAAAATAGACAATGAGATAATTTTCACTAATAATTAAATCAAATCAAATCATATATATTGAGTTAAATTCAAATCATGTGAATTAAAAACTAAACCAAAATAAGATATTTTTTACTTATTCAAATTAAATGCAATAGATATAAATTAATTTTGTCAGATAATAATCATGGTCTTTTCTTTTTTTATGTATAAATGTATTCAAAATAAAAAGACATGAATGAGTATTTCATTAATTGTTTGTTTGAAGAATATTATATCCTGAAAATGTCTCAATTTAGCCATTCTATCGCTGCCGATGAAAGTTGAACCTTTAGTAATTCAGGGTGCCCATGATATTTTTTATAGTATTGGATAGAAGAACATTTGTTAAAATGAATATACCCATTATAATTAATTTTTTTGTCAATATATTATTACAATAATATACCCATACATAATTGATTGATAATTCTATGTTTAAAAATACTCTTGTGGTAACTGTAACACCCTAATATACAAATCCTTATGCTCGAGTCATAAGTCAATGATAATAAGGTGGTACGACTCTCAAGGTGGATTTTTAATACATAAATATAAGTATAATTGAAGGAATATTAATCGAAGTCGTATTGCTCACGTAACGACAACTTAAAGATAGAGCGGGAAGCCGATAGCAATATACAGATAAAAGGCATAAAGGAGAGTAAGAGAAGGATAATATATAGATATATAACATAAGTAAATAGCCACTAGTCGCGGCCCACGAAGTTTAGGCCGGCTAGGGTACAGTATGAAAATATCATGGTAAAGGTGGAGAGATTCTAAGCAAATATAAAGTAGAGAATATAAAGATCTTCGCCGTCTCTCAGATGAACCACAGCTCACTTCTGAGCACCTGGACCTGTATCTGAAAAACAAGAGATATATACGGAATGAAAACCCCCGACCCATGGGTTCCCAGTACGGTAAAAGTGCCAAATAAATACAATGCATTGTAATAAAAACTCGTTAAGAATCCTAAACTTCCTTTCACCAAACATTCACCCTATGTTCTCGCTAATCCATAAATAGGCAACTGTTTTAAGGGAATGCTAAGTCTAATTCCTCTTCCTCATGCTTCTCAACTCTCTCTAACTCTCTAACGAATCAGAATCAGAATCATAAATAAACCATCACCATTTATTCTGTCTCAACAATTCTATATCCTCACCTGGAGCAAGTAAAATCGTTTCACTGCGTCTACCCAGGGAGCTCAATTTATCTCATTCAGTAATCATCATTTTAAATTAATCATATCATTATTTCATTCCAACAAGAATAGCCCTCAGCGTCAACCAACTCCAGTATGAGAGACCTCTCAGTTGTACAAACATAATCAATAGCTCAATACAAACAAGTAATACACAATTAAAGTACAAGTAGAACAAGTAGCACATAATCAGGTAACATAGCATATATGATACAGCAATCCAAAACAAATAGGTAAATCCAAACAATTCAAACATATACAAATGATGTATGCCTGCCCTATGGCTGATGATATCATCTGTCGGTTATCAAGCCAACCCGACGTGTCCAGAAGCTAATCCGGGCACAGTCTCTCTGTTGCTCATTAATATCATTAGAGGGAATATGTGCCCTGTAACCATTAGAGGGTATCTGTGCCCTGTCGCCATTAGGGGGTATATGCGCCCTGTCGCCATTAGAGGGTATATGCGCCCTTTTGCCATTAGAGGGTATATGCGCCCTCTCGCCATTACAACCAGAGAGAAAACACAAGAATGCTCACATTCAACATTTTCCAACATTATTCATTTGCCACATTCATTCATTAATCATATATGCATCTCTAGTATACTCGACACATGTTAAAGCTTCCTCAATCAATCATCATTGTTATCAAATCTCAATCATTAACTTGGAGCAAGCAGAACGAACCACAACCCTTGCTACTACCCAGGTATCACAAATACACATTCATTCATAATCACACTCCATTATTACCAATTCTCAAACAATGACCCGGAGCAAGTGGGACGAACCACAACCCTTGCGCCCACCCGGGGAGCCTCTATACTAACTAACCTGGAGCAAGTGGGACGCAACCACAACCCTTGCATCTCCCCAGGAGGTACGTTCTCATATGCCCAAGAGGAACCAAGGAGGAGATCCTAACCTCCCACCATCTCGCTGGGGTGATTTTACAATACCAGGAGGAACAAGGAAGGGGATCCTCACCCTCCTTCATCTCCCTGGGGTCGCACTTTCGAGAAAGAAAGCTCAAGATAAAACAATCATTCAAAGCCATATTTTTATTTCCAGCCATAATTAATATTTATCATAGCCATCCGGCTCATAACTAACCCATAACTAGCCAATAATCATTATTAAATACAGCCCTTCGGCTCGCCGCATACACCGCACTCCCATCATCTCCCTCAACAACTTATACAGTCATCATTAATCATAACTCATCATTAATCATCCCCTTATTTTGTTCATAAGTTACCACATCTCCTAGCCTTTTCCCATTGCTAGGCATACTATAAAGATTTAGGACATAAAGGGTGAGAATGGAGACTTAGAAGTCTGAAATTTGGCTTTAAAAACTCAAAATCAGCTTTTAGGTGAAAACAGGGTCACGCGTACGCGTCGCCCACACGCACGCGTGGAAAGCAGGAAAGTTACAGTGATGCGTACGCGTCCCCCATGCGCACGCACAGATGGGAGAAAAGCCAAGGGACGTCTGCGCGTTAGCCACGCGTACTCGTGGGTGCGTTTTGTGCCCCAAGCACAAAACCAGCACAACTCCGGCACAACTCTCGGGAATTTTGGCTGGACAATTGATTTAGCCCATCGAGGCGTACGCGTCGGTCAGGCACACGCGTTGACGGCGAATATTTGAAAAAGACGCGTGCGCATCGGCATTGCATATGCGTGGGTGTGCGTTCTGCCAAAAATTTCACTAAGTTAAAAAGCTGCAAAATTTCATTTTTAAACCTCAAACTCCCACCACACATAACTTCTTCTACAAAATTCCTTTTTCAACCATTTCTGAACCGTTGGAAAGATCTTTGAATAAACTTTCATAAAAATCTATTTTTGAAGAATTCCGAACTTCGTGGACCGAGTTACGGACCGCCAAAGTTGGTCAAAAATCAGTTTTTACCCAAGACTAGTAATCACCAATTTTTCCAATGTTCACAAGCCAAATTCATTTTCAGTCATCCAACTGACCACAACCCAACCACATATATATAATTACACTCAACCAAAATCAAACCTACCTTATCTACACAATTTTACCCAAAACTATCAATTTTCACACCTCAATCCCTCAAACCTTATTATTCAATAATCAAACCAATTATTCACACAATTAATATCTAAAATCCATCCAATCTCTCATATCATCACACAATACACATATCAACTTAGCTTCCTTACCTCTTCCCGGCCTCTGGCCCAAATTCACAATTTACATGCATATACCACAAACCAATACTCATTATCCAATTCATCAAATTCACAACACACCACACATGCAATTCACACAATTCTCAATCCAATCATTAATTTACATTACATATCAACTATGCATATTAGTACCAACCATTTGCACAATCCAAACTTATCCTAGGGACATCTAGCCTAGGAATTCTCATCACACCACACGGTATTTAAATGAAACTTAAACCGTACCTCTTGTAGCCAAATTAATTTAGCTCCTTATTGGAAGTCTCACCAACCCTTAGCTCTAAGCCTCACCAAAGCTCCACAAGCAACACCAACCTCCCAATTGTGCACCAAAATCACTAAATACACTAGCATAACCAATTTCACATATATACAACAATCTAGGGTTCACAAAAATGATAAATTACAAGGGTTAGAGGGTTCCTTAACCCACAAAATTGGTTGATGGAACTCACCAATGGCTCATACTAGAGCACTCCTAAACAACCAAAATCACAAGATTTCCTCAAAACCCAAACCAAATTTGAATTTAAAGAGAAAAACGAAAAATGGACAGAGGACAGTGGGATAGTCACCAAAAAACTTAGATAGAATTGTAGAGGATGATAAGAGCAATGCGTGGCCGCAAATGGCTCGTCAATCGGAGCTCCGAAGCTCAAGTTATGGTGATTTAAAGTTTGGAAGGCTAGGTTTCCTTCCTCTCTTCTCTCTATCCGCCCCCACACCCCTTCTTTTAGGGTAAATGAGCTGAAATGCTCATAACTAATGTTTATATATGTTGGGTCTTGCGCCCACTTGGGCCCGGTTCACTTATTTTTGTCAGTTGGCCCATTTTTTTGCGAAAACCTTTAAGATTAGAGTTTTAAATCGCATTTTAAATATTTCTACCTTCTCTAATTATAAATCCTAATTTCTTAACTTATTCACTTATAATTAATTTTCTCAACTGCAGTACCAGACAGATCTCAGCCGGTACTGCCGGTCAAAATTCCAATGCACGTTTTTACGCAGAAAACTATGTTTCCCGTCTCAGAAAAATCCACTAAGTCTAAATATCATATTTAAATTATCAAATTCCGATTGCTAGATTTTCTAACCATATTCGCTCCTATTTAATTTATTATTTAATTAATTATGGTTTGACCGGATTTTACAGTAACTAAATACCGTATTGTTAACTCGCTAAAGTTAATTATCCTATGATTATGCTAATGTATATCACTATGATGAAAATTGATTAGATTACATTTATTTTCAACGAGGTTGGCGAGCTTTTAGTCCTGATCACGATTAAAATTGAGGAAGGTTAGAAAAATGCTAACAATACAAATACTTTTTATTTTTAATACCCAATAATAATAAATATATAAATTAAAATTATTATTGTTTCGTACACAATAATAAAAGATATATTATACTCAAAGAATATTCAATCTGTATTAACTGTCATTAATTATCAGTTACGTTATGACAAATCTAATTATAAAAAAAATTAAAATTAACTTAAATATACACAATATTAATTTATGTCTTTTATTTTTATTTTATCATCATAAAAAGTCATATATATTATAAGAGAACCTTATCCTTTTACCAACGGTTCTTCCATTTAGTAGTTTTTATAAAAAAAAGATGGACAATTTTGTTATTTTTAATTCTTTGGTGTGTATGGACGACGTATAATAATATTTGTATTTGGCAAGAATATATGAAATTTTAAAAGGCTTAATAAGCATGGGTATGGTCCTTGACATATTCATAAATGAAGTGCTGAGTAAATAAGAATATAACTAATAAAAAAATAAATGGTTAGAGTTTCTTCAATGCTAATAGTCGTAATGTGTTATAGGTATTCTATAACTTTTTTTTTATGTGATTTTGTTTCATTATTATTATATGTTATTCTATTTAATTTATACTAAAAAGGCTTATGATGATCATCTTATCATGTTAGTGTAAAGGTTGTAGATGTTATATTTATTTTGTATGTTCTTAAATCTCATGTCTTTGATGGATATTTTTGACTGAGTAATTATTAAAAAAAAGTTGGTTTAATGTCTATTTATATTCTATTTAAATTATAATAGTGAGTAAATATTTTTTTGAAAATAAATAATGCAATTTTTTCATAAAAATAAAGTTTAAATATTTGTAAAATTAAATTATACCACAGATGATGATAAATATCTTGATATTAGATATGCTATAAAAAAAACTTCTAAGAATATTATGTTGTATTATATAATTTGGTTATATTTTTCTTATCTTCAATCTAGATTATTTGGATTAGTATATTTTTAAAATGTTTTATTCAATTTTTTTAAATTATTAAATCAAATGAATTACAACAAACTAATTAATTTGGTTCATTAAATATCTAGATATCTTATTGATGCCAAGGCATTTTGGCCAGTTTCACTGACCTTTTCTTTACTGTTTTAGAGTAGTTTCATGCATTTTCTTAGTAAATAAGCAAGTTTTGGGTAGATAATCACTTACATCTTGATTTAAGCAAACATTGTGAATTTCATGTGATCTTATGAGAATTATGCATGAATTGAATGACAAATTGGATAATGCATGTCTCATAACTTGGATTAGAGCTTTGATGCACTTTATTTGCTTGATTTCAGGACAAAGGAAGCAAGGAAGAGCCACGTTAGCAGCCACGTTAATCTAATTAACGTGACCACTAACGTGGAATGGGAATAAACTTGCAACGTCAATGAGAAAAGTGATTGCCAATAACGCCTTCGAAACCATCATGGCCCACGTTAATTGCCACGTTAACTACGTTAACGTGGTAGTTAACGTGGAGAGAAAGGGACCTCCAGCGTTAGTGGTAAAAGTGAATACCACTAACGCTCCAAATTGGCAATTAGCCAAGTTAAGAGTCACGTTAACTCAGTTAACGTGAACTCTAACGAGGAAAGGGAAGACAATGCCAACATTAGTGACACTCACCTTTGTCACTAACGTTGGACTAAGCCCAATTGGCCATGTTAAGAGTCACGTTAACTACATTAACGTGAACTCTAACGTGGGAGGAGCAAGGAATCGCCAACGTTAGTGACACTCACCTTTGACACTAATGTTGGACTAAGCCACTATGAGCCACGTTAGTTGCCATGTTAATTGCATTAATGTGGAGGAAAGAAATAATGAGCCAACGTTAGTGACACTCACCTTTGTCACTAACGTTGGAGATGGCAATCACCACCACGTTAGTGGCCACGTTAAGACAATTAACGTGGGGCACTAACGTGAGAAGGGGCGTTTGGAGCGTTAGTGACAAAGTTAAGTGTCACTAACACTCTCGAGGCTAAGGCATGCCCACGTTAAGAGCCACGTTAGTTATACTAACGTGGACTCTAACATGAGAAAAAGGGGGCTAAGACCAATGTTTTTGGCAAAGGTAAACGCCAATAACGCTTGCGATGGACCAAGAGGCAACGTTAGTGGTCACGTTAGTGCCACTAATGTTGAAGTTAATGTGAACCATCTTGGGCTAGGAACGTTAGTGAAAAAGGTGATTGTCACTAACGTTCTCGAACCCACATTTTCACTGAACGTTAACACCACTAACGTCCTAGCTAAAGTCCATGCCTACTTCACACTTTCTCTGCAAGTAAAGCTGAGCCCACTGAAGATTCCAAACTGCTTCAACTCAAGATCCAAAGGCCCATCTCCAAAGACTTGAAGAGCTAACTAGAAGATCAGAAGAGTAGTATATATAGGAGTAGTTTTGAACTAGAGAAAGAGAGCGGGGGAAAAAGGGGGGAATTAGGAGAATCACTCTCTGTATAATGTTACTCTCTCTGCACTTTTAGTTTTACTTTGAGAATGTATTTTCCATCTTTGCTTTCCATTCCCAGAGCTATGAACAACTAAACCCCTTTCATTAGGTTAGGGAGCTCTGTTGTAATTTGATGGATCGATAATAGTTTTCATTATTCTTCTTCTTTCTTTTCTCTTGATTTTACTAGAAAGCTTTTAATCTTCATCCAATTGGGTAGTTGTCTTGGAAAAGAAGCTATTCATACTTGGATCTCTTCGAAACCTTGGAAGAGGAATGAAGAGATCATGCTAGAAATGCTCTCATGTTGGACCAAATTGGGATTTGGATGGATATAGTGACATATAATCCTACCAACACTTTGATTTGGGAATACATGTGGTATAATCAGTGACCACACTTCATCTCTTCTCATGAGTAATTAGACCAAGGAATTGGCTATTGATCAAGATTTGAGAGATTGAATTACCAAGGAATTGGAATTCAATCACTTAAGATTGCCAAGGAGATCAATGAATGCATTGATTGAGGAAGAGATGAAAATGAACTTGATCCGGAGAATACAACATCTCCTGAGCCCAATGATTTCCCCACTTCTGATCTTACCCATTCTCTTTACTTTCTTCCATTTACTTTTATGTTCATTTCCCCAAATTCCCATTTAAGATTCAGCAATTTACTTTCCGCCATTTACATTCTGCTCTTTAATTCCAGCATTTATACTTCCTGTTATTTACTTTCCTGCCATTTAGTTTCCTGGAAATTCTCAAATCAAATTCTACTTAGCTCAACTAGAACATTCCTCCAATTAAAGTTGCTTGACCAATCAATCCCTGTGGGATTCGACCTCACTCTATTGTGAGTTTTTACTTGACGACAATTCGGTATACTTGCCGAGGGAAAATTGTTGAGAGACAAGTTTCCGTGCATCAAGTTTATGGCGCCGTTGCCGGGGATTGATTTTGTATCAACAATGATTAAATTGGTTGATTACCTAGATTGAGAATTTTTCTTTTGTTTGATTTAATTTTATTTGAGTGATTTACTTTTAATCGTAATTATTTTCTTTCCTTTACCCATTACCCATTTGTAGGGTTTTCTTATTTGTTACAATTCAGTTCATTAACCCACTAACTATTTGATATATTGCATCACTCACACTAACAGTATTTCTCCTTTTGCTTTGGCCTTGTTGGTTGTATGACAGGTAGAAGAAGCGGGGCTTCAACTTCTTTTGATTCTGAACCTAAGAGGACCTTCCTTAGATTAAGGAGGGAAGCAAGAGGAAAGAGAGTCGTTAGTGCTGAGAACGAGGAGGAGTATTTTGAACCAAACATGGATCAGAATATGGAGAACCATCATGAAGAAGAAGCTCACAACCATGGCAGAGAAGGTCCAGTGCATCATGCTGGACAAGAGAGAAGAGTTCTAGGATCTTACATAAATCCAAACCCAGGAAACTGTAGAAGTAGCATCCAAAAGCCAACCATACATGCCAATAACTTTGAACTAAAGCCACAGCTCATCATCTTGGTTCAGAACAACTGTTCATTCGGAGGAAGTGTCCAAGAAGATCCCAATCAACATCTAACCACATTTCTGAGGATATGTGATACTGTGAAGTCTAATGGTGTTCATCCCGACACCTATAGACTGCTTTTATTTCCCTTCTCACTCAAGGACAAAGCATCCAAATGGCTGGAATCCTTTCCGAAGGAGAG
Source organism: Arachis hypogaea (assembly GCF_003086295.3). Taxonomy (NCBI): domain Eukaryota; kingdom Viridiplantae; phylum Streptophyta; class Magnoliopsida; order Fabales; family Fabaceae; genus Arachis; species Arachis hypogaea. The sequence continues at coordinate 86,236,869 of NC_092052.1, forward strand.
TTTAACAACCTGGGAAGATGTGATGAAAAAATTCTTGGTGAGATTCTATCCTCCTCAACGGATCAACAGGTTGAGAGCCGAGGTACAGACCTTCAGGCAACAAGATGGTGAGACTCTATATGAAGCATGGGAGAGGTTTAAGGACTTGACAAGAAGGTTCTCACCAGATATGTTCAACGAATGGGTGCAGTTACACATTTTCTATGAGGGTCTTTCCTACGAATCAAAGAAGGCAGTAGACCACTCATCAGGGGGATCTCTAAACAAGAAGAAGACCGTTGAAGAAGCCATAGATGTTATTGAGACTGTAGCTAAGAATGACTACTTCTATGCTTCTGAAAGAGGCAACACTAGAGGAGTGATGGAGCTGAACACCGTGGATGCACTGTTGGCCCAAAATAAGTTAATTACCAAGCAGTTGGCTGACCTTACCAAGAAGATGGAGAGGAACCAAGTGGCAGCAATCACCACCTCATCAGCAACCCAAGAAGGAGTGAATGCAGAAGCAGAAGGTGAGCAGGAACAAGCCAACTACGTTGGAAACTCACCTAGGCAAACCCATGATCCATACTCAAAAACATACAATCCTGGTTGGAGGAACCACCCAAACTTTGGGTAGGGAAATCAACAAGATCAAGGCCAAGATCAGAGACGTCACAACCCCAACAACACTGCAGCTCACCAATATTCCACACAGAGATCATATCAGCACCCACCTAACAACACCTCTCAACATCCATATCAAAACCAAAATGGCCATTCTCATCCCTCCAACTCCAACCCACCATCATCTGAAGATAGAATCTCAAAGATTGAGACCCTACTTGAAGGTATATGTAAGGAACTCCAAGAGAACAAGGTGTTCAAGGAGGAGGTGTGAGCTAATATCAAAAACCAGGGAGACACCATTAAGAGGCTAGAATTTCAAGTGGGATACCTCTCCGAGAAGATTCCCAAACCTACTGACAGCTTCCCAAGTGACACAGAGAAAAACCTAAGAGGTGAAGCAAAGAAAGTAAGATGGGAAGACTGCAAGATGGTCACTATAAGTGATAAGGAGACTGAGGAAGAGCTGAACAAACCCTTCGAACACTCTGGAGATACTTCAGCAGAGAAGCAGGAAGAGGGTCACCAAGAAACCAAAATTTCACAGAAAGAGATGCTGAAACTCTATGCACCTTTTCCCCACAGACTCAAGGGTGGTGTGAAAAAGAGAATATACTCAAAGTTCCTTGATATGTTTGCATCTCTCTAGGTAAACATACCATTCATCAAGGCTCTCCAACAAATGCCCTCATACATTAAGTGTATGAAAGAGCTGCTGATCAGGAAAGGCTCACTCAAAGGAGGGCAAACAATAGTGATGAATAAGGAGTGCAGTGCTCTCATTCAACTAGAGTTGCCTGCAAAAAGGAAGGACCCAGGGAGTTTTCACATCCCCTGGGCCATAGGAGAAACAATGTTTGACAAAGGACTCTGTGACCTGGGAGCAAGCATCAACTTAATGCCCTTATCCTTTATGAAGAAGCTGCTGATCAATGAGCTAATGCCCACAGACGTAGTCATCAGGCTGGCTGACAAAACTAAAAAACAAGCAGTAGGAGTGGTTGAAAATGTGTTGGTGAAGGTTGGAACTATTTCCTTCCTACAGACTTTGTCATATTGGACATAGAAGAGAGTCACCTTCACCCAATCATATTGGGAAGACCATTACTAGCTACAGCCAGAGCGCTCATAGATGTGGAGTGAGGAGAGCTAATACTGAGGATACATGACAAACAACTCACATTCAATGTCTTCAAACCCTCACAAGAAGCAAATCAGGAAAGCAAGGAACCAAGGGGAGAGCACGACAAAGCACTGGTGGAAGAAAAAAGCATTGAAGCACAAGCTGTACACCTGGGAATCTCTTTAGTTGATGAGCAAGACAGTCAGAAGTTGTCACAGCTGAAGGAAAACCAGGAAGAGCCTAAACCACCAGAGTCATATGAGACCAACAACAAAATTTCCTTGGAAAAAAAGGTCACAAAGAGCAGGGCAACATCAAAAGGAACAAAGAAGAAGGCACCAAGGAGGTGGAGGAACAAGAAGATCCCTACAGAGAACTTCTCTCCAGGGGATAAAGTGATCTCAGCTTATTTCCCAATTATCCCACCTCATCTCCCCACCATCCCATCTCAGCTACCTAAAGTTTTCACCATCAATAGGATTCTCTCCTTAGAACATGTGGAGATCCTTGATGAAGCCAATGGAGATAGATTTATTGCGAGGGGGGAAGATTTGAAGCATTACCAACCACCCTGATAAAGGCAGAACGTCAAGCTAGTAACGCTAAAGAAGCGCTTCATGGGAGGCAACCCATGTTTTATATGCTTTTAAAAGTAGTTAATAATACAAGGCTCATGAATTCCAAATCAACTTTGACACATACTTGAATGAATCTTTTTATGTAGCACATAGTGAAGAACAAGTTTGGTGTTCAAGGCATACTAAGAAAGCATAAATGTAATTCATATCATGTCACTCTTAGAGCCTTGAACAAAACTTTGTACACCACATGACCACAAACTAAGTTTGGTGTCACCAATGTTGCATACATAGACAATTAAATAGTCAGTTGGTTTGCATTCATGAATAGCAATTAGTTAGTTAGAAACAAAAAAGTAAAAAGTGGATTAGCCCATTTTTAAATTTTGCCACCACTATCCACAAATTCATTAATCACACTTCTTTTATTTTGTAGGAAAATTGATGGGACAATTGAAAGAGGAAGGGTTCAGCCACTCCAAAATGAGAACACTATACACATGTCTCAAAGGGGAATGCATTGGGAAATGTTGCCATGCAACATTGGAAGAAGAACACGCTTGGAAACTGAACCAACCCCATCTTAAAAGTGATGATCCTTGTGCCCATCCCATGCTAAACCCTATCCGTTCATCATAGGCCTATACATTCAATCCACACCTTTCATTTGCTCACCACTTCTCTATATGAGAGGTCCTTATTCTATACTCCTTTCACATTCCAATTTCCATCCCTTACACTTCCCATTTTTGGCACCAAACTCCTTTTACCCCATCAAAAGCACTCTCACCCACTCCTTTAACTACACCCTATCCAAACCCAGTTGAATTTCACCAGCAACTCATACTCTTCACCACCTTTACATACCAACACTTATTCATGGCATCGTCAAGCTCTAAAAGTAGAAAGGGGAAGGAGCCTATGGAGCAACACACTTTCGATGAGAAGAAATTTAGAACCTTTCACCATGCATTACAATTCGGGTGGATGGTTGATAAGGAGATCATCTATGAGCTAGGCTTTCAAGTCAGAAAGACTGAGTGCCCCGAAATCACAGAGAAGGTGGAAAAGAGAAGATGGGAGCTCCTTACTGATTGATGAGAGAACTTTTGCGTGGTCTAGAAAATTGCGGATAAATCCTCGTTGTAAGTATAGTTTCTAAACCTTCAAAAGTCCTTTCATACAAACGTGTTGGATGTCACAAGTAACAAACCCCTTTAAAAATTGTTAACCGAGTATTCAAACCTCGAGTCGTCTTCTCAAGGAACTGCGAGGAAGTATGTTCTTATTATTGGCTATAAAGGTTGTAATCGGGGTTTAGAACGTGAGAAGCAAGTAATTTAAATGACGACTGAATTAAATGGCAATTAAGAATAAATAATAACTGTAAAGCAACTTTTAGCAGGGTAGAGAAATTAGAGGTCCAACTTAGTTATCTCTCTCAACAATAATGAAAGTTGAATCTAAACTCCACTTGGTCAACCTTCACCAGGGCAAAGGAAAGTCAAGGGACTAATTAAATTGATTTTCGAATCCTAATTATTTTCTCAGAAAAGGTTGGGATTATTTAAGTTCAGCTCAATTAGTAAGATAATGATTATCAATTATGTTGAGTTTAATAACTGTTGGGTTACTAAATTCTTAACCAGAACCAAAAGGGGAAAAGTAAAATTGCTGGAATGATAAAGAGGTCCTTAGATGGGAAGCAATGGTAACTTAAATCAAAGAGAACAATCATAAACTAAAAATACCTCAATTATCATTAATTCAAATAACAGTCTGTAACATGAGAGAATTCATAAATCAAATTATAATAATCAATTCAAATGTTGGAATAAATAAATAGAAGTAATACTAAAAGAACATTAAACCTGGGATCCAGAGTTACTCTTAAAACAAGAAGAAATCCTAAATCCTAAAAGAGAGAGAGAAGATCTCCCTCTAAACTAAATTTAAATCATTGAAAGGTAAAAATATGCGAGCTCTCTTTGAATTGAAGCATTCCCACACTTTATAACCTCTGGTCTATGCTGTCTGTACTTGGATCTGGGCCAAAAAGGTCTTCAAAATTCGTTGGGGGCGTATTCTATAATTTCTGGTGCGTGGCCTCTGTCACGTATCTGCGTGGGTCACGCGGTCGCGTCATTCGGAGCTTTTCCTTGCCACGCGGTCGCGTCAGTCATGCGACCGCGTCATGTGCGTTCTGCTTAAGGCGCGCGGTCGCGTCAGTCATGTGGCCGCGTCGCTGCTGATTCGTGCTTGGCACGCGATCGCGTCATCCATGCGATCCCATGGATATTCTGCCTTAGAAAATCTGAAACTACTCAACACACTAATCACGGCATCGAATGGAAATAAAGGTAATTAAAATAATTAATTTTTAAAGCTTAGGAAACATGTTTTTCACAACATGACATAATAAGGAAGGGAAAGTAAAACCATGCAATTAATATGAATAAGTAGGTGAAGAGTTGAATAAATCACTCTAGTTAAGCACAAAAGAACTCATGAAATATGGGTTTATCAACCTCCCCACACTTAAATACTAGCATGTCCTCATGCTAAATCCAAGGTAAATAATTAAGGTTAAAGTGATGGAATGTTATGAAATGCAACCTATGCTAAATGTATCTACCTAATGGGTCATGAAATTCTAATTCATCTACTCATATATAAAGCTTACATGTAGCTAAGTTAATTCATATTCTCAAGGAGTTATGTATATATATATATATAGCTAACCCTTAAATAATAAAGCATTTTAGCAAATGAGATGGGAAAGAAAACATTGTACAAACTTGCAAAACAATTAGTAAATTTTAAGCACAAATATATGTTGATGAGTTGTTGAACCCTCACTGGATTTTGTGTTTACTCTCTAGTCACTCAGTGTTTATTGGGTTTATTCACTCTATTTTTCTTTTTATTCTTACTTTCTATAACTTTGTTTTTCATCTAACGAATCAACAATTATAGAATATAGTCATACCAAAAAGTCATGAGGTCTTAATTAAGGTTGTAATGGGGCCAAAGTAAAGGTAAGGATTTATGTATATGGTTAAGTGAGCTAATAAGTGAATCCTTAATTAGACTAAGATCTCACCTAACATACGTATTTAGTAAAATAAAATCCCTTTACCTATTTTCCCATATTTCCCACTTATTGTTGCATGCTCATGTTTCACTTTTTATTTTTATTCCATGTGCATTTTTTTCATCGGGGAATTTCTTTTTGTATCCCCTTTTATTTAGATGCTGAAAAATAAATTTTTTTTTTATTTTTTTATTTTTTTTAATGCACATGATAATTGAATCACTTAGATTTTCTCATGAGTATGCTTCCCAAATTTTATTTTATTCCCTTTTACTTCTCTACCCTTTTGTTTCTATTACCTATGTTCCCAAAAGGTTTCCCACATTTAACTCTATTCATAATTTTCTATCTTAAGCTAACTAAGGATTCACTTGGGATTTTCCTTTGTTTTTCTGCTTAAGGCTAGTAATTTGGCTAAATAGAATAAAGGGGTTTTAAAAGGCTCAAGGGGGTTAACAAGGGTGATGTAAAAGGCAGGCTAATTTGGGGGTGAGTGAGCTAAAATCAAATGATGGCCTCAATCATTCTATTGGTATGTATCTATTCTATATTCTATAATTGGACATATAGATTAAAGCAAAGGAAAGAACATCAGAATAAAAAAAAATGTAACACAAAGAAATGAAATTATGGTTTGAATGCAACCATACAATTTAAGCTCAAGACTCACAGGCTGTGTGTTCCCTAACTCAAGCATCATATATCATTTATATATTGTATGCAGGTTTAGTTAAAAATTTCCATTATTCTCTTGAAAGAAATTATTTAGGGTAGCTTTTAAAGTTTTAATGTTCCTCCTTGATGAAATGTTGTCAACTAACATGTAATGCTATATATACAAGGTGTGGGTTGTTTTGATTCTGTTAAAGTTTCTAGTTTACTTCCTTTTTGTATTTTTTATTTAAAATATACTATCTTTATGCTAAAAAAAGGTTAAACTATACTAATTAATCCACTAATAAATCAGAATTGCAAACTAAACTAAATAACTAAAATGAGCTAAATAACTAAAATATGAACAAAAAAATACAAAATGCAGAAAATAGAGTAAAATACACAAGTAGCAATGTATAAGTACTCAGAAAATAGCAATAAAAGAAAAAGAGAAAAATATAGAAAAATATCCAAAACGAAAGAAAAAGTATGTAGTAGTTCACCAAAATAAACGCCAGAGATGGTGACCTCCCCACACTTAAAATGAAGCATCGTCCTCGATGCTCAATCAAGCCGGGTGTGAAGGAGTGTCATCACTGGTAGGGATGGTAGCTAGGGTCTCTGTGGCGGTGGTGGGCTGAAAGTCTGGCTGCTGTAGAGGGGGGACTGACTGGATCGGGATCTCCGGATCTGCAGTCTCTATCTGGGGCATAACCTCCTGATGCGGGGCAGTCTGCTCTGTGGCTGCCTACTGATGAGTCTCCGCCTGGGAATGAGTCTCCTCCTCGTGCTCATCCTCCTCCTCCTCTGATGGCTCTGAAGGGGTGTCGGGCTCGGAGGGGATGTCGGCGCCCTGTCTGATCATCAGCTTCAGATGGGAATAGCGTCGCCTGCTGCGGCGCTCCAATCTCTCATACCGGCGCCTGTTACGGTTCTCCATCTGATCAAGCTGGCGGAAAAGACGGTGCACGAGCCGATAAACTGGCTCAGAGGCGGGTGGAGGTGCAGTGGTGGCAGCAGGGGCAGCTGGGGCAGCTGTAGATGAAGAGGGTCCAGCAGACGGAGGGGTTGTCTCATCAGTAGCAGTGACAGGTGGTGGTCTGTAGCCCAAGGCAAGGAAGTTCCTGCTGTGCGGGATGATCTTCTTGCAGTCCGCTGCTGGTGGTCGCTCATCGGCATCCTCCCAAGGCACATCAGCCTGACGGCCTAGCCGTGTAACCAGGTAAGGAAAGGGGAGGGTGCCTCGGACGTGGGCCCTGGCCATATAATGCCGGATAAAACGAGGTAGATAAATGTCCTTACCCTCCAGCACACACCAAAGGAGGGTGATCATGGTAGCCGGGATCTCCGTCTCGTGAGTACTCGGCATCACAAAATTACTCAAGATCTGATGCCATAGCCGAGCCTCATCATTTAAGTACACTCTCTTGATCCCTCTAGGCATAGTGGTGTTCTGACCCATCTCCCAAGGAACAGCAGGGTCGAGAGCTATCCTTGCCTTCACAGCATCCCAGTCAAACTACATCTGGCCCATGTCCTCCTCAGCCTGTGCAAAACCATCTGGCTGATCGGACTTGGCTGGGAGCTGGAGAATGGTCTCTATGGCCTCCTCAGTGACCAGAATTTGCTTTCCCCTCAGGTTCACTGCATCTAGGGTAGTAAGGTAGTAGTTGCAATAGAATTCCTGGACCCAAGATGCATTGACCTCTGTCAGTGATCTCTCCAGAAAGAACCAGCCCCTTTGCTTGAGTTGCTCAGTAGTGTATTGCTGGAGGGCTTCTGGAATCTTCAAGGTACGTTCCAGGTATAGATTTCTGAAGTTTGCAAAAGTCGGGTACTTCAGCTCACAGTACCGGTTTGCAAATTTTATAGGATCAGTCGAAGGGAGCAGCTAGTCAGCTTTTTCCTGCTGTGTGAAATTCTTCTCCCGCCATGAGGAATCGTGCATTAGAAAAATGATGGACTGGGAGGAATCTCCTCTCTTACGCTTGCCAGTAGCCTTGCCTTTACCTTTCCTCTGTGAGGCAGACATCCTGAAAAACAGAAAATCAGGAATGGATAAAAAAAATAGGAAATCAAATAGGCAATTTAAACAAAGGAAACTCAAAGCGGTAAGGGAGAAATAGAATAAGGAAAATGAGTATATGAAATGTGATTGAATTTATGTTAAATGGAAAAAAAATAAGCAATATGCCATGGTTAGAAAGTTAGAGGAAAGTGAAAATAATCAGAAAAGAGATCAAAAGGGTTAGTATGGTTAGGATTTGAAAAAGAAATTAGTAAATTAAAATTAGTGAGTTAGGAAGGTAAGTGGCATAGAAAATTCCATATAACAAGGATTCACAGGTAAGAATAGAAGTGCTCATAACTGAATAAAGAAAACAGGGTGATGCTGATTCGAATAGAAATAAAGAAATCAGAAATTGGAATCAGTGAATCACAAATGCATGTTATGAACCAGGAAAGCAAAAGAGGATAAGAAAGTGGCCCGTAGCATTCATGAAATGGTTTGGGGGAGGTAGAGTAAAACAGAGTTGCCAAACCAAAACAAGAATGAAAACAATTTTCAAAAAATTTGGGCAGCATTCCGGCTAAAATTGTATTGTCCCGGAAAATAAATAGCAATCAGATCAGTTCATATGAATTAAAAGAAAGCAAGCTGCATGTACATAGATATAAAATAAACAGAAAAACTCAATGTAAACAGCAGCAACATACAAGAAAGCAGCATATGAATCATGATTATAACAGCAACAGATTTGCACATAGGATAAAACAGGAGTAAGAACAGTGCAAGTAAACAGACCTAGATCCACTAACCACAGCCTAAGCTACCTAACAACCTAAAAATCCACTACAACATGCAAGTCTAGCTATCCTAATTATGAACATAAATGGAATAAAAAATACAGAAAAGTGACGAACGGATAAAAAGGTTGCGTGTTGCGGAACTTGGTAAGCAGAAGGGGTGAAACAGGAAAGAAGGTGGCTGCAGCGGCGTCCGGCGCGATGGTGGTGCACGGCGACGCGGTGGTGGCTGAGGGGGCAGTGGCGGCGAGGGTATTGGGTTGGTGATAGAAGAAGGGGGTGTGGTTGGGTGGCAGAGAGGAAGGAGGCGTGGCTGGGTGGCGGTGGTGGGGGGGCGATGGTCGCGGAGGCAATGGCGGAGAGGGGAGAGGAGGAAGGGAGAAGAAGGGAGGGGAGGGGGTTGGGGCGGCGGCGTACGGGGTGGCGACGGCGTCTGGGTGGCCGGCAGTGGCGGCTGGGTGGTGGTTGGAGGGAGAGGGAGCAGAGAGGGAGAAGAGGGTTGGGGGTGGGATGGGGCTCGCGATTGATAGGGTTCGCGGGCTGGGGGGGTTATATTTTCGAATCCACGCGGCCGCGTGGGGCACGCGGTCGCGTGGTTGGGACGAGAATGGGAGTGACGCGATCGCGTGGGGTGCGCGATCGCATGAGAGGGGGAAAAGAAGGGTGACGCGATCGCATGGGTCGGCGATCACGTCGCTGGAAGTTGTGCTAAACGCACGACTCCAGCGCCGTTTTAGCGCAACTCTCTGTCTCCTTTTGGGGTGATGTGCAATCCATGTGACGCGATCGCGTCGCTCACGCAGTCGCGTGGGATTGGTATTGGGTCAGTGACGCGATCGCATGGGGCATGCGATCGCGTGGGCTAATTTGTGCGAAACCCACAAGGGCCGCACGATTCCAGCCCAACTTTCTGTTCGTTGGATCCTTACGCCGATATATATATCACACGGCCGCGTGGTTCACGCGGTCGCATGGGTGGTGCTTTGCGCGATACGACGCGATTGCATGGGGCATGCAGTCGCGTCGTGCAAGCCCCTTTTTTTTTTTAAATTGAAAAATGCAGGATGCAGTGATGGACATGAATGCTATGCATGATTCCAGGTTTAATAAATTAAAATGAAAAAGGAAAAATAAAAGCAATTAACAAGAAATAAGTTGAAAAAGAGGCGACCATACCATGGTGGGTTGTCTCCCACCTAGCACTTTTAGTTAAAGTCCTTAAGTTGGACATTGGAAGAGTATCCTGTTATGGTGGATTATGTTTAAATTCGTCCAAAAATCTCCACCAGTGCTTGGAATGCCAATAGCCTCCGGGGTCCCAAACTAGGCATGTAAAGCTTCTGAGCAACTTCAAACAAATTTTTAGGCTCCTGGGGTAACAAATGCCAGAATAAACCTCAGGATTCCAAGCCTTGCGTTTAAATCCGCCTCCGTCTTGGTCTACATGTCTCCATCCGGGCGGCTTAAAAAGTAGAATCTCACCGTGGTGACCAAACGTTCTCTGTGATCCATGCAATTGAGCATGATACCAATCCGTGTACTTCGAGGTGAAGCGTGGAACCTTATTGAACCTGGTGCACCAGCTCTGAATACGAGCCATTTCCCTCTTACTCTTAAAGCCGCAGAGAGCTCTAAGCTGGCCATCTGTTTCAAGCAAACCATATTCAAGTGAATAAGTAAAATTATAAGTTAAGGATTGTACCCACTTGAAGCTTGTATCGGGTGGTAATGGCCTTGGGATAGGTGTGTTTGGTGGTTCTGCAAGTTCCGTTTCCTTGTGTTCTTCTGTGAATTCTTCCACTTCCTTGCAAAGATCTTCAATTGTATCTGTATCCTGGTCAAAGTCTTCTATGTCTTCCTCATCACTCGAGTCATAGATTGGAGGTTGAGAGAAATCTACCTCCGCATCATTTTCATATTCACCTGGGGAAGATTCTTCGATCTCAGAGAATTCACTTGCGGACGCAAGTTCATCACTAGGAGAACTAGACTTGTGACGATCATCATCAAGGAAATTTGCTTCTTGGATTATTCCGTCTGATTCTTCGTAAACGACTTGCCTTGGAGATTGTACGGTATCCTCCTTAGCATTAACTGTGGCATCTTGGACGGAGTTTTCCTCAACTCTGGATTCCCAATGAAGTTCAGCATCGCCTAGATCTTCAACCAACTCTTCTTCTTGAACAATGACAGCTTTTTCCACTTGTTCTAGTACGAATTCATTCTCTGTCTTGTCTACTGGAGTTTTTAATATTTCTTTCATGCTACGCTCTTCATCGGGCTGTCCACATGGAGCTGTGGTTGATCCTTGTATATTTGAGCGCCTATTGGCCCATTGAATTAGTGCTTGCTCCAGTTGTTGAATGGTTGTTTGAAATTTAATTACTGTTTCCTTTAGGCGATCCTTTGCTTCGCGGTTTGCCAGACATGGACATGATACAAAGGAAAGTGGTGATGATTGGGAACGATTGGATTGGTATTGGGGTAAGGAAGGATCATATGATGGCGAATGGTGAAGAAAGGCTTGTGAGTGTGGTGGTTCGAGGTTATGTTGAAAGGATGGTTCATATGCACGGGGTGGGGCTTGTTGGTAATTACAAGGTTGTCCACCATGTCTTTCAGCTGGGTATGCACGGCAGAATGGTCTCTGTCCAGGATATCTCGGAGGGTGTTGCTGCCAAAAGGGTTGATTAGATCCTCTTGTTTCCATCCATCCTTGATTGGTCTGACCTTGATGCACATTCCTGCTGTAACTTCTATTTCCTCTAATAATATTAGAACCAAACTCAAAGCGAGAGGGGTGAGAGTTCATAGTAGCAAATAAAGATAAATAAGGAAAAACAAAAGTAAATAAACAAGCAAAAGAAAAATATTTACAATAACCAATAATAAGGCACACGTTAGCAGTTCCCCAGCAACGGCGCCATTTTGATGAGAGAACTTTTGCGTGGTCTACAAAATTGCGGATAAATCCTCGTTGCAAGTATAGTTTCTAAACCTTCAAAAGTCCTTTCATACAAACGTGTTGGGTGTCACAAGTAACAAACCCCTTTAAAAATTGTTAACCGAGTATTCAAACCTCGGGTCGTCTTCTCAAGGAACTGCGAGGAAATATGTTCTTATTATTGGCTATAAAGGTTGTAATCGGGGTTTAGAAGGTGAGAAGCAAGTAATTTAAATGACGACTGAATTAAATGGCAATTAAGAATAAATAATAACTGTAAAGCAACTTTTAGCAGGGTAGAGAAATTAGAGGTCCAACTTAGTTATCTCTCTCAACAATAATGAAAGTTGAATCTAAACTCCACTTGGTCAACCTTCACCAGGGCAAAGGAAAGTTAAGGGACTAATTAAATTGATTTTTGAATCCTAATTATTTCCTCAGAAAAGGTTGGGATTATTTAAGTTCAGCTCAATTAGTAAGATAACGATTATCAATTATATTGAGTTTAATAACTGTTGAGTTACTAAATTCTTAACCAGAACCAAAAGGGGAAAAGTAAAATTGCTGGAATGATAAAGAGGTCCTTAGATGGGAAGCAATGGTAACTTAAATCAAAGAGAACAATCATAAACTAAAAATACCTCAATTATCATTAATTCAAATAACAGTCTGTAACATGAGAGAATTCATAAATTAAATTATAATAATCAATTCAAATGTTGGAATAAATAAATAGAAGTAATACTAAAAGAACATTAAACCTTGGATCCAGAGTTACTCTTAAAACAAGAAGAAATCCTAAATCCTAAAAGAGAGAGAGAAGATCTCCCTCTCAACTAAATCTAAATCATTGAAAGGTAAAAATATGCGAGCTCTCTTTGAATGGAAGCATTCCCACACTTTATAACCTCTGGTCTATGCTGTCTGTACTTGGATCTGGGCCAAAAAGGGCTTCAGAATTCGTTGGGGGCGTATTCTGTAATTTCTGGTGCGTGGCCTCTGTCACGCGTTCGCGTGGGTCACGCGGTCGCGTCATTCGGAGCTTTTCCTTGCCACGCGGTCGCGTCAGTCATGCGACCGCGTCATGTGCGTTCTGCTTAAGGCGCGCGGTTGCGTCAGTCATGTGGCCGCGTCGCTGCTGATTCGTGCTTGGCACGCGATCGCGTCATCCATGCGATCGCGTGGATACCAGTTTCTTTAAAGCTCCATTTTGCTTTCTCCTTCCATTTTAGTATGTTCCCTTTTTCATCCTTTAAGTCGTTCTGCCTTAGAAAATCTGAAACTACTCAACACACTAATCACGGCATCGAATGGAAATAAAGGTAATTAAAATAATTAATTTTAAAGCTTAGGAAACATGTTTTTCACAACATGACATAATAAGGAAGGGAAAGTAAAACCATGCAATTAATGTGAATAAGTAGGTGAAGAGTTGAATAAATCACTCTAGTTAAGCACAAAAGAACTCATGAAATATGGATTTATCACTGATCTAGTCATAAAAGTAAACGCAACTCTTGTAAGAGAGTTTTATGCAAATGCAGTCAGGTATGATAAGGCAGATGACTCCTATATAAGCTTCGTAAGAGGGGTGACCATGGATTTCAGTCCTATGAGCATCATGAGGGCGTTAAAGCTAAGAATCATACCATTTGCAGAAGAAAGCTATCACTCCAGAATAGATAGCAGTCCCAATCATAACCAGATTGTGCAGGATATTTGCATACAAGGGGCTAATTGGGTACGAGACCCTCAAGGGAAGCCCAAGTTCATCAAGAGAGGGGACCTCACTCCTGAAGCAAAGGGGTGGTTCAAAATTGTAAGGAGATCCATTCTCCCCGCCGGAAAAAACTCAGAGGTGAATCTTAAGAGAGCAACAATGGTGCAATGTATACTCAAAGGGGGAGAGATCAAGGTTCATGAACTTATAGCCTAAGGCATTAGGAAGATGGCTGAGAAAAGTGATTCTGGAGGAAGGTTGGGCTACCCCAGCACTATTTTCCATCTGTGTGACAAGGCTTGGGTGGTGTTCGAGGATGAGAACCCCGAGTGGATAAAAGTGGGCATCCCAATTACTGTTCGAAGGATGCATGCTGTTGCATCTCCCCTACCTCAACAGAAGCCAAGAAAGAGGCCAGCCCATCAAGTGGTAGAAGGATAAAACCTAGAGGAGCAAGCCCCTTTAGACATGCACCAACTACAGGAAGCCATTGAGGGCTTATCTAGACAATACTTGGAAAATCAAGGGGCACAGAAAGAGCTGCAACTACAGTTGGTGGACCGTCAAGAAGAATCACTCTCTAGATGGATGAATCAATAGGGGGAGTAGCAAAAGCAAATGATGGAGCATCAATTGGAACATGGGAAACAATGGGGTGAATCCTTCTATAGGATAGAGCAAAGGCAGGATCAACAACAAGAAGCCATCCAAAAGCTACTCAACATCCAAGTACATCAAGGTGCACACATACATGAAATGCATCGGAAACAATTGGAACAGGCAGAACTCTTTGACGAATACAGAGCATTTGCAGAAGGAGTTTACATGAATGAGACTGGACATCATGTAAACACTCAAGCCAGGCTCGGGTACCTAGTTGGACAACTGCCTATACTGCATTCGGGAATCACAAGATATGAAGAAGTAAAGGATGAATTAGCGCGAGAAGAAAGAGAGAGGGTAGAAAAGAGTCTTGAATCAGTAAGGAAGGAACTTGAGGAGTGGAAGAAAGCCAGACTGGCACGGATACAAGGAAGCACAAGTGGACATGAAGAGGACAAACAAGAGGGAGAGCATGGGCACCCCCGTGAGTAAAAGGTGGTGGAGTTCCCTCTTTGTCCCATCTTTTTCAAGTTTTAAACAAGGAAAATCATGTATGAAATAGAACATGTTTCCATGGTAGTTTAAGATTTTAAATTCTGCCTTTAAGTTTTCATTGCTTATGTCTATGCTTGCTAGTCTAATGTCACTGCTGCATTTTCACCCTGCTTACTTGTATGCTTGTCCCTTTAAGTAAAATAAAAAGAGATGTTATGAAAGACCAGAGTAATGTTCAATTTGTGGAGTAAGTTCTTATGCTTGTGGGGGTAGTAATTACTTAGCTAAGTTGGTTCACCAACAAGGTAGGAAGGCAACTATCTATCCTGAATCAAGGGTTGAATAAGGCTAGGCACCAAGGGTTGAATCTTAAGGCATGTGTCTGTGGTGCTCCTGTGTAAAGGATCTACTTGGATGAATAAGCTCTCAGGGGTGCCTTATCACTTGGTAACTTGTGTTAACTAACCCGGGATTATCAGCTGAAAGTCCACTATCAAGAGTAACCCTTGCTACAAAGCACTTAGTAACCCAAAGAGGTGCTGGACACCAAGGTCTCAAGAAGAAAAATAACAAACCATGTGCCTGTGGTGTGAATGTATGGGGAAAAGAGACTTGAGGGAGTAAGTCCTTAGGGGTGTCTTAACACTTAGCACCTTGAACCAACTGGTTCGGGAGTGCTGGCTAAAAGCTTATCTTAAAGAGTCGCCCCCTTACAAAGCACCTAGTCTAAAGAACACAACCAAACCCTGAAAAGAAAAAGAGATTGATAAACCACTATTTTATGGTTTATCTTGTGCTCAATTGAGTGGTTTTTATCTACTCTTTACCCACTTATTCATACTATTTGCATGGTTTTACATTTGCTTTCCTAATTATGTGCCTTGATTGAAAACATGCTTTTTTGATCTTATATTTGCTTATTATTAATCCTCTCTTATTACCATTAGATGCCTTGATACGTGTGTTAAGTATTTTCAGATATTATAAGGCAGGAATGGTTTGGAGGATGGGAAGAAAGCATGCAAAAGTGGAAGGAATGCAAGAAGTTAGAGAAATCGCTAAGCTGTCCAGCCTGACCTCTCTGCACTCAAACGGCTATAACTTTATCTATAGAGGTCCAAACGACGCGGTTCTAGTTGCGTTGCAAAGCTAAAGTCTGGGGCTTCGATTTGATATATAATATGCTATAGTTCCTCTGACGCTAGGTGACGCGACCACGTGATATATGTGGCCGCGTCGCAGTGACGGAAATCAGCGCAGTTGAATTCGAAACTAGCGACTTTTGGACTATTTTTGACCCAGTTTGCGGCCCAGAAAACACAGATTAGAGGCTATAAAGTGGGGGAATGCATCCATTCATGGAGAGGCTCTCACATTTACAATTTTAGGAGTAGATGTAGTTTTTAGAGAGAGAGGTTCTCTCCTCTCTCTTAGGATTAGGATTTAGGATTTCTCTTAGTTTTAGGAGTGCCTCTAAATCCCAGGTTCAATGTTCCTTTAATTTATGTTTCTCTTTTATTTTGATACTTTTATTTGCATTTGATTTATGTTGCCCAATTGGCTTATGAACTTTTCATGATTAAGATTTGAATGTTCTATTTATTATAATTCGAGGTATTTCAGATTCAAGATTTCTTTCTTTTATTTATGTTACTGTTGCTTCCCATCTGAGGCATTTTTATTCCAGCAAATTTACTTTTTCTCTTTTGGTCTTGGTTAAGGAATCAATAACTCAGGAGTTATCCAACTCAATAGCAAAATTGTTATCTTGCCAATTGGCTTGAACTTCAATAATCCCAATCTTTTCTTAGGAAATAAATAGGATTCGAAGATCAAACCAATTTGTCCCTTGATCTTCCTTTGCTTTAGTAAAGGTTAACTAAGTGAAATTAAGATTCAATTTTCATTACTATTGATAAGGATAATTAATTTGGAATTCCAATTTCTCATACCTTGCCAAGAGATTTTATTATTATTATTATTTTATTTTACTTGTCATATAACATATTCCCTCCTTACTTCCAAAACCCCAATTTACAATCCCCATAACCAATAATAAGAACATACCTCCCTGCAATTCCTTGAGAAGACGACCCGATGTTTAAATACTCGGTTATCAATTTTAAAGGGGTTTGTTACTTGTGACAACCAAAACGTTTGTACGAAGGGATTTTTGTCGGTTTAGAGACTATATCTACAACGCGACTGTTTTTATGACATTCTTTACTGGCAAAAATCCTAACGTCAAAATGGAGTCGTTGCCGGGGAATTGCAAACGTGTGCCTTATTATTGGTTATTGTAAATATTTTTCTTTTTGATTTGTTTTTATTTTTGTTTTTATTTTTTCTTTTTCATAAATTAAGAGGTTATTGGTTTTTATTTAGTTATTAAAAAAAAATTTTCAAAAATTTGTTCTTAGTGCTCATCTTGATCTTCAAGTTGTTCTTCACGTTTATCTTGACCTTCAAGCTGTTCTTAGTTGTTTTCTTCGTTTTGATCTAAAAATTTGAAATTTGGGTGTCATTTTATTGTTTTTCTCTTTCCTTATTAAATTCAAAAATATTTTTAATTAATTTTTTCAAAAAAAAAAAATTTCAGATTTTTATTATTAAAATTTTTATCTTATCTTATCTTATTTCAAAAATCAAAATTTCAAAATTCATATTTAAAAATTTTCAAAATTTAAATTTAAAAATTTTCAAATTTCAAATTTCAAATTTCAAAAAATTCAAATTTCAAAAATTTAAAATTCAAATTTCAAAATTGAAATGTCAAAATTTCAAATTTCAAATTTCAAAATTTAATTTTCAAATTCAAAATTTAGATAACCTTTTAATTTAAATTTATTTTTATTTTTAATTTTTATTTTGCTACTATGAACTCTCACCCCTTTGGCTATGAGTCTGGTTACAATAATGTTGCAGGAAGAAGAAATCACAATGAGAACAGGCACCAAGGTTGGAACAATCAAAGATGGAAGGAGCCACAAGGATTCGATCAACCCACATGGCAACAACCACCTCCAATGGACTATCAACAACCACCACCGTATGCCTATGAACCCTTTCCTCAACATGACTTTGGACCACCATACTCACAAGCCCCTTTCCACCATTCACCTCCATATGACCCTAACCCATATCCACCATATCAACCACCTTATGAACCAAATGAACCATACATAGATCCACCCCAAACCTCCATGGAGAAAGCACTTGCCAATCTAAACTCTACTATACAAGCTCTCATCGCCCAAATCTGACCACCAAATACCTTCAACAATCAACCCTCAAGCTCTAGTGCACTTCCTTGTCAACGACAGAATAATCTCTCCATCCCATCACCACCATCCATGGAAGAGCACCCACATCCATCAATCCAAGAGCAAGATGATCCCAATTATGCTATTGATATGGAACAGGAAAGAAGGAATCATCTTCGCGAATCCATACTTCATAAAGAGCTAGAGGAGGCCCTACGGGTAAGGGTAGGAGAGACCCTTGAAGATGAAAGAATAGTTGAAAGGAGTTGTCATGGAAAGAAAATCATCGAGGATGAGTACGATTTTATACTTAAACAACTGGACAAAGCAGCAATTATTAAAAAGGAAGAAGTGGTTGCAGACTTAAGAGATGCTGTACCTCCATTGGAAAGTCCAGTCACAGAGCCTCCTTCCACGGTGTTTGATGTTGATGTTGAGAAGAGCGTACAACCTCCAAGGCAGATCATGGTTGAAGATTTTGTAGAGGTTGATCAAGAGGTAGAAGATGTCAAAGAAGAGCACAAGGGAGTGGAGCTTGAAATTACCTTGCCAAAGTTGTTGGAAACCCCTCCCCCTAAGTTGCCATCATCCTTCACAACATTCAAGTGGGTAAAATTCATATCCCATAGCTTTCTAATCCCACTTGAATATGGGCTACTGGAGACGGATGGTCAACTTAGAGCTCTTTGTGGCATTAAGAGTAAGAGGAAGATGGCCAGTGATAAGAATTGTCAAGCAAGGTTCATTATGGTTGGAAGCTTTAAGTTTAAATGCAAGGGTTGGTATAAAGCTCAACTGAATAGGTCTAGGAAGTTGTTTGGCCGCTTTAGTGAGGATTCAGATCGCTTGCTACCCGGATGGAATCATAATGATCAATACAAAGACGGGTGTAAAAGCAAGGTTTGGGATCCTGGAATCTGCTCTGACACTTGTTACCCCGGGAGCCTAAGAATCTGTTTGAAGCTTCTTAAGGGCTTTGCATGCCTAGTTTGGGACCCCAGAGGTTACTGGAGTCACAAACACTGGTGGAGATTCTTGGATGAGTACAAGCACAAGCCACCATAACAGGGAGCTCACCAAATGTCCAACTTAAGGACTTTAACTAAAAGTGCTAGGTGGAAGACAACCCACCATGGTATGATCGTTCCTTTTTTATTTTTATTTAGTTTTATTTGTTTTTGAGTTTTATTTTATTTTATTATATTGAACCTGGAGTTTTGCATCACATTCATATTAACACTGCATTCTGCATTTTCTTTTCAGAAAAAAAAAAATTTTCACCGCGCGACGCGATCGCAATAGCGACGCGTCCGCGTGGTAGGGGGAGTAAAGAAAAATAAAAATGAACAGAAAGTTACGCAGGAGCAGCGCTGGAGTCGTGCCAATGGCACAAATTACCCCACGTGACCGCGTCGCTGACGCGACCGCGTCACCCACGCGGCCGCATGACCTGGAAATCGACGTCAACCGGGTGCATGGCCGAAAGTTGAGCTGGAGTTGGGCTGGACTCGTGCTAGTAGCACAAGCCCTGCCACGCGAACACGTCACCCACGCGTCCGCGTCATATTGGAAATAAGGCCACCCGCGCGATCGCGTCGATCACGCGACCGCGTCACCCAGGATTTTGGCAATACTAAGTTTTGAACAGAGAGTTGTGCGACCACGAGGCTGCACTCACGCCACTAGCACAAGTCGAGTCACGCGATCGCATGCCCCACACGTCCGCGTCACCCAACCTTATCGCGCACCACGCGACCGCGTCACTCACGCGTCCGCATCGCCAGCATCGCACAACCTATCCAGATTCGTGCCAATTATCTTATTTTTCTTTCCCAATCCTAATTTCTTCTGTCTTTTCTTCTTTCTTCTTTCTTTCTTACTTTATTTCTTTCCCTTTTCATTCTTCTTATCTTTTATTTTATTTTATTTATTTGCATACTTTCATTCATTGCATTTTAATGTTGTGCATATTTTTATTTTTTCTAAAATTATTGGTGTTCAAATGTTATTATTCAACTGTTATATCTGGTATTATCTTGGTGCTTATGACTTGTTTTATTCTAATTGGGTAACATTATTTAAATCAATGCTAATTTTTATGATACTTGTACTCCTCTTGCATTGACATGTACTTATATTGATATTACCCACACTCTTCCCCTTTGTGGAAATTTTGCATCATTGGTATACCATGGCTTCTATTGTTTTCTCACTTACATGTTGAAGCTTCCATGTAAATGAGACCCTTATCATTTGGCATTAACCCATACTTCTTTTATTTTCTTATCTCTATTTCTGGGTTACTCTTCTTCCCTTTTTCTTTCAGGATGGCCACCCGAAAGGGAAGCGGAAGACATTTTACATGGGGAGACAGACAAGTCCATCTGCAAAATCCTTAGAGAAAAGCAGTAGTTGAAACAACCCGTCCACTTGCACATCTCAGTATGCACCGAGGACGGTGCAATCTTTAAGTGTGGGGAGGTCGATACCGATCTCCATGGGTTAGTACTTTCCTGTCTCAAACACCAATATTTTATTTTCTTTGTTAACTGTTACATTTGCATATTTAATTGCATGTTTATTTGATTTTATGCATTTAGTTACTACTTGGTTGAAGTAATATTTTCTTTTTCAAGAAATTTTTATAATATTTCACTAATTTAAATTGGAACAAATTTTTGTGTTAAACTTGTTTGGAAGTTGTATTTGGAACATGGTTTTTAAGCCAAAGAACACACAACCTGTGAGATTTGAGCTTATTTATATGGTTACATTATTTAACCATAAATATTTTATTCCTGTGTGTTCCCTTTTCTATGATTGTAATCTATATTTTATTCCAACCTATATGTCCATTATTTAGTGTATTTACATGCTTGCATATAATTGAGGCCATTATTTGATTTTAGCTCACTTATCCCAAATAAGCCTATCCTTTAAATCACCCTTGTCAGCCACTTTGAGCCTTTTAATCCCCATTTATTCTATATGTTACCACATAACTAGCCTTAAGCGGAAAACAAATTAATTATCCCAATTGAATCTTTGGTTAGCTTAAGGTAGTGTGTTAATTAAGTGTGGAGAAACGGTGGGAACATGGTTTAATAAGGGAATGTATCATGTTTCTAATTTATTTGAATATTGGGAGTTTGGGAACCTACTCATGAAAAACCAAAATAGAAAAATAATAGAAAATCCATGTGCATTGATAAGTTATGTTTATTTCGCTACAAAAAAAAAGAAAAAAAAAGGGAAAAAGAGAAAAAGAAAAAAATAATATATATATATATATATATATATATATATATATATATATATAAAGGGGACAAAATTACCCCAATGTTAAGTTAATGAAAAAATCAATGCACATGTGATAAATTAAAAAGAAAAAGTTGATACATGAGTATGGGAATTATACAAAAGTGAGAATTATGGGTAGCTAGGCATAAATTTAAAATTATATAGAGTATATGTATATTAGGTGAGAGCTTAGGTTCATTGAAGATTCATATTATAGCTCACTTGGCCATACATATATCCTTACCTTTACCTCAGCCCCATTACAACCTTGAAAAGACCTCATGATGTTTGCATTGGTACATTAAATATTTGTTGATTGGTTAGATGAAGAACAAGGTTTAGAAAGCATGAATAGAGAAGAGTAGAGTGAATAACCCTATACACTTGAGAGATTAGAGTGATATACACTACCAGTGAGGGTTCAATGCTTGATTCTATGTTCCCTGCTTTCATGAGCTGTCTTCTTACAAGTTTACCTGATTTTTATTTTATGATTTGAATTAGTGAAATCTGATTTATGTTTGTCTTGGAGAACTGATGACAAGTCATCTTAGCCTAGTTTCACTAGCCTTTTTCTTTTGTTTTCAATTGAATTATGCACTTTCTTGAGCCAAAAGCAAGCCAATTGGGTAGATTTTCATGTTTCCTTTGATTTAATCAACCATGTATGAATTCATGCTATTTCATGAGGTTTTATGCTATAATTGTCACATATTATGAAAGAATGAATATCTCATGATTTTGAGCATAGCTTTGATGTGTTTGGTTGATTAATGATAGGTGAAGAAAGCTTGGAGAAAGGTTGATGCAAGAAGGAATGGCCAGGAGGAAGAGAGAACAAAAAGTTTGAGCAAAAGTTTGCCTCAAACTTTAGCTCAAACTTTTGGATTAATTGAAAATGAACCAGGAAGCAAAAAGCTGGACCAAAAGTTAGCCTCAAACTTTTTGGCTAACTTTTGGGCAAAAGCTGGAGCAAAAGTTAGCCCCTAACATTTTGGCTAACTTTTGGCATGAAAAACACTCCCTGGATGAGCAAAAGTTTGCGCCAACGTTAGCCCCTAACTTTTTGGCTAACGTTGGCGCATGAAAAACACTCCCTGGATGAGCAAAAGTTTGCGCCAACGTTAGCCCCTAACTTTTTGGCTAACGTTGGTGCCATGAATAAGCAAGGGGAGGCCAACGTTGGAGCAAAAGTTAGACCCCTAACTTTTACCCCAACGTTGGTATCAGCAAGGAAGGGTGCTGATGTGAAAAGTTGGAGCAAAAGTTAGACCCTAACTTTTACTCCAACTTTTACTCAAGCTTTCATGATTCCAACCCGGTTCAATTCGGTTCTTCTCCAAACTCCAAGAGCAATCAACCAAGGCCTCTATCAACCCAATTCCATCAAGAGCAAAGGCCCAATTGAAGGCTTGAAGACCATTTGAAGAAAGTGTATAAATAGCATAGGATTTAAGTTTTTAAGAGAGCTTCCCTTTTAGTTTTTCAGAATAGCTTTCTTTTGAGTTTTGCGGAGAGCTCACTTTTATTTTTCTTAGCATTGTTGTTTAATTGAAGAGAATTTGAGAGGAGAATTGATCTCTCTTCTTCCTTGTTCTTGCCCAGCACTCTTTACTTTTCTTTTCTTGGATTTTGGGTGGAGAATTGAAGAAATTCTATTTCAATCTCACCTTGGGATCTTGTTTAATTTTCTGCTTAATTGAATTTCAGTTTCGGTTACTTGCTTCTTCATCTACTTTCTTTGCAATTTACAATCTCCTTTGCAATTGTTCTTGTTGGATCCAGGAAGGCATTGAGATCTAGACTTAGTTTTCTAGTCTCTTGGGTCCTGAGATCTGAATTCCAATTTTACATCCTCTGTTTACTGCTTTTCATGCTCATTTACTTTTCTGTTTTAGATCCGATTCAATCCAAGTCTTCTTCTATTTCTCTGCTTGTTGCAATTTTACATTTCCTTGTTTAATTTCTGCAAATCCAACTCCCCATTCCCTTTACAATTCAAGCCATTTACATTTCTTGCACTTTAAGATTTTACAATTTACATTTCTTGCGTTCTAAGTTTCTGCCATTTAATTTCTTGTTCTTTAAGATTCAGCACTTTAATTCCTGTTCTCTTTAATATCATGCCAATTACCCATTCCCTTTACTTTCTATGCAATTTAAATTCTGCAAATCACAAATCTCTCAACCAAATCTTGATTCGCTTGACTAAATCAACCACTAAACTAAAATTGCTCAATCCTTCAATCCCTGTGGGATCGACCTCACTCCCGTGAGTTATTATTACTTGATGCTACCCGGTGCACTTGCCGGTTAAGTTTGGGTGTTTTGGAGAAATTCGTTTTTCCGCGAAAATATCCTATCAAGTTTTTGGCGCCGTTGCCGGGGATTGATTAGATTGACAATGATTAAGTGAGGTGGTAATCTAGATCAAGCACTTTTTCTTTTCTGTCCTTTAATTTTCAATTAACCCACTAACTGTTTGAATATTTGCTTAAGCTAACTAAAACTTCATTCTAGCAATAGATTGAAGTGTCACTGGTTTGTGTGTTTCTTATGTTCTGCTTGTATGTCAGGTACAAGAAGAAATACACCCATCTTTCATGAACAAGACGAAAGAACTCTTAGACGATTAAGAAGAGCAGAAAGAGAGAAAAATATTGTTGGAGAAGAGGAATCAGAAGAAGAATTCCAAGATATGGAGGAACATTCAACCAATCCACCAGGTGGAGCAGACAACAACAATAACAATCCACCCCAGAGGAGAGTTTTAGCTTCCTATACTTTTGCAAATCCTAGACATTGTGGAAGTAGCATCTTAACTTCAAATGTCAATGCAAACTATTTTGAACTAAAGCCACAACTCATCACTTTGGTTCAAAACAATTCCTCTTTTGGTGGAGGACCACTTGAAGATCCGAACCAACACCTATCCACCTTCTTGAGGATTTGTAACACTGTTAAAACTAATGGTGTGCCTCCTGACAGCTACAAGCTATTACTATTCCCATTTTCTCTCAGAGACAAGGCCACTCAATGGTTGGAATCCTTTCCAAGAGATAGCATCAACAATTGGGATGATCTGGTAACCAAGTTCCTTGCCAAATTTTACCCACCTTAAAGAATCATAAGGTTGAAGACTGAGGTACAAACATTTACACAAATAGAGGCTGAACCCATCCATGAGGCATGGGAGAGATACAAGGCTCTAATCAGGAAATGTCCTCCTGAAATGTTCACTGAGTGGGATAAGCTGCAGAATTTTTATGAGGGCTTAACATTGAAATCTCAAGAAGCTTTGGATCATTCAGCTGGAGGTTCCTTGCAACTCATGAAAACTGCAGAGGAAGCTCAAAATCTCATTGATATGGTGGCTAACAACCAATATTTCTTTGCTCATCAAAGAAACCGCCAACCATCACAAAGAAGAGGAGTAATGGAGCTAGAAGGAGTGGATTCAATCTTGGCTCAAAACAAGATGATGCAGCAGCAAATTCAACAACAATTTGAACAAATGGCCAAGAGGATTGATAGTCTCCAAGTTGCAGCAGTTAACACTAGCCAACCATCAACTACATGGGGACAAAATGAAGAAACTCAAGAAGAACAACAACAAGAGCAAGTACAGTATATGCACAACCAAGGACCAAATGAAGTGTATGGTGATACATACAATCCATCCTGGAAGAACCACCCAAACCTCAGATGGGGAGATAATCATACCCAAAACCAACAACCATGGCAGAGGAACTCAAACCAAAACAACCCAAGAAGCAACCAAAACCACAACCAGCAGCAGACTAACCAAAACCCCTTCTGAAAACCTCAAAATAACTACCCCAACCCCAACCAGTACCAATCTAATAACCAACCCACCAACCAAAATGCCTACCATCCACCACCCACTTCAAGTATCACCTGAAGCCCAAAGAATCACTAACTTGGAGGCCGTGATAGACAAAATGTTGAAACACCAGGAAATGACAACCAAGAATCATGAAGCATCCCTGAAGAGCCTAGAGAGACAGATGGGGCAAATCTCCAAGCAGATTTCTCTTGAGAGACCCTCAAGCTCTCTGCCGAGTGACACGATTCCAAATCCGAAGGAAGAATGCAAGGCGATACAATTAAGGAGTGGGAGAACATTGATGAGCAATAATGACACTATAAAGAAGCAAGCAGAGAGCAGCAAAAGTGCAATAGAAGATGAAGAGCAAACAAAGGCAGATGAAGCCAAGGATCAAGTTGTGATGCCAAGCAAGAGAATTGAGAAACTCAAAGAGAAAGACAACCAGCCACACGGTTCAACAGAAGTGACTCAGGGACAGCAGCAAATAGGAAAGAGCATCACACCTCCACTGCCATATCCCTAGAGGTTCAACAAAGAAACCAGGGACCAGCATTTTCACAAGTTCCTTGAAACTTTCAAAAAGCTGGAAATCAATATTCCTTTTGCTGAAGCACTTGAGCAAATGCCTCTGTATGCCAAATTTTTTAAGGAGCTTATCAACAAGAAAAGAAGTTGGGATGAGAAGGAAACCATACTGCTCACTGAGGAATGCAGAGCCCAGATTCAAAAAGGACTTCCTCCTAAGCTTGAGGACCCAGGGAGCTTTTTGCTACCTTGCACCATTGGGGAATTAACTATCACTAAAGCAATGTGCGATCTAGGAGCAAGTATCAACTTAATACCATCCTCCTTGGTAAGAAAGTTGCATATAGAGGAAGTTAAACTAGTACAGATATCTCTAGAGCTGGTAGATAAGTCAACAGTATACCCTAGGGGTATGATTGAAAACCTTTTGGTCAAGGTGGATAATTTCATATACCCTGCAGATTTTGTGGTTCTGGATTCAGATGGGGATGATGGTGATTCTATTATACTGGGAAGGCCATTCTTGGCCACTGCTAGAGCTATCATAGACATAGAGCAAGGAGAACTAACTCTCAGGATGCATGATGAGAGTGTCACTCTGAAAGTATTACCAGAAGCCCAGTATAGTAATAGGAGGAGGGACTTTATGGAAATTGACAAGGTGATTCACAACAATATCCCAAGGCAGAAGATTATGCAGAAGGATGAAAAAGTCCAAGAGGATATTGGAGTATTAGCCACTAAAGAGAGAAATCCCCAAGGTAAGTCTACAACCATAAAAGAAAGATCAACAAAAAAGGGGATGAAACGCAGAAACAAAACAAAAAGGGGTTGGAAGAACAGGAAGACTCCAACAGAGGGGCTTTCCAAAGGTGACAAAGTGCAATTGATATATCAACAACTGGGAGCAAGCCGACAGACTGATGACTATTACAATGTCAGCAACATACTCTCGTTGGAACATGCTAAAATTGAACACCAGAGAACAAAGAGGAGGATCACAGTCAGGGGAGACAAGTTGAGGCACTACAATCCTCAACCACCATAAAAGAAAGCTCCAATGTCAAGCTGGTGACAATAAAAGAGCGCTTGTTGGGAGGCAACCCAACCTGAGGTAGTTTTCTTTTCATAGCCTTTTCAATAAAAATGTTGAATAATTGACATGTATTGCAAGGAGCTAAGTTTGGTGTTGCACACCAAAAACAACTTAAGGGAGAATAGAGGATTCTAAGTTTGGTGTTCCACCAAAACCTCATTCAAAAGCACATTCTAACTTCCTGCACATTGTTAGTTCCAAGCAATCGAACAGATTATTCAACCACTTAACTGCTTTTTAGTCTTAACTTCATAACCTTTAGCAGGGACACAAGATTTTGCCTAGAGTTAACCTCCTGTATTCAGAGAAGTGGCAAGAACTCAAGTTTGGTGTTCCCACACCAAATTAAATCCACAAGCCACACTCAATTAATGCATACTAACTGGTCATCTAAGGGCTTGAGAAGCAAGCAACTTTTGAGAATTATGCAGGAAATTCACCACCATTTGAAGACACTATGCATCATAACTCAAAAGGGCACAACAGAAGGAAGGACAAAGGAATTGCAAACCAATAGGTTGTATTTATACTTAACTCTTACTGTTGAAAAATGTTTTGACTTGTGTTTTGATAAAGTGTTCATCTAATACAAGTAGAATTTCTCTTAGAATAAGTAAACTAGTCTATGTGTGTGCTTGTGTGTTTACTTTCACTGAACAAAACGCATGCTTTGTCCCCTGCATTTTCAATTCAATAAAAGAAATATTTGAATGTGAAGTGAGATAGTTCTCTGTTAGATAGAAGTACAATAAAAGTAAGTGGTGGTGTGTGTGTGATTGTATAATAGCTCACTTTAGTGAATAAAAGAACTAGGATATCTCCTTCTAAGTATAGAGTGGCCTACTGTCTATGAATCTTAATCAAATAAAAATCCTTGGTTAGAAAGAAAAACAAAAAGAAAGAAAAAAAAAAGGGGGAGAAAAAGAAATAGCCAAAGAGTGGCAGAACAAAAGAAAACAAAAAGAAACAAAGCTGGACACCAATAGCTTGAACCTTAGAATATATGCCTGTGGTGTCTTTGTATTAGGATCTACTTGGACTACTAAGTTCTTTGGAGTGCATCAACACTCGGTGACTTGGGTTAACTAACCCGGGATCATCAGCTGAAAGTCCACTATCAAGAGCAACCTAACTACAAGGCATTTAGTAGCCCAAAGAGGTGTTGGGCATCAATGTTCTAAGAAGGAATGTGAGCCAAGTGTCTATAGTGAATAATGTGTCAAGTACAAAGAAAAGGAAATGAGCTTGCTACACATGACACTCAAATAAAGCTTATGAACAAGATAATAGCCAAGGATAAAGGAATAATGAGAGGTCATAGCAGTATGTTACTTGAAGCTTGAAGGAGGCTTTCTAGGCTTAAGAATCAATAAGAGGTGAGTGTGTACATATCCACATAAAACCCCATGAACTACCAATAACACTCTACTAGCATGAACATCCTTTTCCATTTCATTCTTTCTTCTCAATAAATCATTTCTTGCTTGGGGACAAGCAAGCTTTAAGTTTGGTGTTGTGATGACAAGTCATCTTAGCCTAGTTTCACTAGCCTTTTTCTTTTGTTTTCAATTGAATTATGCACTTTCTTGAGCCAAAAGCAAGCCAATTGGGTAGATTTTCATGTTTCCTTTGATTTAATCAACCATGTATGAATTCATGCTATTTCATGAGGTTTTATGCTATAATTGTCACATATTATGAAAGAATGAATATCTCATGATTTTGAGCATAGCTTTGATGTGTTTGGTTAATTAATGATAGGTGAAGAAAGCTTGGAGAAAGGTTGATGCAAGAAGGAATGGCTAGGAGGAAGAGAGAACAAAAAGTTTGAGCAAAAGTTTGCCTGAAACTTTAGCTCAAACTTTTGGATTAATTGAAAATGAACCAAGAAGCAAAAAGCTGGACCAAAAGTTAGCCTCAAACTTTTTGGCTAACTTTTGGGCAAAAGCTGGAGCAAAAGTTAGCCCCTAACTTTTTGGCTAACTTTTGGCATGAAAAACACTCCCTGGATGAGCAAAAGTTTGCGCCAACGTTAGCCTCTAACTTTTTGGCTAACGTTGGCGCATGAAAAACACTCCCTGGATGAGCAAAAGTTTGCGCCAATGTTAGCCCCTAACTTTTTGGCTAACGTTGGCGCCATGAATAAGCAAGGGGAGGCCAATGTTGGAGCAAAAGTTAGACCCCTAACTTTTGCCCCAATGTTGGTATCAGCAAGGAAGGGTGCTGATGTGAAAAGTTGGAGCAAAAGTTAGACCCTAACTTTTACTCCAACTTTTACTCAAGCTTTCATGATTCCAACCCGGTTCAATTCGGTTCTTCTCCAAACTCCAAGAGCAATCAACCAAGGCCTCTATCAACCCAATTCCATCAAGAGCAAAGGCCCAATTGAAGGCTTGAAGACCATTTGAAGAAAGTGTATAAATAGCATAGGATTTAAGTTTTTAAGAGAGCTTCCCTTTTAGTTTTTCAGAATAGCTTTCTTTTGAGTTTTGCGGAGAGCTCACTTTTATTTTTCTTAGCATTGTTGTTTAATTGAAGCGAATTTGGGAGGAGAATTGATCTCTCTTCTTCCTTGTTCTTGCCCAGCACTCTTTACTTTTCTTGTCTTGGATTTTGGGTGGAGAATTGAAGAAATTCTGTTTCAATCTCACCTTGGGATCTTGTTTAATTTTCTGCTTAATTGAATTTCAGTTTCGGTTACTTGCTTCTTCATCTACTTTCTTTGCAATTTACAATCTCCTTTGCAATTGTTCTTGTTGGATCTAGGAAGGCATTGAGATCTAGACTTGGTTTTCTAGTCTCTTGGGTCCTGAGATCTGAATTCCAATTTTACATCCTCTGTTTACTGCTTTTCATGCTCATTTACTTTTCTGTTTTAGATCCGATTCAATCCAAGTCTTCTTCTATTTCTCTGCTTGTTGCAATTTTACATTTCCTTGTTTAATTTCTGCAAATCCAACTCCCCATTCCCTTTACAATTCAAGCCATTTACATTTCTTGCACTTTAAGATTTTGTAATTTACATTTCTTGCGTTCTAAGTTTCTGCCATTTAATTTCTTGTTCTTTAAGATTCAGCACTTTAATTCCTGTTCTCTTTAATTTCATGTCAATTACCCATTCCCTTTACTTTCTATGCAATTTAAATTCTGCAAATCACAAATCTCTCAACCAAATCTTGATTCACTTGACTAAATCAACCACTAAACTAAAATTGCTCAATCCTTCAATCCCTGTGGGATCGACCTCACTCCCGTGAGTTATTATTACTTGATGCGACCCGGTGCACTTGCCAGTTAAGTTTGGGTGTTTTGGAGAAATTCGTTTTTCCGCGAAAATATCCTATCAAGAACTTATTTATTTTTAACCAAGTAGGTAGAAATATTTTGCATGTAGTTGCATTCATATAGATAGGATTGCATTCCATACATCCTACCATTCCTCTTCATCTTTATAGCTTCTCTTGAGCTTAGCATGAGGACATGCTAGTATTTAAGTGTGGGGAGGCTGATAAACCACTATTTTATAGTTTATATTGTGCTCAATTGAGTGGTTTGTATCTACTCTTTACCCACTTATTCATCCTATTTGCATGGTTTTACATTTGCCTTCCTAATTATGTGCTTTGATTGAAAATATGCTTCTTTGATCTTATATTTGTTTATTATTAATCTTCTCTTATTACCATTAGATGCCTTGATATGTGTGTTAAGTGTTTTCAAATATTATAAGGCAGGAATGGCTTGGAGGATGGGAAGAAAGCATGCAAAAGTGGAAGGAATGCAAGAAATTGGAGAAATTGCTAAGTTGTCCAGCCTGACCTCTCTGCACTCAAACGGCTATAACTTTAGCTACAGAGGTCCAAACGACGCGGTTCCAGTTGCGTTGGAAATCTAACGTCCGGGGCTTCGATTTAATATATAATATGCTATAGTTCCCCTGACGCTAGGTGATGCGATCGCGTGATCTATGCGGCCGCGTCATAGTGACGGAAATCAGCGCAGTTGAATTCGAAACTAGCGAATTCTGGACTGTTTTTGACCCAGTTTGTGGCCTAGAAAACACAGATTAGAGGCTATAAAGTGGGAGAATGCATCCATTCATGGAGAGGCTCTCACATTCACAATTTTAGGAGTAGATGTAGTTTTTAGAGAGAGAGGTTCTCTCCTCTCTCTTAGGATTAGGATTTAGGATTTCTCTTAGTTTTAGGAGTGCCTCTAAATCCCAGGTTCAATGTTCCTTTAATTTATGTTTCTCTTTTATTTTGATACTTTTATTTGCATTTGATTTATGTTGCCCAATTGGCTTATGAACTTTTCATGATTAAGATTTGAATGTTCTATTTATTATAATTCGAGGTATTTCAGATTCAAGATTTCTTTCTTTTATTTATGTTACTGTTGCTTCCCATCTGAAGGCATTTTTATTCCGGCAAATTTACTTTTCCTCTTTTGGTCTTGGTTAAGGAATCAGTAACTCAGGAGTTATCCAACTCAATAGCATAATTGTTATCTTGCCAATTGGCTTGAACTTCAATAATCCCAATCTTTTCTTAGGAAATAAATAGGATTCGAAGATCAAACCAATTTGTCCCTTGATCTTCCTTTGCTTTAGTAAAGGTTAACTAAGTGAAATTAAGATTCAATTTTCATTACTATTGATAAGGATAATTAATTTGGAATTCCAATTTCTCATACCTTGCCAAGAGATTTTATTATTATTATTATTTTATTTTACTTGTCATATAACATATTCCCTCTTTACTTCCAAAACCCCAATTTACAATCCCCATAACCAATAATAAGAACATACCTCCCTGCAATTCCTTGAGAAGACGACCCGAGGTTTAAATACTCGGTTATCAATTTTAAAGGGGTTTGTTACTTGTGACAACCAAAACGTTTGTACGAAGGGATTTTTGTCGGTTTAGAGACTATATCTACAACGCGACTGTTTTTATGACATTCTTTACTGGCAAAAATCCTAACGTCAGGGATCAATAAATAAAAGTCTCATAGGGTGCAATCAAGTGAGTATTCCAGGGCATGGTAAAGTTCTGAAAGCCAATGAAGGAATGAACCTAAGTTGCTATGCATGAAAGCCCATAAAACCAAGGACATGACTTCCACAATAATGACTCATTTCTCTTGTCATTTTATTCATCATTCTCATGTTTCAGTACTTGCTTAGGGACAAGCAAGCTTTAAGTTTGTTGTTGTGATGCCAAGGAATTTTGGCCAGTTTCACTGACCTTTTCTTTACTGTTTTAGGGTAGTTTCATGTATTTTCTTAGTAAATAAGCAAGTTTTGGGTATATAATCACTTACATATTGATTTAAGCAAACATTGTGAATTTTATGTGATCTTATGAGAATTATGCATGAATTGAATGACAAATTGGATAATGCATGTCTCATAACTTGGATTAGAGCTTTGATGCACTTTATTTGCTTGATTTCAGGACAAAAGAAGCAAGGAAGAGCCACGTTAGCAGCCACGTTAATCTAATTAACGGGACCACTAACGTGGAATGGGAATAAACTTGCAACGTTAATGAGAAAAGTGATTGTCAATAACGCCTTCAAAACCATCATGGCCCACGTTAATTGCCACGTTAACTACGTTAACGTGGTAGTTAACATGGAGAGAAAGGGAGCTCCAGCGTTAGTGGTAAAAGTGAATACCACTAACGCTCCAAATTGGCAATTAGCCACGTTAAGAGTCACGTTAACTCAGTTAACGTGAACTCTAACGAGGAAAGGGAAGACAATGCCAACGTTAGTGACACTCACCTTTGTCACTAACGTTGGACTAAGCCCAATTGGCCGCGTTAAGAGTTACGTCAACTACATTAACATGAACTCTAACGTGGGAGGAGCAAGGAATCGCCAACGTTAGTGACACTCACCTTTGACACTAACGTTGGACTAAGCCACTATGAGCCACGTTAGTTGCCACGTTAATTGTATTAACGTGGAAGCTAACGTGGAGGAAAGAATTTATGAGCCAATGTTAGTGACACTCACCTTTGTCACTAACATTGGAGATGGCAATCACCACCACGTTAATGGCCACGTTAAGACAATTAACGTGGGGCACTAACGTGAGAAGGGGCGTTTGGAGCGTTAGTGACAAAGGTAAGTGTCACTAATGCTCTCGAGACTAAGGCATGCCCACATTAAGAGCCACTTTAGTTATACTAACGTGGACTCTAACGTGAGAAAAAGAGGGCTAAGAGCAACGTTATTGGCAAAGGTAAATGCCAATAACGCTTGCGATGGACCAAGAGGCAACGTTAGTGGTCACATTAGTGCCACTAATGTTGAAGTTAACGTGAACCATCTTGGGCTAGGAACGTTAGTGAAAAAGGTGATTGTCACTAATGTTCTCGAACCCACATTTTCACTGAACGTTAACGCCACTAACGTCCTAGCTAAAGTACATGCCTACTTCACACTTTCTCTGCAAGTAAAGCTGAGCCCACTGAAGATTCCAAACTGCTTCAACTCAAGATCCAAAGGCCCATCTCCAAAGACTTGAAGAGCTAACTAGAAGATCAGAAGAGTAGTATATATAGGAGTAGTTTTTGAACTAGAGAAAGAGAGCGGGGGAAAAAGGGGGCATTAGGAGAATCACTCTCTGTATAATTTTACTCTCTCTGCACTTTTAGTTTTACTTTGAGAATGTATTTTCCATCTTTGCTTTCCATTCCCAGAGCTATGAACAACTAAACCCCTTTCATTGGGTTAGGGAGCTCTGTTGTAATTTGATGGATCGATAATAGTTTTCATTATTCTTCTTCTTTCTTTTCTCTTGATTTTACTAGAAAGCTTTTAATCTTCATCCAATTGGGTAGTTGTCTTGGAAAAGAAGCTATTCATACTTGGATCTCTTCGAAACCTTGGAAGAGGAATGAAGAGATCATGCTAGAAATGTTTTCTCATGTTGGACCGTATTGGGGTTTGGATGGATATAGTGACATATAATCCTACCAACACTTTGATTTGGGAATACATGTGGTATAATTAGTGACCACACATCATCTCTTCTCATGAGCAATTAGACCAAGGAATTGGCTATTGATCAAGATTTGAGAGATTGAATTACCAAGGAATTGGAATTCAATCACTTAAGATTTCCAAGGAGATCAATGAATTCGTTGATTGAGGAAGAGATGAAAATGAACTTGATCCGGAGAATACAACATCTCCTGAGCCCAATGAACTCCCCACTTCTGATCTTACCCATTCTCTTTACTTTCTGCCATTTACTTTTATGTTCATTTCCCTAAATTCCCATTTAAGATTCTGCAATTTACTTTCTGCCATTTACATTTTGCTCTTTAATTCCAGTATTTACACTTCCTGTTATTTTCTTTCCTGCCATTTAGTTTCCTGCAAATTCTCAAATCAAATTCTACTTAGCTCAACTAGAACATTCCTCCAATTAAAGTTGCTTGACCAATCAATCCCTGTGGGATTCGACCTCACTCTATTGTGAGTTTTTACTTGACGACAATTCGGTATACTTGCCGAGGGAAAATTGTTGAGAGACAAGTTTCCGTGCATCACTTATAATTTAATATATCTTAATTTATAAAGATACATACTTTTTGAAGTTTTAATGTTTATGTAATAAATTTTAGAAATAATTTTTACAAGTTATAATTTATTTTTTTATCTGCATATTTAATTTTTAAGAATATTTTTTTAATTTTTTATTTATAAATAGATTATTTTTTACTTTAATATATATGATGAATATTTAATTTAATTATTTTATATTATTGTATAAATATAATTAATATGATCTTATTTCTATTATTTTAGGATCAATAATGTTTTTATGAATATTTTTATTGTATAATTCACTTCTACAAAAAATAATAAAATTTGATTTATAAAGGTTCAAATTTGAGCGCTTACTATGGTTAAGTTCAAATTTCAATTTATTTTGCCATATTATATAAATATTAAATTCTTTAAGTAAACACTTATTTGATTATGATATGATATTATATAAGACTTTCATATTGACAATTAAACTTCGGTGGCTACACAATTGTTACATTTTAGGTAATTGTACATTTTTTATTATTTTTGAAAGTTATTGTATATTTTTAAGATCATTTAATTATGTTTATTTTTCTAAAAGTATTGTCATTATTGTAGAATAACTAATGTTCGTTTGTGATAGTCTAAAATTGAGAAAATAAAAAATGCAAGATACTAATATTCTGAGTTTTCGAAGTATAAATCTTGAAGGAAATATATATGATTGTAATTAATGATAATAATTGAAAGCCTTTATTTTATTTCAATTTTTCAGACCACATATGCCTTACTTAATTGTTATCTCTTATTGATTGCTATTTTTTTGTACACTTAATTGTCATTAATTTATATGAATTAAAATTGATAACTTAAAAAAATAGATACGTGTCTAAAAAATAAATAAAAATATATTTTTCTTTTATTAAAATATCTGTGTCGCTTTAGCTTTTTTTCTGTATTATGTTTTACACTTTTATTATAATTAAGAGTTTTACAGATACAACAAACTAATTATTACACTATTAAATATATTATTTGAGGTAAATTATTAAATGTAAATTAGTAAAGAATATATAATACTTAGTTAATTATCATAATCACACTTAAACGTATTTAAATTATTTTTATATAATAAAAATGATATGCTTCAAAAAATATTTGTATATAGTTTACTAACAAATATGAGATATTATTTACCATCATTTTATTTTTAATAAAAAATATCATTGTATTAAAGTGATGCATTTTAAAGGTGTATAGATGGGATTTTTGTTAAAAAAACATTTACAAAATAACAAATGCTATTTTGTTTTAGTTTTATTCTTAACATTTAGTTTTAATTTTATATTTAGAATTTTAATGTTTCAATTATACCACTAAAATAAATAGCATTAATTATAACTAATCAATTATATTATTTAATTTGACCAAAAAAAAATATTAAATTATTTAATAAATAATAAATAAATAAATATATATATTGATTAATAATTCACTACTAGAAATAAGGTTTTTTCGGACGAAAATTTCAAACGAATTTTAATCCGTCTGAATGACTTTTTCATTTCGGACAAATTTGAGACAAATGTTGAACAATTTTTAATGGAGACATTTGAATAATATATTCTATCCTAAATTTGTCTAAATTTTGTCCCAAATTTTGGCGCCAAATTTTTTTTAGATGGCGCCAAAATTTTCATACAGATTAGCAACAAATTTTGGACAAAAACTATAATTCGTCCGTATTCCATCTGAATATGCGCAATAACTTTAGACGGATTTGGGACGCATTTTGAAAAATATTAATTCTATCCCAAATTTGTCTATAATTAGTCTTAAATGCTTTTACTATAACTAACCCTTGGAAGTAGACAAAATTTTTCCCACAAATTTGGGACGAAAATAGCATCATTTGTAAATTTTGTTTGAAAGTTCATCAATTTTCAAACAGATTTCAAATATTTATTGAAAACTTTTAAAATTTAGTATAAAAATATTATTTATATTTTAAATTAGTCCATGATTTGTCCTAAATATTTTTACTATTCTAAAATAAAGTTTCTTTTCCTAAAATAACCTTAATTATATATAACTTATAAAAAGGTACAGTTTTTGTTTGCACCTTTCAATTCCAAAATCTCTTGATCAAAATATGAAATAATCATCATACCAATTAACATCTTATTTATTATTATACATATTTTTAAAAATTGGATTAATAGATAGTTAGCGCTTATTTATGCAGGCTTTTTTTATATAAATAAATAAATAAAATATATTAATTCCCATAATACGCATGCAGAAAGCTTTACAAAAATGCGCAAGGCCATTGTTCGCAAAGCACCCGCGAAATGAATTTAGTCGTCATCTCAGGAGGGGCGCACGCCAATTGAAACTTCTGGTGGGGAAGTCATTTTGTGCCTGACGCCAACAAAATGGGTACTTCTGGTGGGGCTACCATGAAATTTAGTTGGTTTATTTTTTAAATATATTTTTTAATATTTTAAAAATAAAATTATATTTTCATTAAATGTATGTTTTTGATTATTTAATTGTTTATTAAGTTAATAATTTATTTTTATATAATATCAAATATGAAATAAATTACAATCTTAAAATAATTAATTGAATCATTATAGATCAACCATTAAAATAAAATACTAGTAAATTAATCTATTATTCATCATAACTCTTTTAATTCAGGTAGTACTACTCAGTACTAAATAAAAAAAATTTAACAAATATACTTATTCATTCCAAAATTTTAGAACTAAATTGACTATATTTTTATTAGTTTTTTTTCCTATCATTGTATATTATATTTGACTTTTTTTTAGTTAAACTTGAGAGACTCTATCTTCTTATTTTTTTTATATACTCTATTTTCTTATTTTTTTATTCTTTTATTTTTATTATATTTAATATTAAATTTCTTATACAAATTGTTATATACCATCTTATATTTAATTTTGATTTTTTTTAGTTACCTCATATTATTTTTTAATTTATTCTTTTAATTATTTACGTTATAATCATTCAAAATTTAATTTTTTAACAAATTTAAGATAAAGTGTATCTAAAAGAATTACATATATAAAAATCTTAAAAATAAATTAGAGGAGTGCTAGGGGTCCAGCAAATTTTGTGATTTGTAGCCATCAGTAGTGTTTTTAATGGTGTGAGATTACATCTAATGGTGGAGAATTACTCATTTTTTATTATGGTTAAATTGCTGGCCAAATTTTAATAAAAGTGCTGGCCCCTAGACTTTCTCAATAAATTATATCCAATCTTCTAAAAAATAGTCAAAATAAAATACAATAAAAAAATCACGTAAAATAAAAAAGTCATATACTTTTTCATAACATTAAGGTATATTAAAAATTTAAAAAAAAATACAAATAAATACATTTCTTAGTGGACTTTTTCATACTATTCATTTTGATCTTCATCCTCATTGTTCTCGTCGTCGTCGTTCTCGTCCTCGTTCTCATCCTCATCCATGTCTTCGTCCTCATCCCCAAGTAGCTCATCATCATCATCATCATCATCATCATCATTATCTTCTTCTTCTTCTTCTTCTTCTTCTTCTTCATATCTTGTACTATTAGTATCCAGTAAATCAACAATAATGTCAATATCATTTGAGATATGATTGTTAGATTGATTTGTGTCATCTTCTTGATATGCAAAATCCTCCGTTGTTTCAATCTCAATCTCACCTCTTGCTTTAGTCTTGAATATAAACCACCATTCTGCTTTTTCTCTGGTGTTGCTCATTGGATGAGGTGCAAAATATACTTGAATTGCTTTATGTGCAATGATAAACGGATCATATTTAACATATCGTCGATTCTTTCGAATCTGTATGATTCCATACTCTTTGTTTACTTTTGTTCCTTTGCCGATCGTGGGATCAAACCATTCACATTTAAATAGTACAACTCTTTTTAGTGGTAGCCCAGTATACTCAACTTGAATAATTTCATCAAGCTGGCCATAGAAGTCATTTTCATATTCACCATAACCTGTGCCTTTGACACATATTCCATAATTCTGAGTTGACTTTCCACTCGAGTGAGATCTTGTGTGAAACTTGAAGCCATTGACTTTGTAGATAGGCCAACATTTAACAATTCTCAAAGGACCCCATGCCAAAGAATGAATATTCGAATCTGTCACATTATTTAAAGGATCATGAACCTGTATTAAATAAGAACCAATAAGTTAGAATATAATATGTCATCTACCAAAAAATGTGTGTACAATAAGATTATCAAATCATGTTGACTTACATAATTTTTAAACCATTCTGCAAAATCCGCTTCAATAAATTGATCAACTTGTTCATCACTTAAAGTAATATGATCTTGGCGTATGAAGTCCACAAAGATCCTATAGTACATAAATTTCAAATAAATTAAAATTATTAATATCAGAAAATATTATTAATAGTAAGAATATATATAGGAAGATAAATACTCACTCAATATATGGCTTAATTTCATCACAGTTTATTAGTATATGATTCATGGCTGCACTGAATTCTTTGTCATCTAAATAACGAGTTTTGCATTCATCAGCCAAACAACCAGGCAAATTAAAAATAGACAAATTTTGCTCAATTGAATCATCACTTTCATCATTTTGCTTTGCGTTGATGCTAGTTTGGTTAAAATAGTACTCACAAAAGTGAGAAATCTCCTCAATTAGGTATGATTCAACGATAGATCCTTCAACATGTGCTTTGTTCTTGACCTTTTTCTTAAGATGATGGAGAAACCTATCATGAAAAAATTCATAACAAAAATCAAATAAAAAATAATTGGCTTCATAAAACAGTAAAAAGAAATTTGAGAATAAATATAGAGGTGTGACTAAGGTACCTCTCAAAAGGATACATCCATCTATATTGCACAGGACCACCGAGCAATGCTTCGAATGGCAAATGAATAGGTAGATGTTCCATTGAGTCAAAAAATCCAGGAGGAAAAATACGTTCTAATTTGCATAGCACAATTGGAATATTTTCTTCAAGCTTATTGAGAACATCTTCTCGTAACGATGTTGAGCATAAATCTCGAAAAAATTGACTTAACTCTGTTATTGGCTTCCATATCTGCTCTGGCAATGAACTAAAAGCGATTGGGAGTAAACGTTCCATAAATATATGACAATCATGACTTTTCATTCCATATAACTTGCCCTCTTTCATGTCAACACATCTCCCTAAATTTGAAACATATCCATCAGGCATCCTTAACTCTTTCACCCATTCACATATTGCCCTCTTTTGCTGGAGGGTAAATGTGTAGTTTGCTTTGGGTTTTATAATTTTACCTCCACTTTGTACTGGCAGTTCTAAACTTTTTCGCTTGCAGTATAATGACAGATCCATTCTAGCCTTTGCATTATCTTTAGTCTTCTCTTTAATGTCCATGACAGTATTGAATATATTATCAAATACATTCTTCTCAATATGCATTACATCAAGGTTATGACGGATTAAATTATGACGCCAATAAGGCAAATCCCAAAATATGCTTCTTTTGGTCCAATTATGCATACTTCCATATCCTTCTATCTCAAGTTGCTCAACATCACTTATCTTATCATAATTCTGAACTATATCCCATATTTGCTCTCCAGTCAATCTTGGCGGAGGTTCTGATCTTTCAATTCTATTCTTATAGAATGCATCCTTGTTTCTTCTAAACATGTGATTATCTGGCAAGAATTGTCTGTGGCAATCAAACCATGATGGCTTTCCCCCATTTTTTAATTGGAATGCCTTTGTTCGTTCCATACAGTATGGGCATGCTAGCCTGCCTGCTATCATCCATCCAGATAACATTCCATATGCAGGAAAATCATTAATAGTCCACAACAATGCAGCTCGCATTACAAAATTTGACTTGGAATGAATATCATAAGTTAAAACGCCATCTTCCCATAGTAGTTTTAGCTCATCAATCAAGGGCTGCAGGTATACATCAATCCTAGTTTTGGGATTACGAGGACCAGGGATAATCATGGATAAAAACATGTAAGGAGTTTTCATGCACATAGAAGGAGGCAGGTTATAAGGAGTGACAATTATTGGCCAACATGAATATTGTTTACCAGATTGACCAAAAGGGGTGAATCCATCAGCACATAATCCTAGTCTGACATTGCGTGGTTCTTGAGAAAATTGTGGATGTTTTCTATCAAAATACTTCCATGCTTTTGAATCCGATGGATGCTCAATAACTCCTTTAAACTCGTGATCAAAATGGCATCGCATGTGAGGTGCTGTGTTCATTGAAGCATAAAGTCTTCTTAAACGAGGTATAAGCGGTAAATAGTGCATTCGTTTCAAAGGCACTGATTTACCCTTTTTACCTATCTTGTACCTTGGAGAATGACAAAATTTACATTCCTTTCTTGGTATATCATCCTCCTTGTAATACAGCATACAACCATTAATGCAACAATCAATTTTATTGCTTTCCATGCCAAGTTTTGATACTAACTTCTTTGCTTCATAAAAACTGGAGACAAGTAAGTTATCCTTCGGCATCACTTCTTTCATAGCTTTCACGAAATCATCAAAGATCTGTTGAGATACATTCCCTTTAGCTTTTATACTCAACATTTTAACTGCCATTGATAATTCTGAATGATCCATACATCCCTCAAATAATGGGCGCTGAGCAGACTGTAATAAATCATAAAATTTTTTAGCTTCTGCATTCGGAGGCTCCTCCATGTGTTCTTCAAA
This sequence comes from Arachis hypogaea, assembly GCF_003086295.3. Taxonomy (NCBI): domain Eukaryota; kingdom Viridiplantae; phylum Streptophyta; class Magnoliopsida; order Fabales; family Fabaceae; genus Arachis; species Arachis hypogaea. The sequence continues at coordinate 86,277,842 of NC_092052.1, forward strand.
TTGACTCATCAATTCTGGTCCAGCAGCATCGACCACCATAGATTCATACGAATTTCTTATTGGCACATTAGCATGCGGAGAAGAACATGTACCTTCTTGATTATCATGATCTACATTCAAGTGCAAAGGACTCTCTCCATGTGAATCCCAACACCAGTATCTTGGCATGAAACCATATTTATATAAATCTAGTAAAACCTCATCCGGAGTTAAAAAAATCTTATTTTTATGTTTGTTGCAAGGACATCTAAGTACACCACCTTCGAGTACAAATTGAGGTTGTTTTTTAACTGTATCAATAAAATGTCGAACACCATTGACAAATTCCTGTCGTAATCCTCCTCGGTTTGGTAAATTTCTATTGTACATCCACTTTCGTTGTTCTGGAATTTCCATATCTACATATAAAGTATATTAAAAATTAGATTACTTAAATAATATTTTTATGAGATAATCAACTATGAGTATAATTAATTTCATGTTACAAAATTATAATATTATATTTTGATAAATATACATCAGTGAACATAAAAAAATTCTAAAAAAACTATCTATACTATGAATAAGAAAAATTAATTAAAAATTGATAAAAAAATCAAAACTTAACAAAGAATATTGACAATGATATTATCAAAACTAATTTATAATGTAGTGTTTCGATCCAGCAAATAAATTGATTTTTAACATATAAAAAAATTAATTTTAGCCTCTCTTCAGTCTTTTTCTTCTAACCGTAAAGTAGTGCATAAACCAAGTACTAAAAAAAAGTTGTATTTTTTTAAAACTTAATTATATTTATTTATTTTTCATAAATTTGATATAATTAAAAATGTGACAAAAAATTTATACTAAAATTAGAATAAAAATAAGCTTGCAAAATATATTATCTATTAAAAGACTAATATTTTTCAAATTAAACAGTAGAAATGATAAATTTTGGTATCCCAATAAAATAATTTATACATATAATCTCTCAATTACATTCTCTTTTTATAATCATTTACAAAATAAATATGAAAAATAGTTATTAAATATTTTCAATAAAATAATGACATATATAAAATATACGTATAGAATTATTGCTATTAACAATGTGCAAATGTTATTTTTTGGAAAAAAATCACATAGTAAAAAGAAAAAATATAAAGATATAAACAATGTTTTCTTTTTTTTTTTCTCAGTAAAATGTTATCTCAATAATATTCTTAATATTATATTAAATGAAATATAAATAGTTTTTTACGGTGACAAGAAGGCATAATATATACAATTATAGCCTTCACTAAATGAGCTTGAAAGAGCCGTTAAATGTTTAAGTGTGTGTTTGAATTGTAATTTGTCAAACTGGAATTTGAATAAAATCAATTTTGAATAAAAGTAAGTTTGTGTCAACATAATTTATAGTTGAAAACTTTCTAGTTTCTACACTTAGAGTGTGTTTGTGAAACACATTTAGGTTGTTGCTAGTTATTATTGATTTTTTCATAATTTTTTTTAAATAAATACTGAGAATATTAAAACAATTATTCTAATTTTTGTACATTGTTTACTATTTTAATTTTTTATAATATGTATTATTGTTCCTATTAAAAATGATAAATTAAAATTAAAATTAATTATAAATAATAATAAAAATATAACTTGTAAAAAATTAGAACCTAAAATAATAAAAAAAATATGATTATTAAGAGTACTAAAAAAGAATACTAAAATATGTTATTTTATATATTATTTTTAATTTAATAAATAAATATTAATTTTTACTATAAAAAAATACTAAAAAAGTTATCAATTTTTATATGTTATTTTTAATTTCATAAACAAATATTAATTTTTATTATAACAATAAAAAACTATAATATACCAAAATAGAGTACTATAAAAAATACTATATAAAAAATATTAAAAAAGATTAAATATATTTAAAAAATAATACTATAATTTAATATTATATTTTTTTAGTAATTAATTAATTATTTATCTAGAAGTGATTTTAACTAATATTATCCAAACAATATTTATTTTATCAAAATCAATTTTAGTAAAAATTGCCACACATAAATTATGTTGGCACAAACTCACTTCTACCCAAAATCAATTCTACAAAATCAATTCCATTCAAACTCCAGTTTGCTCAACGTAAATCCAAACACACACTTAGGATATGTTTAGCAAGCACGTTGAAAGAGGAAAAGCACATTACAACTTCTTGAAAGAGGAAAAGCACATTACAACTTTTTAATAGTAAAAAATCATAGTAATGAACATTAAATCACATAATGATAGTTATTAAAAAAATTTACCTCTATATAATTTTTTTCAAGAGAACTCTTTAGCACATTAATATAAAATTATATAAATAATGTAAAAAAATTGGAGAAAAAATTACTTATCTAAAAATCTTTGGTACGGATTGTGAAATGAATTGGAAATTTGTGAGCTAAAACAGTTGTTAGATTGGATATGTACCTAGCAAGGATATTCCAGTGCTCAAATTAAGATGGATTTATAAAGTATATGTGTGTGAAATAAAGAATGTAACTAAAGAATCTCTGACTTATATAATTCGAGGCAGTTATCTCATCTTATCTATCTTATCTTTTTTTTGGTGACTATCTATCTTATCTAGTAATATAAAAAAAAACAAAAATTTCAAATATTAATTTTATTAAATATTTATCTTTTCAGATTATTATATAACAAAAATTTAAGAACATAATTTAATTTAAATATTTTAAAATTATTATTAGATATATTTTTTTTAAAATATCTATCTTTTAGATATCAATATTCTATTCTATAACTTATTGAATATATTTTTGTTGTAATTTTATCTTTTTTAATTTGATATTAAAAATTAGATATAATTTTAATTTTAAAAAATTTGTTATACATAGTTATTTCAATGCCACTTATTAAATTTCACTTTGCGCCAAAATTTGTTTTTTTTTTTATCAAAACCGCCTTCTTTTAGTTTCAGGGGATTAGTTTTTGAGTGCCTTCTCCCAGTCCCTCGTATTATAGCTACTTAGGTTACCTTGTCAAAAACCAAACCTTGTTTCAGAACTTTCTTTTGGTTTCACTGTTTCCTGGTCAGTTCTTCATCTCCTTCTCCCTCCTCCTGCGTGCTCTGCCTCCGGACTGTGGTTGCCGCTCGTGCTTCGTGATTCTTCTGCGTGCTCTGCTTCTGTCTGTGCGTTGCCGCTCGTGCTTGGCCGCTCGTGCTCTGCCTCCTGTCTCAGGTCTCAGACATCCACCACTCCAACCTCCAATCTCGCACCTCAGACCACCTCCACCATCATCAATCGCACTCCCAGTTACCAGCCTTCACTTGCGAACAACCGCCCAGCCTCCTGCATGTGTTTGCCTCCGCCGGTCTCAGAACCTGCGCCCCTGCCAGCCTCAGACACCACCCCTTCGCTTGATTGTTCGTGCCTCCTCTTCTTTTTGTGCGTCTTCTGCAAGGTTCTAATTTTTGTGAGTAGTGTTTCTTTCTCAGCTTTGTTCATTGATAATTTTCTTTCTTCATTGTTAATTTGATTGTTAAGGGAAGCTTTATGTTAGATATAAAACATTAGGTATTTTGGTTGAACATATAAAATTGTATTGGTAGGGCTGTACTTTTGATATGTTTGCAGAACATGTTGCCTTAGAGATAAGAATTGCAATTGAAAACAGAACTGAGATAGATGACTCTATACAGTTCACTAAGTGGAAAGAAAAGAACATTTATAAAATTTATGAAGATGCACCCATCTTCATATATAGATGACTCAAATTTTGACTTAACTGATGGGATTTTAAAGTTCCTCCTATTACTACGCTTGCTAGCATTGCTCTTCTGCCTTGATACTTTGATTTTATCTATACCAAAATAAAGTCAAAGGTAAAAGTTAACTGCTTAAAGATACGAAAGTAATTGGTAGTTTATTGTTTTGGATTCTAATTTTAGTTTGTTATAATTTTTTATTTTATAATTTTTGTTTTGGATAATATACAAGGAAAGTAATTTCAAGTTAACTAGGCCTTATCACTTTGCTCACCTTGCATTCATTAGCCTTGAAAGTATTAATGGACATTATCTTAAGCTTTGGACAATATTCCAAATAAAACTTATGCAGAGATGGCCATGCTGCTCTGTAACACTGGGGAAAAATGCCAATCATGTTCCAATTATCAGTAAGTCGAAGCACCTGAAGCGCAGGAAACTCAATGTTGATTCCATTTTGATGACTTGTATCACCATCTGAGCTGCATTCTCCAATCACATATTTCAACTCACCACAATAATCTATATCCAAAGACTCCAATTGCACAAGGCCTTGAGAAAAAGTAACTGGGATTACATATTCTAGCATTTGGCACCCCATAATATGAAGTTTTTTCAATTTTGAGAAGATCACCCTATGATCCTGTCCACTTATCTCCTCATCTTCAAGTATATGCTTCAGTTCATCACATGAAAATATATCTAGCTTTTCCAACTGTTGCAGGCCTCGAGCAATCGCAGGTGTGAAGAGACGCGTTTTCAGTGGACATTTGCTTATATATCGATGCTCTAGCTTCTCAAAAAGGCCACTAGGAGGCACACCATGGTATAAAGCTCCACTTGATCTCATCGGAATCACATAACCAAAGCTGAATCCAGCCATAATCCATAAATCCTTCTCTTTCAATTTGGAATATATCAGGTGTGATATTTTGTGCACCTCCAACAATATTTGCTAGAAGCAGAACCTTTGCTTTCTCTGCCAACGCCACAGCTGATGCATATGATGTATCAAAACAGCTAAGAATTAAGGTTCTACGACAGCTAAGGATTTTATCTCCATGACCCTTAAATTTGTGTCCTAGTTGTATATGGTACCTTGCCAATGCTTGAGGGACTCTAAAATTTCTGAAGAATTCAGTTTGGCCTCCATTACCATTGTCCCAAAAAATCTATTTCATTTTAATAGAAATGATATTTTTGAAAATGATATAAAAAATTATTTTAAGCGCCCGTTCTTCTTCGACGTTCCACTTCCCCACTTCTTCCGCGTTCTGCTTCCATTTATTTTTCTTCTAACCGTTTGTTAAAATGGCTTTTATAATATATAACCTTTTGATTGTATCCTATGGCTTCTTTTTAGGAAAGCAGGAGTCAGTAACAAGCTACACGCACACATATTTTAGTGAAGACTACGGCATAATCATGCATTCTAATAAAGAAATGAGTAAAAAGGTATTTATGACTGGAATTTTATTGCAAAAACACCTAGCGTTTTATTATGTGATTATTTGATGTAATTGACTTTGGTTTGTGACTATGAATTATAATTGTCGTTGATAATATTGTGATTATAGTTTAATGGTTGAATTTACTTTGAGTATGTCTGTGTTGCGATTATTGTTTTGGTTGAATTGAGTGCTTGTAAATGAACCATGTTGTTGCCTTGTTAGAATTGGTAACGAAAAACTAGGAGAAAATTATCGAGTTAGAATGATATTACTAAGTGTGTGTTTGGATTAGAGTTGGTCAAACTGAAGTTTGAATGGAAGTGATTTTGTACAATTGATTTTAGATAGAAGTGAGTTTGTGCCAGTATGATTTATGTTTGGCAATTCTATACTAAAATTGATTTTGATAGAATGAAATTGTTTGGATCATATTAGTTAAAATCACTTTTAGATAGATAATTAGTTAATTACTAAAAAAATATAATATTAAATTATAATATTATTTTTTGGTATATTTAATTTGTTTTATACTTCTTTTAGTATATTTTTTATATAATATTGTTTATAAAATTCTATTTTAGTTTGTTATAATTTTTTTAATAAAAATTAATATTTATTTATTAAATTAAAAATAACATATAAAAAAATATATTTTAGTACCTTTTATGAGTACTCTCAATATATAATCTTATTTTGTTTATTATTTTGGATTCTAATTTTTTACTAATTATGTTTTTATTATTATTTGTGATTTATTTTTTATTTAATTTATTGAAAAAAACTAAAAATTGAAAATATTTGAAATGACTTGAAACAAATATGAAAATTCTTTTGGAAAAAATCAATAATGATCATCAAAGGTGAACTCACGTTGAAGTGAACGCAGAAGCAACAATTTTTTGCTTCTAGTAAACGTGCTTTTAAGCTGCAAAATCACTTCTGCGTTTAGAGGAGAAAGATTACCAAAGATAAAAAAGCAGCGTTCAAAGAACTTCAACGCACTTTTATCCTCTCAGACGGGTTTGCCAAACACACCCTAAGTAGTAACATGAATAGTGATCAATTAATTTATAGTATTTTCTGTTTCTACCTTTCACACAATCTGCTCCTTTCACAAATACAGTATTATCCTTGCTATGAACTTCTTAAATGCTCATGTGTACATATTTATTAGTACTCAGTACTAAAACATAGTAGCACTTTATTTTACATCCTCATTGATTATTTTGGCAGCTAAGTATTATTTTACATTGTTATTTTTTTAATTCTTTCGATGATGTACATGTTACTGAAATTTAGATGCAATGTCTTACTAATCTTATAAATCTTTTGTTGTTTTAGATGTCAGGTTCTAAAAAAAATAAAAAACACTTGTCAATTAAAGTACAAAAATCTGTTAATAAGGAGGTGATTAGTGCACACAAACCTAAGCTTTCACACCCTAAACCTACAAAATCACGAGTTTCAGTTCCTTCACATGTATCTAAAAAGCCTTCAGCATTGCCACCCTCTTCTTCGCAGCCACCACAAAAATTCAAGAGAAATTTATTATCTTCCCATGCCGATCATACACCATCACCATCACCATCACCAACTGAATCACCATACTGTTCACCTATCCAACCTCAATCATTTCATAATGCTCCTAATAATGAACAAAATTTACATCATGCTCACTCATCGGATGAAAATCATCACGATGGATCTCTTGCTCAAGAAGGTGAACTTGTCACTCAAGAAGGGCTCTTGAAAATAGAACCTTTTGGCAATGAGTAAGTACAACAATCAGTTTTCTGTTTTAGCGTTCTCTCTATATTGTTTTTATTGTGAATACATGTGTAATTACTCATTATTTGAACTTCTTATAGGTTTAATCCATGTACTGCTGTTCGTCATGTAACAAATGCCATTAAAAGCAAATTTTCAGAATTCTGCCCTTCCTGGAAACATGCTAGTGAGCAAATGCGAGATTTGTGGTTTACTGAATTTAAGGTAAGTATTTATTATCATTTTTTTTGTTATTTTGATATTATACATAGTGGGTAATTCAATGTATATGTTTGTTTTCTTTTATAGAAAAATTGTATGTGGGAACCTCAACACAATGCAAGAATTCGTCAAATTTTTGAGATTAAAGGGAGTGATCGATTAAGATCATTGATGAATCAGGAGAGACGCAATTATTCAAAAGACCCTAACCATGTACCAAAATATATTCCTGAACCCGTTTGGCGTCAACTATTACATTATTTTGCTACAGATTCGAAATTTAAGAACTGGTCAGCAGCAAATACTGTGAATCGAGCATCAAATGCTGGAAGTTCTATGCATACTGGTGGTTCCATATCTATGGGTGAACATGCACGCAGAATGGTAAGATAAAAATAGTTTATTTATAGTCTTGTTCTTATTATTTTTGCAATGTTTTCTTATTCTTTTTTCTTTCCTATCGATTAAAACTGTTATATTATAGGAGAAAGCTACGGGAGTAAAACCTTCTCTGGAGGAGGTTTATACTAAATGCCACACCAAAAAAGACAAAAGTTGGATTGATGAAAGATCTGAGAAAGTCATTGTATGTGATGCTAGTTTGTTCTTCTTTTTGTTTTTTTCAATTGCTAATTTTCACTATATGTTAGTATTTGTTCATGGCATATTTAGTTGCAATTAACATGAATTGATTTTGTAGGGTGAATTCAAAAAGCGAAAGACAGAACTTTCTCAAGTAGCTTTATCCTTGGATAATGAGGGAGATGTTGAGGCAACTAAGGAAGGCCTAGATATACCAGATGATTATACTGTTTGGAATGAAGTTGTGACAAAGGGAAAAAAGAAATCTGCATTTGGTTTAGGTTCTTTTGGTTTAGATCTCTCTTCAAAGTTGGATTCCAGAAATTGTTCAGAGACATCCAAAGACAATCTAAATATTGAGCAAGAACTTCACATGTGGAAAGAAAAGGCAAAGGAGCAGGAAATTATCAATGAAGAGCAAAAGGTTAAGTTGAAAGATGCTGAGCACAAGTTAAAAGATCAAGGACGTCAACTAAAAGTTCAACAGAAAAGAATTGGTTCTACTGAAAAGACAATTCATGCTTTATATAAAAAGTTGAATCTGCCACTTCCTTCAACCTTGTCTGATCCTACGGAAGATGAGCTTGGGACAGGCTCTAGTGATGATAACATGAGTGATTGATATTTGGAGTATATATTTTTTCTGATTTAGATTAAGAAATTTTTAGGTGATTTAGTTAGTACATTTTATTTCACTCATGATATATGACCTTTTTAAAGGCTTTCTTTGTTTTAGTTTAAGTATTTTTTTTCTTATTTTAGTTTTATTACATTTATGGACAAAAGTATTTTAATAATAAATATTTTTTTAACACTTTTATGGTAATTAATTTTTTATTATTTTATTATGTGTTTAGAATTTGGATGATGTAATATGAAAAAAATGATTATGATGGTCTTAATATAGAAAGAAGATCGAATACAATTTATTTTCTAAAATATTTATCTATTAAATAGCAAATTATTTTGTGTGAAAATTATTTGAAATATTATATTAAATTTGTAGAAAATTTGTGTGAAAATATTTTTTTGTTTTGTATGAAATTTGTTTCAAATACATAAGTTCTTTTAATTTAAATTTGTCTGAAATTTAATTGAAAAGAAATATTTGATTTGTCTAAAATTTGTTCGAAAAAAATTTGTTATATTTGACTAAATTCGTTCGAAATTTGTTTGAAATAAAGTATATTTTTTGTTTGAAATTTATCTAAAAATTAATATTTTTATGTTTGAAATTTGTCTGAAATACGTTGTCTTTATGTTGACTAATCTGTCTGAAATCCGTCTAAAATACATCATAATAGTTAGAAATCTAGTAGATAAATGCCTATTTGAAATCTGTCACAAAATTGTCTGAAAAAAATTTCGGACGAAATTTCAGACAAAATTTAAATTAGCAACAAGGCTTTTTGGGACAAAAAAAATTCGTCCCAAATTTGTTTGAAAAAAAAAATTTGTCTGTAATTTGTTCGAAATTTATTTCAATTTCGTCTCAAAATTCGTCCGAAAAAACCCTTTTTCTAGTAGTGATTCTTAAAGGAGTTATTATTTTGTTTACTAATATTTCAAATTTTCTATAATATTTTCATAGAACTTGATTAATAGATTATTCTTCATAATATTTTTCTTGAGATTTTTTAATAAAAACATATCTTAATTTTTGCCTTTATTTTTTTTACTACATACATTGCCTTTTCTATTTTTTTCACTTTTTTAATTATTTTGTTACCTTATTTTTAATTATTTATTTTACTTTTACTCCTCATATGTTTATTGTATTTTACTTTCTCTTAGTCTCAATTTTATAGTTAACTTTTAATTATATGAAATTGAATAATTTTTTTTGAAAACATGCTTAAATATATTATCTATTATATATAGTCATTAGAATAATAGAGAAATAAAAATTGAATATATAATTTAATTTTAATTTAAATTAAAAAATAAATTGTCAGAAAAATAGCAACTAATTTTGTTTTTAATTTCTTTATAATTTTTTTTAAAGGTAAAAATCTCTCTATAACCATTAACATCGTCGATAAAAAATTATAATTTTTTGTAAAATAAAAAATATATAAGATAAATAAAATTTCTAATAAAAATCTTTTGGGTCAACATGTAATTTTTTATATTTTTATTTTTCCTAAAATTTTTCAAACTTATCAATATTTAAGTTATCTATACATCACTTCTCAAAGTATTATGATTTTATAAGTTATAATATGTGATATTAGTTATTGTTATATATGAAAAATATGACTTATTTAGTGTTTATCCATTTATCTTCTATTAATATTGTTATAACAAGGATATATAATGATATAACCTAGACTTTAATTGTATGAGAATTTATTGAGTGACTGGAATAGCTCCACGTAATGAACTAAGGAACACTAGCAATAAGGATGATCACAAGAAAATCAAAACTGGTATATGACAACTGAGAGGGCCTTCCATTTAAAAATAATATACAATTATATATTATCTTTTCTCCTTAATGAATTAATTATTACGTTCAGCAACTTATCCTTTTTTAATTTCAATAACAAAAATAAAATTGATTAAGTGCAAAATACTCAACATTTAATGATTTCAATTGTTTAAATTTTAATTACCAAAAATTAAGTTAAAAATTAATTATAAACTTAATAATCGATAATAGATATTATATTAGTACATAAATAATAATATCTGATATATTAATTATTTACATTTTTGACAGGGCTAATAGATATTACATCAGATATTAGTATTTACATACTAATAAAATATCTATTATTGATTGTTAAATTTATAATTAATTTTTAACTCAGTTGTTGATAATTAAAATTTAATTGATTGAAATGATTAAATGCTGAATATTTTGCATCTAATCAATTTTATTTTTGTTATTGAAAGTAAAAAAGGATAAATTGTTAATCAATTCTAAATTTAAATTTAAATTTAAATTTGAGTAAAAAAAATTTATTTGAATTTTATCTTAATAACCAGAATTAATTTTAAGATAAGAAATTACTTTGAATATCATATTATTAAATAGTATAGTCATTTGTTATTCTTTAATGGTAAATATTGTCAAACAAAATGGTGTAAGAAATTAGAAAGAAAAGTATTTACCAGTTCAGGAAATACTAATTTAGTTTTTAATAAAATAAATTATATATTGAATAACAAAAGTTGTTATTGGTTTCTATTTACACTAATTAATACTCAGTGATGGTGTTTCGGTACACTATGTTATCAAGAAATATTAATCAATCTAATAAATTTTATAATGATATAAGTTTATAAGTTTGAAAATTTAAAAATCATGTCATAAAATGTGAAGTTTTAAGTTTTAACAAAGAACAACGTTGATCATATATGTATCCCAGGTAAATTTTAACAAAGAGAAAAGTTCATAAGTATTGCCATTAATAATGAGAAATTAATCTATTTTAAAGACAAATATATTTTTTCTACGAATTTTTCAATTTGGCAGGTCAAAGACTAATCCACCACATATTTATGCTCTATTTATTAAGGGTCTGCTGCTAACCAATGAATTGTTACACACACAAAGGAAAATTCGAATTCCAAATACTTACTTAAGCAGACAAATGAGATGACCATTCAACTAATTCAAATTAATTAAGACAAATACTAATTATTTTTAATATTTTAAATTATAAAATATTTATAATAATAATTATATATATATTTTAAGCTTTCAATAAAAAATTTATATAATTTTATGTATTATTCCATGCAGGACACGGGAACATACACTTGTTTTAAAATTTAAAATAAAGATAAGAAAGAATCACATTAAAAGAAAAGATTTGAAAAGATTTTAAAAAGATAACATTTGAAGTTTGAAATTTGAAATTGGAAATTAAGATAAGATAAGATAATGATTTGAAATTAAAAATTGAATTTTGTTGGAATTTTCGAAAATATTTTGACTAAAGATAAAAAGGATATTTTTTATTTTTTTGAATTAATGAAGAAAGAGAAGAACAACCAAAAGACACCAAACTTAAAAAATTTAAGAAAACAAACACTAAAAAACACCAAACTTAAAAATTTTAAGATCAAAACAAGAAAAGAAATAAGATATTTTTAAGATCAAAACAAGAAAAGAAATAAGAACAACTTGAATACCAAGAAAGAACACTAAGAACAATTCGAAAAATTTAAGAAAAACATAAACACACAGAGGACCCAAAACATAAGAATTGACACTAGACTTAAATAAAAGGCACTATTTTTGAAAAATTATTTGAAAACAAAACAAGAAAGTTTGAAACTTTAACAAGAACAAGAACAAAAGACTCAAACAAAAGATGAAGATCAAAAAGAAAAGCAAAGATTTTTGAATTTTTTTTTTGAAAAAGAAAATAAAAGGCTCAAACAAAATAGTAAAAAGTACCTAGTCTAAGCAACAAGATAGTTCGTTAGCAAGGGCGCCAAAAACTTGGTGCACAAAACTGGCTTCACAGAATTCGCACAGATAGACCGGCAACTATACCAGGTCATCCAAGTAATATCTCAGGTGAGTGACGGTCGATCCCACGAAGATTGTTGGTTTGAGCAAGCAATGGACACCTTGCAGATCTTAGTTAGGAGGATAGAAAATATAGTTTGTCACGGAAAAATGCATAAAATAGATAAATAAATAAAACATTACTAGATAGACGAGAATTCAATGGTGATAAAATGGTTGAGGCTTCGGAGATGCTTTGTCTTTCCGGATTAACTTTTCTTACTGTCTTCTTCAATAACCTTCTGATTCCTTCAATGGCAGCCATAAGTGATTAACTCATGTCCTCTCATCAAGTTAACCTCCTCCACTATAGCAATCCACCACGTTGAGAGGACTCATTGATGAATGGATTTTTGACAGTTTAGAATTCACAATAATTTCTCGTTGCAAGTAAAGTTTATAAACCAACAATAATCCTTTCATACAAAAATTTGGTTGTCACTAAAACAAAACCAATAAAATTAAACCGAAGTATTTAAACCTCGGGTCGTCTCTCAAGGAATTGCAGGGAAGTATGTTACTATTGGTTATGGAAAAGTATCTTTTTGGGTTTTTGAAATAAGGAACAAGGAAATAAAATGTCAAGAAAGTAATTTAATAATTAGAAAAGCTCTTGGCAAGTTATGAGAACTAGATGTCCTATCCTAGTTATCCTTATCAATTGTGATGAGAATTGTCCATTGCTCCCACTTAGTTAACCTCTAACTATAAAGGAAGTCAAGTGGATGAATCAATTTGATTCCTCAAGTCCTAGTCAACTCCTAAGGAAAGACTAGCTTTAGAGGAATCCAAATTAACTAGCAACTTTCAATTATATATCAATCAACAAAGGAGTTTGATAACTCAAGAGTCTCCAATTACTCAACCAAAGCCAAGAATATAAAAATCTAACTTAAAACTCAACCAAGCATTTTGTCAAAACACTTGGAAGGCATGACATAAAAACATAGAAAACTAGCAAGGAATATTAAATCCAAACAACCAATTGTAAACATCAATGACTAACAAATAATAGAAGAAGCATTAAATATGAAATACCTCAAATTGCATTAATAAGAAATTGAATGTAACATGGAATTCATAAACTAAATTAGGGAATAAATAAATCAACAAGAGAAGATAGATAAACTAAACGACTAGAACAAATAGGAGTAGAAGAAAACTAAATTAAAGCAAAATAGAAATCTAAAATTGAAAATAGCTAAACCTAAGAATCCTAAAACCTAGAGAGAGGAGAGAGCTTCTCTCTCAAGAAAACTACATCTAAAACCTAAAATTATATGAATGAAAGTTGTGTCAATGAATGAATGATTTCCCCTACTCTGCAGCCTCTAATCTGTGTTTTCTGGGTCAAAAACTGGGTCAAAAACAGCCCAAAAATCGCCCCCAGCATTTTCTGATACGTCCACCACGTGGCTCTGTCACGCGTACGCATCGTCCACGCGTACGCGTCGATTGAACTTTCACAAGGTCACGTGTACGCGTGATCCATGCGTGCGCGTCACGTAGCAGCATGGCAACTATAGCAAATTATATATCATTTCGAAGCCCCGGATGTTATCTTTCCAACGCAACTAGAACCGCCTCATTTGAATCTCTGTAGCTCAAGTTATGATCAATTTAGTACAAAGAGGTCAGGCTTGCAGCTTAGCAATTCCTGCAATTTCTTGTATTCCTTCCACTTTTGCATGCTTTATTTCCATTCTCTAAGTCATTCCTGCCCTATAAACCCTGAAATCACTTAACACACATATCAAGGCATCGAATGGTAATAAGAGAGGATTAAAATTAGTAATTTAAGGCTAAGGAAGCATGTTTTCAATCATAGCACAAAATTAGGAAGGAAAATGTAAAACATGCGAATTATATGAATAAATGTGAGTTTAGTGGATAAAATCCTCTCAATTAAGCATAAAATGTACCACGAAATAGTGGTGCATCAAATCTCCCCACACTTAAACATTAGCATGTCCTCATGCTAAGCTCAAGAGAAGCTATAAGAGAGTGAAGAGGAATGGTAAAACTTATGAAATGCAACTATCTATTGCAACTAAATGCAAAAATACTTCTACCTACTTGGTTAAAAATAAATAAATTCTCCAAGACAAACATAAATCAGAATTCCAATAATTCAGATAAAACAATAAAAGACAAGTAAACGTGAAAGAAGATAGCTCATGAAAGCAGGGAACATAGAATCAAGCATTGAACCCTCACTAGTAGTGTATATGCACTCGAGTCGCTCAAGTGTCTAGGGTTAATCACTCTACTCTTCTCTAGTCATGCTTTCTAAAACTTTGTTCTTCATTTAACCAATCAACAAATATTTAGTATACCAATACAAAATCATGAGGTCTTTTCAAGGTTGTAATGGGGCTAAGGTAAGAGTGAGGATATATGTATGGCCAAGTGAGCTATAATATGAATCTTTGACTAACCTAAGCTCTCACCTAACACACACACACTCTATGTAATTCTAAAACCATGCCTAGCTACCCATAATTTCACTTTTGTATATTTCACATACTCATATACCAAATTTTTCTTAAATTCACCACATATGTACTGATCTTTTATTAAACTTAACATTGGGGTAATTTTGTCCCCTATTTATTTATTTATTTATTTATATTGTAATAAAATTGTTTTTTTTTATGAAAGCAAACATAACTTATCAATGCACATGGTTTTTCTGTCTCACATGAGTATGCACCCAAATTCCCAATACTTTTGTCAACATAATTTCATCAACCCAAGTTCCCATAATTTCCCACACTTAATTGATACACAATCTCTATTTTAAGCTAACTAAAGATTCAATTGGGGTAATTAATTATTTTTTTGCTTAAGGCTAGTGATGTGGTAAAATATAGAACAAAGGGGGATTAAAAGGCTCAAAGTGGCAAACAAAGGTAATTAAAATGGTAGGTTGTTTGGGATAAGTAAGCTAATAACAAATGATGGCCTCAGTCATATGTATGCATGCAAATATACTAAACAATGGACATATAGAATGGAACAAACTATAGATTTCAATCATATGGAAGAAAACACACAAGAATAAAATATTATGGTTAAATAATGTAACCATATAATTAAGCTCAAAATTTCACAGGTTGTGTGTTCTTAGCTATAAACCATGTTCCAAATTACAATCTTCAAACAAGTTTAACAAAAAAATTTTAATTTAAATTAGTGAAATGTTATAAAACGGGTCTTGAAAAAGAATTTATCACTCCAACCAAGTAGTGGTAGAAGAACATGCACAAAATCAAACAAACATGTAATCAAACATGCAAATGCAAAAACTAATTTAACAAGGAAAATTAAACATTGGTGTTGAAATAGGAAATAACTAACCCACGAAAGTCAGTATCGACCTCCCCACACTTAAAGATTGCACCGTCCTCGGTGCATGCTAAGATGTGCAAGTGGATGGACTGCTACAACTAATGCTTTTCTACATAGATTGTGCAGATGGACTTGTCTGTCGCCCCATTGAGAAGCTTCTCTTTTCCTTTCTCGGTGGCCACCCTGAAAGAAGAAGAAAAGAAGAAAAGTAACCTAGAAACAAAGATCGAAAACAAATAAAATATGGGTCGGTTAATGCCAAATAATGAGGGTCCCAATTACATGGTAGATACATGTACGTGAGAAAATAATAGAAGCAAATGGCATATCAATAGTGCAAAAAATTGCAACAATGGGGAAGAGATAGTAGGTAATGAGAGACGATATAAATTTATGTCAATGCAAAAGGAATACAGGTATCATAAAAGATTGGCATCGACAGATAAATAATATCACCCAACAGTGTAAAAGAAGTCATTAAGCACCAAAATAATACCAGAAAAGATACAACAGTTGAATAAGAACATTTAACACCAATGGTAAAATAGGAAATTAGAAAAGGAGATAAAAATGTGAATAAAATTAAAATGCATTGAAGAAAAGTATGCAAATGCAGTATGTAAAAGAGAATGAAAGATAATAAGAATGAGAAGAAACTGAGAAAAGAAGAAAAAGGAGTAAGAGATAAGAGAAGAAAGAAGAGAAATAGAAAACAGGAAATGGAGATGACACACACGCCTGCATCACGCGTATGCGTGAAAACTGAGTTGGCCATGCGACACGTACACGTCGCCCACGTGTACGCGTGGATGGTCTTAAAGTGAAAGGATGCGCATGAATCAGGGACGCGTACGCGTGGGTGATTTTGTGCTTCTAGCACAGTGGCAGCCCCAGACTATCACAACTCTCTGTTCAGTATGCTATTTATGCCGATTGCCATATCCACGCGTGCGCGTACTTGATGCGTACGCATGGATTTCCCAGGTTGCAAGGGACGCGCACGCGTCCTAGGCGCGTACACGTAGGTCAAATTGTGCCTCTAGCACACCAGCCGCACGATTCCATCACAACTTTTTGTTCGTTGGATGGGATAGCATAATTTGGAATCGACGCCCACGCGTGGCCTACGCGCACGCGTGGGTTGCCCCTCTTTTTTTTTTATGCAGAATGCAGATGATGATGCAAAAATTATGAATGAACACTGATAAAAATAAAATAAAATAAAACTAAGAATAAAAATAAAAGATCATACCATGGTGGGTTGTCTCCCACCTAGCACTTTTAGTTAAAGTCCTTAAGTTGGACATTTGGTGAGCTCCTTGTCATGGTGGCTTGTGCTTGAACTCATCTTGAAACTTCCACCAACGCTTGGACTTCCAATAAGCTCTAACATTTCCAAATAAATTCACCAAGTCTTGATGAAATTCTTTAAAAGCTTCGAGCTCCCAAAATTGGTCCTCTTGTATGCTGGGATCCCAAATCTTGTTTCTACACCCGTCTTGAAGTGGATCACCATTGTCCCAACTGGGTGGCAAGCAATCCGAATTCTCAATGCAATACCAAACTCTTCTCTTAGATCCAATCAAATGTTCACTAGCTCCACCCTTGCATCTAGCTCTTGAAGTGTCGAACTTGATGAGCCTTGATTTAAAACTCCAACCACTAAACATCCTTCTCTTACGCTTAATGCCACAAAGCTTCCTAAGTTGGCCATCCATTTCAAGAATACCATATTCAAGTGGGACAGTAAAGCAAATAGAGATAAGTCTTACCCACTCAAATGAAGGAGTAGTTGGCCACCTAGGTGGAGAAGTCTCCAACGTTTTTGACAAAGCGTACTCAACTCCCGTCCACCCTTTCTGAAGGACTTGCGCTTCCACATCATTCTCCGACTCAATCAGGGAAGGGTCTTCATATTCAAGGAGCTCATTTGCGGATGTAGATTCATCACTAGGAGGACTTGATTCATGATCCTCATCACCAAGGGAACTTGCTTCTTGATCTATCCCATCCAAGTCTTTATAAGGAACATGCCATGGAGGTTGTGCATTAGCCTCCTTGACATCAATTTCAGTCTTCTTGGAGGAATACTCTACAATTTTAGATCCCATGGAGGTTCGGCATCCCCTAAGTCTTCAACCACTTCTTCCTCTTCAATGGGTACGGCTTCCTCCACTTGTTCCAATACAAAATCACGCTCCTCATTGTCCATCGGAGTTTCTAGTGTCTCCTTCATGCTACGCTCTTCTATTGATTTTCCACAAGTAGCCATGGGAGTGCTTTGAGTATTGAAGCACAGAGAGGCTAAATTACCTACTACCTCGGTTAAGGTAGCTATGAACTCTTGTGTTGTCCTTTGCATCTCTCTTTTCCCTTGAAGAAGAACACTTAGAGTGTCATTCATTGATGATTGGGGTGGATATGAGTGTTCATTACTTGGGAGGAAAGGTTCATGATATGAGGGTAGTTCATCATAACAAGGATGTGGTGGTTCAACACTCTCCATCTTTTCTACTTGTTGCACAACTTACTTCAGTTCCTTGTTCTCAGGTTGAAATACTTTAGCCATGAGAGCTTCATGTACTTTTCGAACTTCCACTTGCTCTAATTGATGAAGGGTTGCTTGAAATTTTTCCAGTGTTTCCTTGAGACGATCCCTTGACTCTTGTTCTACTTGGATTCCATAATTCGGATTATATGCCTCTTGGGTTGATGGATATGGACATGGTGTGTATGGAGGTAGTGGTTCTTGGGAGTAATTGGGTTGGAATTGGGGTGGTTCCATATATGGTTCATATGGCTCATAAGGTGGTTGGTATGGTGGATAAGGGGTTAGAATCATATGAGGGTGTTTGGTAGTAAGGGGTTTGTGAGTATGGTGGTTCAAAACTATGTTGAGGAGGGGGTTCATAGGCATATGGTGGGGCTTGTTGGTAACTACAAGGGGGTCCACCATATCCATCGTCTTGGTACGCACCTTGGAATGGCTCTTGACCATAGTAATTTGGTGGGGGTTGTTGATTGTCACGAAAAGGTCCACCGTAACCATTGTCTTGGTATGCATGGTATAATGGTTGTTGCTCATAGTGCATTGGAGGAGGTTGTTGCCAAGAGGGTTGATCAAATCCTTGTGGCTCCTCCCATCTTTGATTGTTCCAACCTTGATGCATGTTCGCATTATAGCTTCCATTCCCTACAGCATAATTTGAACCAAACTCGTAGCCAGAGGGTGAGAATTCATAATACAAGAGAAAATAAAAATAGAAACTAATAAGGAATAATGATACTAAACTCCTAAAATGAGAAACACTAACAAAGAAACGAAAAAGCAAAATTATTCACAATAGTCACAATAACCAATAATAAGGCACACGTTTGCAATTCCCCGGCAACGGCACCATTTTGATGAACGAATTTTTGACGGTTTAGAATTCACAATAATTTCTCATTGCTAGCATAGTTTCTAAACCAAAAACAATCCTTTCATACAAAAATTTGGTTGTCACTAAAACAAACCCAATAAAATTAAACCGAAGTATTTAAACCTCGGGTCGTCTCTCAAGAAATTTCAGGGAAGTATGTTACTATTGGTTATGGAAAAGTTTCTTTTTAGGTTTTTGAAATAAGGAACAAGGAAATAAAATGGCAAGAAAGTAATTTAATAATTAGAAAAGCTCTTGGCAAGGTATGAGAACTAGACGTCCTATCCTAGTTATCCTTATCAATTGTGATGAGAATTGTCCATTGCTCCCACTTAGTTAACCTCTAACTATGAAGGAAAGTCAAGTGGATGAATCAATTTGATTCCTCAAGTCCTAGTCAATTCCTAAGGAAAGACTAGCTTTAGAGGAATCCAAATTAACTAGCAACTTTCAATTATCAATCAACAAAGGAGTTTGATAACTCAAGAGTCTCCAATTACTCAACCAAAGCCAAGAATATAAAAATCTAACATAAAACACAACCACACATTTTGTCAAACACTTGGAAGGCATTACATAAAAACATAGAAAACTAGCAAGGAATATTAAATCCAAACAACCAATTGTAAACATAAATGACTAACAGATAATAGAAGAAGCAATAAATATGAAATACCTCAAATTGCATTAATAAGAAATTCAATCTAACATGGAATTCATAAACCGAATTGGGGAATAAATAAATCAACAAGAGAAGATAGATAAACTAAATGACTAGAACAAATAGGAGTAGAAGAAGACTAAATTAAAGCAAAATAGAAATCTAAAATTGAAAATAGCTAAACCTAAGAATCCTAAAACCTTTAGAAAACTACATCTAAAACCTAAAATTATGTGAATGAAATTTGTGTCAATGAATGAATGATTTTCCCCACTCTGTAGCCTCTAATCTGTGTTTTCTGGGCCAAAAACTGGGTCAAAAACAGCCCAAAAATCATCCCTAATATTTTCTGATACGTCCACCACGTGGCTCTGTCACGCGTACGCGTCGATTGAACTTTCGCAAGGTCACACGTACGTGTGATCCACGCTTGCACATCGCCAAACAGCATGGCAACTATGACAAATTATATATCATTTCGAAGCACCGGATGATAGCTTTCTAATGCAACTAGAACCGCCTCATTTGGACCTCTGTAGCTCATGTTATGATCAATTTAGTACGAAGAGGTCAGGCTTGATAGCTCAGCAATTCCTTCAATTTCTTGTATTCCTTCCACTTTTGCATGCTTCCTTTCCATCCTCTAAGCCATTCTTGCACTATAAACCATGAAAACACTTAACAGACATATCAAGGCATCAAATGGTAATAAGAGAGGATTAAAATTAGTAATTTAAGGCCAAGGAAGCATGTTTTCAATCATAGCACAAAATTAGGAAGGAAAATGTAAAACATGCGAATTATATGAATAAGTTTGAGTTTAGTTGATAAAATCTACTCAATTAAGCATAAAATGTACCACGAAATAGTAGTGCATCACTCATGTCCTCTCATCAAGCCACCTCTAGGTTTTTCATTGTAGTAGAAGATGAAGCTCTAAGCAATCCACTCCCCTTCGCGATCCTACTCAAGGTACCACAGACAATGCAGATCTTCCGAATCAGAAAGTGCTACTTCTCTGACTCTAGCCTTAGCGCCACAGAGACCTCACACACCCATAGTCAACGGGATTTCATGTCACATATCCAAAGTTTCTCAGATGCTCTATTGGAATCCGTAATGCAATCTCTAGCTTTAGTTCAACGCTATCCGGGTCAGGAATCGCACAAAACCCATGTAGAACAAGGGTGATTGTCATGGGTCACCCTCAATTCATAAGATGAAGAACGAGGTTGCATAAGAGAATAGAATCAGACATATTGAATTAGAACAGTAATATTATTGATCCATGAAACTTAGCAGAGCTCCTAGCCTTAACCTTAGTAGGTTAGTGACTCATGCTGACAGAAAAGTACAATGGAAAACATAAAAGTGGGCAAGAGTTTTTTAACAAGGGTTAACTCTTGTATATATATACTAATCTAATGACTAAGGATTACAAAAATAAGATAAACTAAGTTGATAGTGCGAAAATCCACTTCTAGAGCCCACTTGGTGAGTGTTTAGGTTGAGCTTGAGTGTCTCCCACGAGCTAGTACTTCTTAGGGGTGTTGAATGCCACCCCTGGGCTCCTTTTGCAGCGTTGGACCCCAGCTGCTCCCCAGTGGGCGCTGGACACCAGGAATGGGGCTGGTGGTCGGCGTTGAACACCAGTTTTGGGCCTTTATTTCCAAAAAAATTATTGACTATTATATATTTCTGGAACACCCTGGATGTTAGCTTTGCATAGCCATTGAGAGCGTGCCATTTTGACTTCTTTAGCTCCAGAAAAGCTCCTTTGAGTGCACATAGGTCAGATCCTGACAGCATCTACAGTCCTTTCTTTGTCTCTGAATCGGACTTTTGCTCAACCTCCTCAATTTCAGCTATAATATACGTGAAATCACCATAAAACACACAAACTCAAAGTAGAATCCAAAGATATGAATTTTGCACTAAGACCTGTGAAAACTTAATAAAGCTTAAACAAAACATATTGAAAACTATATGAAAATAATGCCAAAAAGTGTATAAAATATCCGCTCATCAATCTTGATGCTAAAATTTATAACCCGGGATGGAAGAATCACCCAAACTTTGGGTGGGGGAACCAACAAAGCCAAACCCAAGATCATAGGCCACAAAATCCCAACCATTACAACAATTCCGACCACTAATCAACTAATCATAGACCATACCAAAGTTCCCATAATGCCCCATTCCAACCTAATCAGCACTCATAAAGCAATTATTTCCAAACCCTAACAAATCACAACATTCGACCCTCAACCCTACAACCATTTGGTGATAGTGACAGACTTGCATGGATAGAAACCATACTTTCAAAGATGACAGAAGATGCAGCAGCAACAAAAGCACTGTATGAATGAAAGTTGGAGAATTTTCAAGAAGAAGTTAGATCCAACCTACACAACCAAGGAGCCTCAATCAAGAAGTTGGAAGAACAAGTTGGATATCTATCCAAGCAAGCACCTATGCCCACAAACACTTCCCTGGTGACACCATGACCAATTCAAAGGGAGAACGTAAGGCTATTACATTAAGAAGTGGAAAGGTAGTAGAGAAAGCACCCTTAAGCCATGAATCACAAGAAAGAGAGGCTGACAAGAACTAAGGAAATGCAAAGGAAGGAAATCTAGAGGAGGAAGAAGCACAAGTGCCTACCCCACCAAGGGAAGTCCTGAAACCATACGTGCTAAAGGCCCCTTACCCACAAAGGCTAAGAAAAGATGGGAAGGACAGCCAATTCTCAAAGTTCTTGGAGATATTTAAAAAGCTCTAGATCAATATACCATTTGTAGAAGAATTAGAGCAGATGCCACTTTATGCAAAGTTTATGAAGGAACTCATGACCAAGAAGACGAATTGGAAGGACAAGGAAGTTGTGGTGTTGACTGAAGAATGTAGCGCAATCATACAGAGGAAACTCCCTCGAAAATTGAAGGATCCTGGGAGCTTCCAAATCCCATGTATCATAGGTTACATTAACAATGACAAGGCACTATGTGACTTAGGAGCCAGCATCAACCTAATGTCCTTATCCATGATGAAGAAAATGATGATTGAAGAAGCCAAACCAATAAGAATGGCTCTCCAGCTAGCAGACAGAACATTCAAGTTTCCCCATGGAGTAGTGGAGGACTTGTTAGTCAAGGTGGGTGACTTCATTTTCCAAGCAGATTTTGTGATACTTTACATGGAAGAAGAAGCCAATACATCAATCATACTAGGGAGACCATTTTCAGCAATAACTGGAGCCATTACTGATGTACAAAAAGGAGAATTAATCCTCAGGCTTCATGAGGAAAAGATGGTGTTCAATGTATTCACTGCTATGAATTACCCGAGAGAGCTTATTGGAGAGTGTATGATGGCAGATGCAATGGAATCACTGATCCAATGGGTGTTAGAAGAAGAAAAGTTGTAAGAAGTGATGGAGGAAGAGCAACAAACATGCAGCAAAATTCCATAAGAAAGCATGGACAGCCCAATCATGTTAGACAATGCAAAAAAAGAGAAAGATAAAGCACCTAAGCTGGAATAGAAGACACTACCTCCAAGCCTGAAGTATGCTTACTTGGGGAGTAATGACACTTATCCAGTAATCATCAACTCAACCTTGAGTAAAGAACAAGAGGAGGAGCAAATTGAGGTACTGAAACAACATAAAGATGCCAATGGGTGGACTCACTCTGACTTGAAAGGAATAAGTTCCTCAATGTACATGCACAAGATCCTTCTTGAGGAAGATTCCAGGCCTACAATCTAGCCACAAAGAAGGTTAAACCCATCAATGAAGGAAGTAGTTCAAAAGAGGCACTGAAGCTATGGCAAGCAGGGGTTATTTACCCTATTTCTGACTGTCCTTGGGTGAGCCCTATTCAAGTGGTACCAAAAAAAGGAGGCATCACAGTGGTGCCAAATGAAACAAATGAGCTGATACCAACAAGAATAGTCACCGAACGGCACATGTGTATAGACTACAGAAAACTTAATGAAGCCATAAGGAAGGATCACTTCCGTCTACCCTTCATGGACCAAATGTTGGAGAGGTTTACTGGGCATGAGTACTATTGTTTCTTGGATGGCTATTCAGGCTACAATTAGATTGTTGTTGATCCCAAGGACCTGGAGAAGACATCTTTCACTTGCCCTTATGGTGTTTTTGCATATAGGTGCATGCCCTTTGGATTGTGCAATGCACCAGCCACATTCCAAAGATGCATGCTGTCTATTTTTTCTGACATGATTGAGAAGTTTATAGTGGTCTTCATGGACGAATTTTCAGTGTTTGGTAACTCTTTCTCTAATTGCTTACACCATCTTGCCTTGGTGCTAAAGAGATGTCAAGAGACTAACCTGGTTTTAAACTGGGAGAAGTGCCATTTTATGGTAACTGAAGGGATAGTCCTTGGTCACAAAATCTCTAAAAAAGGCATAGAAGTGGACAGAGCTAAGGTGGAGGTGATTGAAAAATTACCCCACCTTGCAATGTAAAAGCAGTTAGGAGCTTTTTGGGACACGCTGGCTTCTATAGAAGGTTCATTAGAGACTTCTCAAAAATTGCTAAACCATTGAGTAACTTGCTAGTCTCTAATATACCCTTTATATTTGATAGAGACTGCATGCTGGCTTTTGAGGAGCTTAACAGTAAGCTCTCCTCTGCACCCATTATAGCACCACCAAATTGGGAATTACCCTTTGAGTTGATGTGTGATGCATCAGATTTTGCTTTTAGTGCTGTATTGGGACAGAGGAGAGACAAATTAGTGCATGTCATATGCTATGCCAATAAAGTCCTCAATGAAGCACAAAAGAACTACACCACCATAGAAAAAGAACTCTTAGCTATTGACTTTGCATTTGACAAATTCAAATCTTATCTCATTGGTTCTAAAGTAGTTGTCTTTACTCTTTACTAACCATGCAACACTTAAATACCTGCTAACTAAGCAAGAGTCCAAGCCAAGGTTGATCAGATGAATCCTACTACTCCAGGAAATCAATGACAAAAGTGGAGTAGAAAGCAAAGTAGTAGACCACCTTTCAAGGATTCCATGTGTGGACAATGAAGCTTGCACACCTGGTGTAAATAAGAGCTTCCCGGATGAACAATTGATGATGCTTCAAGAGGCAACATGGTTTACGAACATTGCCAACTTCAAGTCCATTGGAGAGCTACCACCTAATATCAACAAGCACTCTAAAAGAAAGCTCATCAAAGATGCCAAACACTTCATATGGGATAAACCATACCTCTTCAAAAGATGTGCTGATGGAATATTAAGAAGGTGCACCTCATATGAAGAAGGACAAGAAGTCCTTTGGCATTGCCATGGATCTACTTATGGAGGACACTTTGGTGGAGAAAGGACTGTAACAAAAGTATTACAATATGGATTCTTCTGGCCTACCATCTTCAAAGATGCAAGAGAGTTGGTGAAATGGTGCAATGAGTGCCAGAGAGTTGGGAATCTACCCAAGAAGAACAAAATGCCACAAAAGGGTATCATGGAAATAGAGTTATTTGATGTATGGGAAATTGACTTTATGGGACCTTTCCCATCCTCATACTCAAATAGCTACATATTAGTGGCAGTAGACTATGTATCCAAGTGGGTAAAGGCTATTGCAACTTCAACCAATGACAACAAAGTGGTAATCAACTTCTTGAGGAAAAATATATTTAGCAGGTTTGGGGTACCAAGAGCTCTCATAGGTGATGGAGGGAGTAACTTTTGCAATAAACAACTAGAGACTCTCCTTCTCAAATATGGATTTAAGCATAAGGTAGCTACACCTTACCACCCACAAACCAATGGTCAAGTAGAAATTTCAAACAGGGAGCTCAAGAGGATTCTTGAGAAGACTATTGAGGCTTCAAGAAAAGACTGGTCAAAGGAATTAGATGATGCTTTATGGCCTTATAGAACAGCTTTAAAAACACTATTT
This sequence comes from Arachis hypogaea, assembly GCF_003086295.3. Classification (NCBI taxonomy): domain Eukaryota; kingdom Viridiplantae; phylum Streptophyta; class Magnoliopsida; order Fabales; family Fabaceae; genus Arachis; species Arachis hypogaea. Next base: position 86,303,544 of record NC_092052.1, read on the forward strand.
GGAATGTCTCCATATCAATTGGTGTATGGAAAAGCTTGTCATTTGCCTGTAGAACTTGAGCATAGAGCATTTTGGGCCCTTAAGGTGCTGAATTTTGACAATCATGCTGCTGGAGTGATGCACCACTATTTCGCGGTGTATTTTATGCTGAATTGAGGGGATTTTATCACCTTTTCTCACACATATTCAATGAAATAGCATGATTTTTTAATTCTCCCTTAATTTGTGCTTAAATGTGAAAACATGCTTTTTAGGCCTTTAATTTTCTAGTTTTAGTTCACCTTTGATTCCACTAGATGCCTTGATGTCTTTGTTAGTGAATTCAGGTTGAAAAGGCTAGGAATGGATCAATTGAGTGAAGAGAAAAGCATGCAAAGTGGAGAGATCATGGAAAGTCAAGGATTTGGAGTGCATTCATCGACGCGCACGCGTGGATATGAAGTCGCATGGCGACGCGTACGCGTGGAAAGTAAAAATGTCAATCGACGTGTACGCGTGAACCATGCGTATGCGTCGCAGCTCGCACGTGACCTCATTTAAGTGAAAACACTGGGGGGTGAATTCAAGAGGAGTGAAGGGGAGTTTTCATCATGCTTTAGTTAGTTTCTAGAGAGAAGCTCTCTCTTCTCTCTAGAATTAGGTTAGATGTAGATTAGAATTTCTTAGATCTAGGTCTAATTCATGCTTTGATTTACTTTTCCTTTCCAATTTCTTGTTCCTCTACCTTTGCTTTCTAGTTTAGCATTTTAATCTTTATAATTGTTTACTTTGTTGTTGATGCACTCTTGTTCCTTTTATTTTCCTTTAATGCAATTTATTTTTTATTTCTTTTATTGTTGATTTGCTTTATTGTTGTTAATTTCTTGCAATTAGTAGTTGTAGATTTACACCTCTTGTAATCTTATTTTACTTTCCTTTTATGCCTTCCAAGTGTTTGATGAAATGCTTGGAAGGATGTTAGAGTAGACTTTTGTGTTCTTGGCTTGGGATGGTAACTTAGGTGAACTTCAGTTGCTAATGTCCAAGTCTTGATAATTGGTGTCCATTGATACTAGCTTCCACTAAGTTAATTAGTGAGTGGCTAGGACTTATAGATTAGGATTGGTGTAGCTCATTTGACTTTCCTTCACTTGTTAGAGGATGACTTAATGAGATTGATCCTTGCAATTATCATGTTGTGGTTAGTAACAAGGATAAAGATCCTTAACCATCAACCCTTGCCAAGGCCTTTTATTAATTGAGTTTCATTTACTTTCTTGCAATTTATCTTTCATGTCTCTTATTCAAAACCCCAAAATATGCATCTTATAACCAATAACAAGAACACTTCCCTGCAAATCCTTGAGAGACGACCCGAGACTTGAATACTTAGGTTATTATTTTTATTGGGGTTTGTACTTGTGACAAACAAATTTTCGATTGAGGAATTGTTTGTTGGTTTAGAAATATACTTGCAATGAGAATTTATTTGAGAAATTCTATACCGACACGCAATTTTCTCTTTATCAAAATGGTGCCGTTGCCGGAGAATTGCAAATGTGTGCCTTGTTATTGGTTATTGTATATATGTGAATATTGTGAATAGTTGCTCTTTTGCTTGTTTGTTAGTTTTTGTTAGTCTTAGGACTTTGTTAGTTTTGTTTTTATCTGCTAGCATGAATTCTCATCCTTTTGGCTATGAGTTTGGTTACAACTATGTTGTAGGAAGTGGGAATTTCAATGAGAATATACATCAAAGATAGAACAATCAAAGGTGGGAGGAGCCTCAAGCCTATGCTCAATCTTCTTGGCAATAACCTCCTCCAGTTTCGTATAGGTATAATTTCACTTCTTATGCATACCAATCTAATGGATGTGGTAATCTTCATTGTACTTGTCAACAACCACCACCACATGCCTATGAACCACCTCCTCAACATAGTTTTGTACCACCATACTCACAAGCCCCTTTTAACCAAAAACCTTCCTATGATCCTTATCCATCATATGACCAATCACCCTTACCTCATCCTTGTGACCATTATGTACGAAAATCCATAGAGCCACCACAACTCCAACACAATTACTCTCAAGAACTACCTCTATACATACCATCTCCATATTTCCACTAAGAGGAACCACCTTCCTATTATGAACCTTTCCTCCAAAATAATGAACCCTCTTCTTTGAATAGGCAAATTCTTGATGGATGTTGTGCATTTATCTTAATGCATTGTGTTTCTTGATCATATGCATCCATATGTTTTGGGCGTGAATGCTTTTATGCTTCTTTATTGCTTGATTGGTTGTCTTAACCTACGAGTTTAGAGCATCTCAAGCACATTAGGATGAGTGAAGTGCATGTTCCTTTTTGTTTAATTGTGACATAGCCTTTTATGTTAGCGTGTGTTCTAAACCGCGAGCAACTTAGAATGCACACTTACTTTTATCCATGTCGCACATTGGGTCACTCACTTCATTCTAGTGATTAGTACCTCATTCCAACAATGTATGCTTGCTTTCTTTTGCATTTACTTTTCTTACTATCCTATCTTCTCTTTTTAGGATGAGTCATTATAAGCTAAAATGGAAGCGGAAAAAAAGAACATGCAGCAACTGGTTGATCCACCAGCTGAAGGTGGCAACCCGTGTAGTCGCCGTACCCCCTTGCTCATCTTTGAATACACCGAGGACAGTGCAAACTTTTAAGTGTGGGGAGGTCGTCCAACCATTCAGCATTACTGGGAAGTTTTCATCATTCTTTAGTTAGTTTCTAGAGAGAAGCTCTCTCTTCTCTCTAGAATCAGGTTAGATGTAGATTAGGATTTCTTAGATCTAGGTCTAATTCATGCTTTGATTTACTTTTCCTTTCCAATTTCTTGTTCCTCTACCTTTACTTTCTAGTTTAGCATTTTAATCTTTATAATTGTTTACTTTGTTGTTGATGCACTCTTGTTCCTTTTATTTTCCTTTGATGTAATTTATTTTTTATTTCTTTTATTGTTGATTTGCTTTATTGTTGTTAATTTCTTGCAATTAGTAGTTGTAGATTTACACCTCTTGTAATCTTATTTTACTTTCCTTTTATGCCTTCCAAGTGTTTGATGAAATGCTTGGAAGGATGTTAGAGTAGACTTTTGTGTTCTTGGCTTGGGATGGTAACTTAGGTGAACTTGAGTTGCTAATGTCTAAGTCTTGATAATTGGTGTCCATTGACACTAGCTTCCACTAAGTTAATTAGTGAGTGGCTAAGACGTATGGATTAGGATTGGTGTAGCTCATTTGACTTTCCTTCACTTGTTAGAGGATGACTTAATGAGATTGATCCTTGCAATTATCATGTTGTGGTTAGTAACAAGGATAAAGATCCTTAACCATCAACCTTTGCCAAGACCTTTTTATTAATTGAGTTTCATTTACTTTCTTGCAATTTATCTTTCATGTCTCTTATTCAAAACCCCAAAATATGCATCTCATAACCAATAACATGAACACTTCCCTACAATTCCTTGAGAGACGACCCGAGGTTTGAATACTTCGGTTATTATTTTTATTGGGGTTTGTACTTGTGATAAACAAATTTTTTATTGAGGAATTATTTGCTGGTTTAGAACTATAATTGCAACGAGAATTTATTTGAGAAATTCTATACCGACAAATAATTTCTCTTCATCATGGGGATAGGAAAAAGCAACAGCTTAATGAACTAGAGGAATTTAAGAATCAAGCCTACGAAAATGCAAAGATTTACAAGAAAAAAAAACAAAGAAACAGCATGATCAAAGGCTAGCACAAAGAAGCATTACAGAAGGACAAAGAGTTTCTCCTCTACAATTCAAGACTCAAATTCTTCCCAGGGAAGTTGAAATCAAGATGGTCAGGACCTTTAACAATCATTAAGGTCTCACCTTATGGTCATGTGGAACTGATGAATGAAAAATCACAAGAGACCTTCACTATTAATGGTCACAAGCTTAAGCATTATGTGGGGGAATCAATGGAGGAGCACAGGGTGAACTACAACCTCACCTAAGGAGGAAGAACCATCAAGCTAGTGACATCAAAGAAGCGCTAGTAGGGAGGCACCCCAACATCCATATCCTTTACATTTATTGCTTTCCAGATTTTAGTGTTAATTGCTTAAGTTTTTAGCTTTAGGTAGTCTTCAGTTTCTCAGAGTACAAAATTGTGAATGCTTTATAGTGTAGAGAGGAGCACAGAGTCTTTCTTCATATAGTCCCTAACAAATTGTATGTGGTTCTGCAATGGTTTGAGTAACTTGCTAAGAAATTAGGTTTGGTGTGGCCACCACTCAACTTAATTTTTAAACCTACAAGGAAATATTAGATTATCTTATGAGTAGGTCAAAAATTAAGTTTGGTGTGGCCACCAACATGAGAAGTAGACCCTTAAATTTGTGCACTCAGAAATATGTGAATCTAGTTGGATTGGTGTCTCAATGCATCCAATAATATGGTGAGATAAATGAGTATGAAATTAATTACATACACATAGATAGAAGTGGAATAGAATGGCGAATCAATTTTACACTCATGATGTATGTAATAAATTTTAATCATAAACACTAGTTACAAGATGCAACGAGACTAAGTTTGGTGTCTACAAGACACTCAAATTAAAATCCCGACAAATTAAGATAGTAGGAATATGAAACAATTCCCTTGTGTTTAATGACAAATTTTGTACAATTTTCAGGAAAGCAACCCAAGGGATGAATAAATCTTCTCTCATCAAGGCATAAGGACCAAAGTGTGAAGTACACATTGGAACTCACACTTTGGAAGCAGAAAGTTAAGCCACTTTTAAAAGTGGCGCTTCTCCTTATGCTGGGCGCTAAAACGCCAATTCAAAGTCACCTAGGGAACATTCTAAATGCACCCAAGTGGGGACCCACCCTCATCTGATCTCTCCTCATTCCCAGCACTATAAAAAGACCTACCCCTCCCGTTTTCAACATACTCTACGTCTCTTCTCTCCCTCCCATTTCACACTTCTTCTTCTTCTTTACCTTCATTCTTTTCTTTTCTCCTTGCTTGGGATAAGCAAGCTACAAGTTTGTTGTTGGTGAGCAAAGATCAGCTTGCTCTTCACTCTTATTCTTTTCTTTTCTTTACCATCACAAAAATAACACTCAGTAATGGCACCACCCAAAACCTCAAAAGCTTCAATCTCAAAGAAAAGGAGGACAAATGAGACAGCAACCTCAAGTGCATCAAGCTACAATGAGCACAAATTCCTCTCACTCTTCCATCAAAAATAATTCTATGGATGGGTAAGTGAGAGGCAAATCATTCCAGAGGTGGGTTTCCAGCCGGAAAGAGATGGACATAGGGAGATCAATGTGGAGATCAGCAGCAGAGGGTGGGCAGCTCTTTGCAATCCACCAAAGAGAGTGGTAGTGAGCCTAATAAGGGAATTCTATGCGAATGCTTCTCAACCCTTAGGCCAGCCACTCACCTATCAAAGTTTTATGAGAGGAAAATCCATTGACTATAGCCCTGCAAACTTAGAGAGAGCCCTAGGAGTGAAGCACACAAGAGCCACTCGTAGTTTTGAAGAAAGGGTGAAGCAGGTTGATCATGGTTTTGAAGACATCATAAATAAAATCTGCATCATCAATACTGAATAGATTAAGGACAAGGATGGAAGACCTAATCAATTTAGAAGGAGAGACTTGTGTCTAGAAGCAAGTGGCTGGCTAGATTTTATGAAGAGATCACTCAATCCTAGCTCTAATACCTCAGAAGTGACCATAGAGAGAACTGTACTCATTTACAGCATCATGAAGTGTGAGAACATAAATGTGGGAGAACTAATTGCCAACAATATTCAAAGGGGGATCACAAGTACTAAGGATAGCACAAGATTGGCCTTCCCTATCATCATTTAACGCTTGTGCAATGAGGCTGGGGTAGAGACTAATGAAGATGAAACATTGTTAGAGCAAGATATCCCATTCACTGCCAAGAAGATGGAGAAGGTAGTGGCTCCCAATCCACTACAAAGAGCAAGAGAGCATAGAGCCAATATATAAGCCCCACAAGAACAACCACACCAAGAAGAGTCAAGAGTCCAAGCACAAAGTCAAGAAAGCTTCAATTGGGAGCAAATACATGGAAACATCAACCAGATGCAAGGAGAAATAAATTAACTCATGGAACAGTAAAAGCACTGGGAGGAGATGCAAGGAAGCATCAATCAAATGCAAGGAAATATAAATCAAGACATGGAGCAGCAAGAGCAGTTCAATTAGGACCAGATGCAAGGAAGCCTCAACAAGATTTTGGAACAGCAAATGGTACAACGAAGGAACCTTGTAGAATTCAAGTCACTCTTTGAGGCAAGAAATACTTCAAGGGTACAAGATGACATAAACACACAAGCCAAGCTGAATTACTTGTGCTCTACAGTAGCATCCCTAAACCCAAATTATCCAACATTTGAGCAAGGGATGGAGGAATTGAGTGCCCGACAAGAGGAGATTTTGGCAAAACACAAAGAGGATGAAAGAACATTCATAAGGAAACTGCGCTTTTGGAAACCAAGGGAGACTCAAGGACAAGGAGGAGCTTCAAGTAAGAAGACTGATGGTGATACCTCTAAGGATGCTTCATCCAAGGGAAAAGGACCAATACACTAATCAAGAGCAAAATCATGATGAAACAAAGGTGGTTAAGTCCCATTAAGAAGCAATTTAGTATGATTATAGTCTATCTAGTAGTCTCCTTTGTGATGTTTGTTTGCTTTTTGAATTAAGAGTCTTAGTATGAGTCCCTAGGTTGCTAGTCATTTTAATTTGAGAAAGAAAATGTTTCATGTTATGTTTACAATACTAATGAATTTAGCTTGTTATTAAGAAAAGTTAATGATGAGTTGTTCAAAAAAGAAAAGAACGGAACTATGGCCCAAGTGTTTTTGATTAAGAAAAGAGATGATGAGTAAGTATAAAACCATAAAATGAAGTTTGGAAAGTGAGTAATTCAGAATGAAATAATTAGATATAGAGGACATAGAAGTAGATGCCAAGGATGACCCTTGAATATCAACAGAACCAAGAAGTAGTAAGGATGACCCAAGGCTCTGAGCATCAACTACTAGGAAGAAAAGAAATAAACAAAGGGCTCAAAGAGTCAAGATCCTAGTAGATGCTTGTGATGAAGCTGTGTCAAGAAAAGAGGCCTGAGCAAGTAAATTCTTAGGGGTGTCTCAACACCTAGTACCCTAAAACCAACTGGTTTGGGAGCGCTAATTTAAAGCTTACCTTAAAAGGTCGTCTTGAGACAAAACATTTAGAGTCATGGTCAATAAAAGAAAAGAAAAACAACAAAAAGAATATAATACCACTACTACTTCAAGGTGGCAATCCATAAAGAGGGCTCTAGAAGAAGTACTTAAAGAAAATCCTTAAAAGTATAAGGGTTTCAGTATAATATGAAAGCAATAACAAAGTTCATGCATGATTAGATATTTAATCTTTATCTCTGATTTTAGTTGCATTCTCCTAAGGGTTAAGTCCCAAGAATTTGGAACAATTCACGTATAACTTTGATTTGCTTGAGGACAAGCAAAAATTAAGTTTGGTGTTGTGATGACTTGCATCATCTACCAATTTTCTCATCATAAAGGACCATGTAAACTACCATTTGTACCCATGAAAGTTGAATATACTGACATATCTACCCATAGAAAAAAGAAATTACCATTTGTACCCATAAAAAATTATTTTTACAGGCAAAATTATCCAAACCCTAAAAAATTATCTAAAGTCCCTAAATTACCCTTCTCTCCACACTATCATCTCCTTCCTCCCTCCTCTCTCTCTCAATGTTCTCAGCCACCCAATCCCAGCATCAACCATAAACCACCGTCTCACCCTCCTCATCATCGTTCAACCTTCTCCGCTAGCAATGTCGTGGACCTCCGCCAGCCCAGGAGCACCACGCCAGCTTCTCCTCACCACCATCACCATCGGCCTCAAACCAGAGCCTACCGCGTCAGAGACCCTCCTCTTTACGCTACCTTATCGCCGCTATAGCCAACCCTCTTCACCTCTTTCTGCATCGTAGAACCACCACCGCCGCTTCCCTTCCAGTTGGGAGGAACAGCGCCAACCCTCTCTCTCTGTCAGGACAGGTGTCAATGACTCCAATGACGAGATCTGAACCGAAATCCGTCTCCTTGAGGAAGCCGGCCCTGTTGGCAGTTTTGAGGCCCAAGAACTGCGGCGAGCGGGTAGTGTGGAGTTGGCGGAGCTGCTCCGGGATCACTGCGACGACGTGGGACAGGGAGTCCAGCTTCTGGGCCTCTAAAGGTGAGAGCTTTACTGAGAAGCCGTGAAAGACAGTGTCGCAAGTGTGAAGGACGGCAGCGGAGGCGGCGGTGGTGGTGGTTTCTGCTGCAGTGGCATGGTTGATAATTGAAGCGAGAGAGGATTTGTACCAGTGCTTGTGGGTTGGGAAGATGGAAGGCTTGGCTTCATGGTGGACTTGCAAGTGTTGCTGTGACTGTGAGGATGAAAGAGAGGAGGGTGTGGCAAGGAGCCATTGGAGCAGTAGTGGGGACTGAATGGGAAGTAATGGTGAGAGTGTGTTAGAAAGGGAAAGAGGGGTGGTGGCTGGGTGAAGAGGGTTAGGGTTAGAAAGGTGATTGGGTGAAGGAGGTGGTGTGGTGGTGAAGATAAGGGTAATTTAGGGATTTTAGATAATTTTTTAGGGTTTGGATAATTTTGCCTGTAAAAAAAATTTTTATGGGTACAAATGGTAATTTCTTTTTTCTATGGGTAGATATGTCAGTGTTTTCAACTTTCGCGGGTACAAATGGTAGTTTACTCACCACAAAATTGATAAATTTTCACTGATTCAATGCCATTATTAAGAGCTATATCATGAGTTAGTAGAACATTACTTTGAAATTAGTTCTTGCATGCATTTTAGTATAAAAAAGCAGCAAAAGAAGAAGAAAGCAAGAAAAGAAGACTGGGCGCTTGTATGGGAGTGCCACTTTGAACAAGCAAGGCTGACATGTCAATGGGTGTGTCTAGGTGTAACACGCCAAGAAACCCCAATATAGGCGTGCCTACTGACGTGCTAGGGCATGGCACGCCAGGCTTACAAATCAGAAAGAAGTGTTCATGTAGCATTGGGGGCGTGTCCATTGGCGTGCTCGAAAGCGTGCCACACAGTCTTACAATGGGCGTGTATGCTGGCGTGCTTGGGCAGGGCACACCAGGTTTATGAAACAGAGAAGGTTGCTCAACACTATACAATGAGCATGGCACGCCAGTTATACTTTCCAGAGAAGGTTGCTCAACACTACACGGTGGGCGTGGCATGCCAGTTCTACTTTCTAGAAAAGGTTGCTCAACACTACACAATGGGCGTGGCACGCCAGTTCTACTTTCCAGAGAAGGTTGCTCAACACTACACAATGGGCGTGGCACGCCAGGCATGGCCGTGGCACGCCAGTTCTACTTTCCAGAGAAGGATGCTCAACACTACACAATGGGCGTGGCACGCCAGTTCTACCTTCTAGAGAAGGCTGCTCAACACTACACAATGAGCGTGGCACGCCAGTTCTACTTTCCAGAGAAGGATGCTCAACACTATACAATGGGCGTGGCATGCCAAGCATGGGCATGGCACGCCAGTTCTACTCTCCAGAAAGGATGCTCAACACAACACAATGGGCATGGCATGCCAACTTAGGTGTGGCACGCCAGTTCTATCGTACAGAGAAGAGTCATCCACTGAACACAATGGGCGTGACACACCAAACATGAGCGTGGCACACCAGGTTTACTTTCACAAGGGGCACGGCATGCCAAGCCTGGGCGTGGCATGCCAAGCCTGGGCGTGGCACAGCGAAAGAGTAGAACCATCGGCTTAGAAATTTCTTCTCGAAAAAAGAGAAAACCTCGTTGCAAGTATAGTTCCAAACCGACATGTAATACTCAATCAAAGTTTAATTTTGGTTGTCACAAGTCCAACCCAATAAAGATAACCGAGAGTATTAGTCCCGGGTCATTACCCCTAGGAATTATAATCGAGTGCCTAATTATTAGTTATGAGTTTCATGGGGGCTTGGGTTGATAATAAAACAAGAAATCAAAAAGGCATGAAAAGTAAGTCAAGCAACTAAAGAACGCAAGTAATAAAGAGAGACATTCATGGCAAGGATTGAGAATATAGGCTTTCTATCCTAGTCATTAATTATCATACAATGATTGACAAGAGCTAATCCTATTTAGTCATCTCCAACATTAGAAGAAGATACAATGTTATCTTCACATGAGAGAAAGTCAAATAAGACTAGTTAATCTCAATCCAAAAGTCCAAATCAACTTACTAATTGAATTAGCAAGTCAATGGAAACAGTATTAACTAACAGCTCTAGATCACCAATCTAAATTGCGTATTAATGACTTAAGATTGCCTAATTTCTCTTTCCAAGCCAAGAATGCTCAAAGAGCTACTCTAACATCCAACCAAATATTTTGTCAAACACTTGGAAGGCATAAAAGGAAACCATGTTAAATTGCAAGAATAATAAAATCTACAACTACCCAATGCAAGAAATCAACAATGACACTAAAGAAAGCAACATTAACATGAAATACCTCAAAATTGCATTAAAGAGAATGAAAATTAACAAAAGTTTTCGTAACATAAAAATAGGCATAAAAGAGAAATTAACAAGAGGAACTAAGGAAATTAAAGCAAATCACCAAGGGAAAGTAAAGGAAACTAAATCAAAACAAGTAATTAAACCTCAATCTAAGATGAAAATAAACTAAAAACCCTAATCTCTAGAGAGAAGAGGGAGCTTCTCTCTCTAGAACTAACCTAAGGCATGCTTCCTACACTAACTAATTGCTCCCCCCCCTTTGTCCAACCTTCAATTTTTCATGAAATAGCCTCAGAAATGAGTTGGATTTGGGCCTAAAAAGCTTAGAAATTGCCCCCAGTGTATTCACTTTAATGAGGTCACGTGATCAGCATCACGTGTTTGCGTGGACAATTCGTGCGCGTCGCTGAAAGATTTCCTCCTCACGCGTACGCGTGGGTGACGTGTTCACATGGCCTTGCAAATGTCCTTCTCACGCGTACGTGTGGATGACCTGTGCGCGTGGCCATGAACCCTACAAATGATAATTTCTTCATGAATTCTCTACTTTGTACGCTTTTTTCATAATTTCTTCCGTCCAATACTTGCCTTATGAATCTAAAATTACTCAACAAATATATCAAGGCATCAAATGGAATTAAAGTGAATTCAATTTATCTATTTAAAGGCTTAAAAAGCATGTTTTCACTCTTAAGCACAAATTAGAGAGGATTACAAAACCATGCTATTTCATTGAATAAATGTGAGAAAGGTTGATAAAATCCCCTAAATTAAGCACAAGATAAAACACAAAATTTGGGTTTATCACACGACAAGTTCTTAAAGCTGGCGTGTCTATTGGTGTGCGTGGGCATGGCATGCCAGGCCATTTTTCTAGAAAAGGGAATTGGAGATTTCATAGAGGGCGTGCGCACTGGCGTGGCACGCCATGTTCTTAAAGCGGGCGTGTGAGTTGGCGTGTCTGGGCGTGGCATGCTAGGCTTACTACACAGAGAGCAATGTTGATTCAGCACTATGGACGTGGCACGCCAGGTGGTGCACGAAATTGTGATCTCCAGGCTCGAACAAATCCTGGTAATGGCTCCAAAGCTTGGTGCTCTGATCTTAATTCATAATTGTCACAACTTCGATACAACTAACCAGCAAGTGCACTGGGTCGTCTAAGTAATACCTTACGTGAGTAAGGGTCGAATCCCACGGAGATTGTTGGTATGAAGCAAGCTATGGTCACCTTGTAGATCTCAGTCAGGCAGATATAAAGTGATAATGGTGTTTTCGAATATTATATAATAAGATAGGGATAGAGGTACTTATGTAAATCATTGGTAGGAATTTCAGATAAGCGAATGGAGATGCTTTTCATTCCTCTGAACCTCTGCGTTCCTGCTATCTTCATCCAATCAGTCTTACTCCTTTCCATGGCTGGCTTTATGCAAGGGCATCACCGTTGTCAGTGGCTACATCCCCTCCTCTTAGTGAATAATATGCTCACGCACCCTGTCACGGCACGGCTATTCATCTGTCGGTTCTCGATCATGTTGGAATAGGATTCACCCTCCTTTTGAGTCTGTCACTAACGCCCAACAATCGCGAGTTTGAAGCTCGTCACAGTCATTCAATCATTGAATCCTACTCAGAATACCACAGACAAGGTTTAGACCTTCCGGATTCTCTTGAATGCCGCCATCATTCTAGCTTACGCCACGAAGATTCTGGTTAGGAGATCTAAGAGATATTCATTCTAGCTTATTTCATGTAGAATAGAAGTGTTTGTCAGGCACGCGTTCATAAAGGAGAAGGATGATGAGCGTCACACATAATCATCACCTTCATCACGTTCTTGGGTGCGAATGGATATCTTAGAAGAGAAATAAGAAGAATTGAATAGAAAACAGTAGTACTTTGCATTAATCTTTGAGGAACAGCAGAGCTCCACACCTTAATCTATGGAGTGTAGAAACTCTACCGTTGAAAATACATAAGTGAAGGTCCAGGCATGGCCGAGATGGCCAGCCCTCTAAAACGTGATCAGAGGATCATAAGGTAATCCAAAGATGAACAATGGATTAAAACTGAGACCAAAGATGGTCAAAAAGACGTCTAATACAATAGTAAGAGGTCCTATTTATAATAAACTAGCTACTAGGGTTTACATGAGTAAGTAATTGATGCATAAATCCACTTCCTGGGCCCACTTGGTGTGTGTTTGGGCTGAGCCTGAGTGTTGCACGTGTAGAGGTCCTCCTTGGAGTTGAACGCCAGTTTTAGTGCCAGTTTGGGCGTTCAACTCTGGTTTTGGCTCCTTTTCTGGCGCTGGACAACAGATTTGGGTAGAAAGCTGGCGTTGAACGCCAGTTTACGTCGTCTATTCTTGGCCAAAGTATGGACTATTATATATTGCTGGAAAGCCCTGGATGTCTACTTTCCAACGCAATTGGAAGCGTGCTATTTTGAGTTCTGTAGCTCCAGAAAATCCACTTTGAGTGCAGGGAGGTCAGAATCCAACAGCATCAGCAGTCCTTTTTCAACCTCTGAATCTGATTTTTGCTCAAGTCCCTCGATTTCAGCCAGAAATTACCTGAAATCACAGAAAAACACACAAACTCATAGTAAAGTCCAGAAATGTGAATTTAACATAAAAACTAATGAAAACATCCCTAAAAGTAACTAGATTCTACTAAAAACATACTAAAAACAATGCCAAAAAGCGTATAAATTATCCGCTCATCACAACACCAAACTTAAATTGTTGCTTGTCCCCAAGCAACTGAAAATCAAATAGGATAAAAAGAAGAGAATATACTATAAATTCCAAACTATCAATGAAACATAGCTCCAATCAAATGAGCGGGACTTATAGCTTTTTGCCTCTTGAATAGTTTTGGCATCTCACTTTATCCATTGAGGTTCAGAATGATTGGCATCTATAGGAACTTCAGATTTCGAATAGTGTTATTGACTCTCCTAGTTCAGTATGATGATTCTTGAACACAACTTCTTTATGAGTCTTGGCCGTGGCCCTAAGCACTTTGTTTTCCAGTATTACCACCGGATACATAAATGCCACAGACATATAATTGGGTGAACCTTTTCAGATTGTGACTCAGCTTTGCTAAAGTCCCCAATTAGAGGTGCCCATGGTTCTTAAGCACACTCTTTGTTTTTGCTTTGGACCTTGACTTTAACCGCTCAGTCTCAAGTTTTCACTTGACACCTACACGCCACAAGCACATGGTTAGGGACAGCTTGGTTTAGCCGCTTAGACCAGGATTTTATTCCTTTAGGCCCTCCTATCCACTGATGCTCAAAGCCTTGGGATCCTTTTTATTTGCCCTTGCCTTTTGGTTTTAAGGGTTATTGGCTTTTTCTGCTTGCTTTTTCTTTCTATTATTATTTTTTTTTTTACATTTTTTTTCGCCTATATTTTTTTTTTCTGCAAGCTTTGTTCTTTGCTGCTTTTTCTTGCTTCAAGAATCATTTTTATGATTTTTCAGATTATCAAATAACATGTCTCCTAGTCATCCTTCTTTCAAGAACCAACATATTTAACATTCTTAAACAACAACTTCAAAAGACATATGCACTGTTCAAGCATACATTCAGAAAACAAGAAGCATTGTCACCACATCAATATAATTAAGTTAAGTTCAAGGATAATTTCGAAACTCATGTACTTCTTGTTCTTTTGAATTAAAACATTTTTCATTTAAGAGAGGTGATGGATTCATAGGACATTTATAACTTTAAGACAAAGTTACTACTACTAATGATCATGTAATGAAGGCACAAACATAGATAAGCACATAACATAGAAAACGAAAAACAGAAGAGTTAAGAACAAGGAATGAATCCACCTTAGTGATGGTGGCGTTTCCTTCTTGAGGAACCAATGATGTCCTTGAGCTCTTCTATGTCTCTTCCTTGTCTTTGTTGCTCCTCCCTCATTGCTTTTTGATCTTCTCTTATTTCATGAAGCATGATGGAGTGCTCTTGATGTTCCACCCTTAGTTGTCCCATATTGGAACTCAATTCTCCTAGGGAGGTGTTGATTTGCTCCCAATAGTTTTGTGGAGGAAAGTGCATTTGAGGCATCTCAGGGATCTCATGGTAATGAGCTTCATACGCCTCTTGAGCTCCATGAGTGGGCTCTCTTGCTTGCTCCATCTTTTTCTTAGTGATGGGCTTGTCCTCTTTGATGAGGATATCTCCCTCTATGTCAATCCCAGCCGAATTGCATAGGTGGCAAATGAGGTGAGGAAAGGCTAACCTTGCCATAGTGGAGGACTTGTCAGCCACCTTGTAGAGTTCTTGAGGTATAATCTCATGAACTTCCACCTCTTCTCCAATCATGATGCTATGGATCATGATGGCCCGGTCTATAGTAACTTCAGACCGGTTGCTAGTGGGAATGATTGAGCATTGAATAAACTCCAACCATCCTCTAGCTATAGGCTTGAGGTCCAATCTTCTTAGTTGAACCGGCTTGCCTTTGGAGTCAATCTTCCATTGAGCTCCTTCTACACATATGTCCATAAGGACTTGGTCTAACCTTTGATCATAGTTGACTCTCCTTGTGTAGGGGCGTGCGTTCTCTTCCATGTATGGCAAGTTGAACGCCAACTTCACATTCTCCGGACTAAAATCTAAGTATTTCCCCCGAACCATTGTAACATAGTTCTTTGGATCCGGGTTCTTACTTTGATCATGGTTCTTGGTGATCCATGCATTGGCATAGAACTCTTGAACCATTAGGATGCCGACTTGTTGGATGGGATTTGTTAGAACTTCCCAACCTCTTCTTTGAATTTCATGTCGGATCTCCGGATACTCATTTCTTTTGAGTTTAAAAGGGACCTCAGGGATCACCTTCTTCTTGGCCACAACATCATAGAAGTGGTCTTGATGGGCTTTGGAGATGAATCTTTCCATCTCCCAGGACTCGGATGTGGAAGCTTTTGTCTTCCCTTTCCCTCTTCTAGAGGATTCTCCGGTCTTAGATGCCATCAATGGTAATGGAAAAACAAAAAAAGCTATGCTTTTACCACACCAAACTTAGAATATTGCTCGCCCTCGAGCAATAAACAAAAGAATAAAAGAAGAAGAAGAAGAAATATGGAGAGGGAGATGTGGTTTCGGCCAAGAGGAGTGTAGAGGGGTGTGTTGTGTGAATTTGATGAAGAATGGAGGTCTTTATATAGGGAAGGGAGGGGGGGTTAAGGTTCGGCCATATGGGTGGGTTTGGGTGGGAAATTGGTTTTGAATTTTGAAGGTAGGTGGAGTTTATGAGGTAGGTTTATTAGGAAGAGTGGGTGGATGTGAGTGGTGAAGGTTTAGTGGGGAAGAGAGATTGAGGTGATTGGTGAGGGGTTTTTAGGGAAGAGTGTTTATGGGGTTGTGTGAAAGAGAGTGGTGAGAAGAAGTGAGTGGAGGTAGGTGGGGATCCTGTGGGGTCCACAGATCCTGAGTGGATCCTGTGGGGTCCACAGATCCTAAGATGATCCTGTGGGGTCCACAGATCCTGGGGTGTCAAGGCATTTACATCCCTGCACCATTAGGCATGTAAAAATGCCTTTGTACCCAACTCTGGGCGTTCAGCACCAGGTTGGTGGCCATTTTGGGCGTTCAACGCCCATCTGTGTGCCATTTCTGGCGTTGAATGCCAGAACCATGCCTGTTCTGGCGTTCAGCGCCCAGAAGCTGCCCATTTTGGGCGTTCAGCGCCAGAACCATGCTCTGTTCTGGCGCTGAACGCCAGACAGATGCTCCTCCAGGGTGTGATTTTTCTTCTGCTATTTTTTTTTATTCCGTTTTCAATTTTTATATTTATTTTGTGACTCCACATGATCATGAACCTAAGAAAACATGAAAAACAATAAAAATAAGAATTAGATAAACATTGGGTTGCCTCCCAACAAGCGCTTCTTTAATGTCAATAGCTTGACAGTGGGCTCTCATGGAGCCTCACAGATGTGCAGAGCTTTGTTGAGACTCTCCAACACCAAACTTAGAGTTTGGATATGGGAGTTCAACACCAAACTTAGAGTTTGGTTGTGGCCTCCCAACACCAAACCTAGAGTTTGACTGTGGGGGCTCTGGTTGACTCTGCTTTGAGAGAAGCTTTTCATGCTTCCTCTTCATGGTTGCAGAGGGAGATCCTTGAGTTTTAAACACAAGGGAGTCCTCATTCCATTGAAGGACTATTTCACCTCTGTCAACATCAATCACAGCTCTTGCTGTGGCCAGGAAAGCTCTTCCTAGGATGATGGATTCATCCTCTTCCTTTCCAGTATCCAGGACTATGAAATCAGTAGGTATGTAAAGGCCCTCAACCTTTACTAATACATCTTCTACTTGTCCATAAGCCTGTTTTCTTGAGCTGTCTGCCATCTCTAGTGAGATTTTAGTAGCTTGCACCCCATAGATTCCCAATTTCTCTATTACAGAGAGGGGCATGAGGTTTATCCCTGAACCAAGGTCACACAGAGCCTTAAAGATCATGGTGCCTATGGTGCAGGGTATTATGAACTTTCCACGATCCTGTCTCTTCTGAGGCAATGTCAGTTGATCCAGATCACTTAGTTCATTGATGAAAAAGGGAGGTTCAACTTCCCAAGTATCAATGCCAAATAATTTGCCATTCAGCTTCATGATTGCACCAAGAAACTTGGCAGTTTGCTCTTCAGTAACATCCTCATTCTCTTTAGAAGAGGAATACTCATCAGAGCTCATGAAGGGCATAAGGAGGGTTAATGGAATCTCTATGGTCTCTAGATGAGTCTCAGATTCCTTTGGTTCCTCAGAGGGAAGCTCCTTATTGATCACTGGACGTCCCAGGAGGTCTTCCTCCTTGGGATTCACGTCCTCTCCTCTCCTCACAGGTTCGGCCATGGCGCTTATGTCAATGGCCTTGCACTCTCCTTTTGGGTTCTCTTCTGTATTGCTTGGGAGAGTACTAGGAGGGATTTCAGTGATCCTTTTACTCAGCTGGCCCACTTGTGCTTCCAGATTTCTAATGGAAGACCTTGTTTCATTCATGAAACTTACAGTGGCCTTAGATAGATCAGAGACTAGATTTGCTAAATTAGAAGCATTTTGTTCAGAGTTCTCTGTCTGTTGCTGAGTTGATGATGGAAAAGGTTTACTATTGCTAAACCTGTTTCTTCCACCATTATTAAAGCCTTGTTGGGGCTTTTGATCCTTCCATGAGAAATTTGGATGATTTCTCCATGTTGAGTTATAGGTGTTTCCATAAGGTTCACCTAAGTAGTTCACCTCTGCTATTGCAGGGTTCTTAGGATCATAGGCTTCTTCTTCAGAAGATGCCTCTTGAGTACTGTTGGATGCAGCTTGCATTCCATGCAGACTCTGAGAAATCATATTGACTTGCTGAGTCAATATTTTGTTCTGAGCCAGTATGGCATTCAGAGTATCAACTTCAAGAACTCCCTTCTTCATAGGCGTCCCATTGCTTACAGGATTCCTTTCAGAAGTGTACATGAACTGGTTATTAGCAACCATGTCAATGAGTTCTTGAGCTTCTGCAGGCGTTTTCTTTAGGTGAATGGATCCACCTGCAGAGGTGTCGAGTGACATCTTTGATAGCTCAGATAAACCATCATAGAATATATCCAGGATGGTCCATTCTGAAAGCATGTCAGAAGGACACTTTTTGGTCAACTGTTTTTATCTTTCCCAAGCTTCATAGAGGGATTCACCTTCTTTCTGTCTGAAGGTTTGAACATCAGCTCTAAGCTTGCTCAGCTTTTGAGGAGGAAAGTACTTGGCTAAGAAAGCCGTGACCAACGTATCCCAAGAGTTCAGGCTGTCTTTGGGTTGAGAATCCAACCATAATCTAGCTCTGTCTCTTACAGCAAAAGGGAAAAGCATGAGCCTGTAGACTTCAGGATCTACTCCATTAGTCTTAACAGTATCACATATCTGCAAGAATTCAGTCAAGAACTGAAAAGGATCTTCAGATGGAAGTCCATGAAACTTGCAGTTCTGATGCATCAGAGAAACTAATTGAGGTTTCAGCTCAAAGTTGTTTGCTCCAATGGCAGGAATGGAGATGCTTCTTCCATGTAGACTTCAGGATCTACTCCATTATTATTATTTTCGGCTGCGATCTCCTCTTCCTGTTCGAAAATTTCTGAATGGTTTTCTCTGGATTGTTGTATTTTAGCTTCTCTTAATTTTCTCTTCAGAGTCCTTTCAGGTTCTGGATCTGCTTCCACAAGAATGCTCTTATCCTTGCTCCTGCTCATATGATAAAGAAGAAGGCATAGAAAAATAATAATAATAATGGAGATCCTTTATACCACAGTATAGGGATCCCTGTGTGAGTGGAAGAAGAGGGGGAGACAAAGAATGTAATATAATGGAAGAAACACAACTGTGAGGATGGAAGAGAGGTGAGATGAGATGTTAGGATATGAATGAATAAATAGAATAAGATGGGGGAGGGATAATTTTCGAAAATTATTTTGAAAAAGAGTTAGTGATTTTCGAAAATGGTTTTTGAAAAATGTTAGTAATTTTCGAAAATTAAGATTTAAAAATTAAACTAATTAATAAATTAAAAAGAAATTTTGAAAAAGAGGGGAGATATTTTCGAAAATTAAAGAGAGAGAGAGAGTTAGTTAGGTAGTTTTGAAAAAGTTAAGAAACAAACAAAAAGTTAGTTAGTTGGTTGAAACAAATTTTGAAAAGATAGGAAGTTAGGAGGTTAGGAAAGATATTTTGAAAAGATATTTTTGAAAAAGATAAGATGAGAAGATATTTTTGAAAAGATATGATAGAAATTAGTTTTTGAAAAAGATTTGATTTTTAAAATCTCAATTAATGACTTGATTCATAACAAATCACAAGATATGATTCTAGAACTCAAAGTTTGAATCTTTCTTAACAAGCAAGTAACAAACTTCAAATTTTTGAATCAAAACATTAATTGATTATGTTATTTTCGAAAATTCGATATAAAAATAAGAAAAAGATTTTTGAAAAATATTTTTGGAATTTTCGAAAATAACTAAGAATTTTGAAAAAGATTTGATTTTTGAAAAAGATTTTGAAAAAGATAAGATTTTCAAATTGAAAATTTGATTTGACTCATGAGAAACAATTTGATTTTAAAAATTTTTGAAAAAGTCAATCCAAATTTTCGAATTTGATGAGAGAAAAAGGGAAAGATATTTTTTTTATTTTTGAATTTTTATGATGCAAGAGAAAAACACAAAAAAGATGCAATGCATGAAATTTTTAGATCAAAACATGTGATGTATGCAAGAATGCTATGAATGTCAAGATGAACACCAAGAACACTTTGAATGTCATGATGAACATCAAGAACATATTTTTGAAAAATTTTTTTAATGCAAAGAAAACATGCAAGACTCCAAACTTAGAATTCTTTAATGCTTAGACACTAAGAATTCAAGAATGCATATGATAAACATGAAAAGACACAAAATAAAAAATCATCAAGATCAAACAAGAAGACTTACCAAGAACAACTTGAAGATCATGAAGAACACTATGAATGCATGAAATTTTCGAAAAATGCAAGATGCTTATGCAATTGACACCAAACTTATAACAAGGCTCAAGACTCAAACAAGAAATAGGAAATATTTTTGATTTTTATGATTTTCTAATTTTTTTGGATTTTTATTTTATATTTTTCGCATATTAAAAGGAAAAATAAGGATTCCAAAAATTTTTAATATGAATTCCAGGAATCTTGCCATGTTAGTCTAAAGCTTCAGTCCAGGAATTAGACATGGCTCACTAGCCAGCCAAGCTTTCAAAGAAAGCTCCAGTCCAAAATACTAGACATGGCCAATGGCCAGCCAAGCTTCAGCAGGTGATCATGGATCAGCAGCAGGTGGATGAGCAACAACTAATTTGCTCTTGATAACAAATTGCAAGCCTCAGTCCAAATGAATTTAGACATGGCTTTACAGCCAGCCAGGCTTCACATGCTTCATGAAACACTAGAATTCATTCTTAAAAATTTTGAATAAATTTTTGAAAACATTTTTTATTTTTTTTTTCGAAAACATATGAGAGATTTTTGAAAATATTTTTGAAAGATTTTTTTGAAAACAAAACGAAAAGAAAATTACCTAATCTGAGCAACAAGATGAGCCGTCAGTTGTCCAAACTCAAACAATCCCCGGCAACGGCGCCAAAAACTTGGTGCACGAAATTGTGATCTCCAGGCTCGAACAAATCCTGGTAATGGCTCCAAAGCTTGGTGCTCTGATCTTAATTCATAATTGTCACAACTTCGATACAACTAACCAGCAAGTGCACTGGGTCGTCCAAGTAATACCTTACGTGAGTAAGGGTCGAATCCCACGGAGATTGTTGGTATGAAGCAAGCTATGGTCACCTTGTAGATCTCAGTCAGGCAGATATAAAGTGATAATGGTGTTTTCGAATATTATATAATAAGATAGGGATAGAGGTACTTATGTAAATCATTGGTAGGAATTTCAGATAAGCGAATGGAGATGCTTTTCGTTCCTCTGAACCTCTGCTTTCCTGCTATCTTCATCCAATCAGTCTTACTCCTTTCCATGGCTGGCTTTATGCAAGGGCATCACCGTTGTCAGTGGCTACATCCCCTCCTCTCAGTGAATAATATGCTCACGCACCCTGTCACGGCACGGCTATTCATCTGTCGGTTCTCGATCATGCTGGAATAGGATTCACCCTCCTTTTGCGTCTGTCACTAACGCCCAACAATCGCGAGTTTGAAGCTCGTCACAGTCATTCAATCATTGAATCCTACTCAGAATACCACAGACAAGGTTTAGACCTTCCAGATTCTCTTGAATGCCGCCATCATTCTAGCTTACGCCACGAAGATTCTGGTTAGGAGATCTAAGAGATATTCATTCTAGCTTATTTCATGTAGAACAGAAGTGTTTGTCAGGCACGCGTTCATAAAGGAGAAGGATGATGAGCGTCACACATAATCATCACCTTCATCACGTTCTTGGGTGCGAATGGATATCTTAGAAGAGAAATAAGAAGAATTGAATAGAAAACAGTAGTACTTTGCATTAATCTTTGAGGAACAGCAGAGCTCCACACCTTAATCTATGGAGTGTAGAAACTCTACCGTTGAAAATACATAAGTGAAGGTCCAGGCATGGCCGAGATGGCCAGCCCCCTAAAACGTGATCAGAGGATCATAAGGTAATCCAAAGATGAACAATGGATTAAAACTGAGACCAAAGATGGTCAAAAAGACGTCTAATACAATAGTAAGAGGTCCTATTTATAATAAACTAGCTACTAGGGTTTACATGAGTAAGTAATTGATGCATAAATCCACTTCCTGGGCCCACTTGGTGTGTGTTTGGGCTGAGCCTGAGTGTTGCACGTGTAGAGGTCCTCCTTGGAGTTGAACGCCAGTTTTAGTGCCAGTTTGGGCGTTCAACTCTGGTTTTGGGTCCTTTTCTGGCGCTGGACAACAGATTTGGGTAGAAAGCTGGCGTTGAACGCCAGTTTACGTCGTCTATTCTTGGCCAAAGTATAGACTATTATATATTGCTGGAAAGCCCTTGATGTCTACTTTCCAACGCAATTGGAAGCGCGCTATTTAGAGTTCTGTAGCTCCAGAAAAACCACTTTGAGTGCAGGGAGGTCAGAATCCAACAGCATCAGCAGTCCTTTTTCAACCTCTGAATCTGATTTTTGCTCAAGTCCCTCGATTTCAGCCAGAAATTACCTGAAATCATAGAAAAACACACAAACTCATAGTAAAGTCCAGAAATGTGAATTTAATATAAAAACTAATGAAAACATCCCTAAAAGTAACTAGATTCTACTAAAAACATACTAAAAACAATGCCAAAAAGCGTATAAATTATCCGCTCATCACCAGGTCATTTTTCCAGAAAAGTGAAAGGAGGATGTCAATGAAGGCGTGCTCGAAGGCGTGGCACGCCAAGATCTCAGAACAGGTGTGTTCAGCGGCGTGCCTGGGCGTGGCACGCTAGTGTTATTGAGCAGAGACACATTGAAGTGGGCGTGCCAACCCTGTGCCGTAGGCGTGGAACGCCAGGTCATCACAAGGGGCGTGCACTCTCAAGTGGCATGCCACTCCACACGCCTACACCTAGAAAAGAAGCCAAATTGAGTTAGTTAGGAAAGTTTGTACTTTTCATTTCTTTTAATTGTAATTTTTATTTTTCCAAAATAGGAGTTGTATAAGTACCCCTTAAAGAGTACTCAGAAGGTAACTTTTGGAACTTTCACTTTTACACACTTTTAGATACTTTACTTCACCCCATCTCTTGTACTTTCTTGAGATATGAGCAACTAAACTCCCTCTTATTGGGGGAGGGAGCTCTGTTGCATTTGATGGATCAATAGTAAATTGACTTTCTTCTTCTCTTCATCTCTCTTTGATTTACTAGAAAGCATTTCGTTCTTCATTTTAGCATTCAATTATCTTGAAAAAGAGATTGAATGTAATTAGGTTTTATGTGAATCTTGAAAGATGAATCATAAAATCATGCTTGAAATTCTTTCTCACATTGAGTAGATATGGGTTTCGGGATTGGATATTGTGATGCTAGATCTACCCACTACTTGGATCTATGAGGATGTGTGGTATAATTAGGGACCAAGTTTCATCTCTCTTCATGAGCAATTAGACCAAGGAATTGGCTATTGATCAAGATTGGGGAGATTGAATTACCAAGAGATTGGGATTCAATCACTCATGATTGCCAATAGGTCAATGAGTTGCGTGATTGAAGAAGAGATGATATGAGATTGATCCGGAGAATACAATATCTCCTAACTCCAATGAATCCTCCCTATTCTTATCTTTCCATTCTTTACAGCTTTGTTAATTTCTGTTCATCACCCCTTCCCTTTACATTTCCAGTCATTTACTTTCTTTTACTTTCTGCAATTTACATTTCAAGTACCTTACATTCTGCACTTTAATTCAAGTCATTTACATTTCAAGTTATTTATCTTTCCCGCCATTAAATTCTTGCACTCTATACCCATTGATGCTTAGTTCAATTAGGGATTCCAATTGATTAAAGTTGCTCAACCAATCAATCTCTGTGTGAGTTTTTACTTGACGATAATTCGGTATACTTGCCGAAGGAATTTTGTAGTGATACAAATTTCCAGTGATCACATGGTATATAGTTTATATATAGAAGTTGTTATTGGATGTTGTTAAGAGTATAGTGCCTAGTTCAATTTTATCCTAAATGTTCATGATGATTTTGGGATAATGAAAATTAGGAAAAGAACTAGAAATTTTTGAAATTGCATCCATCACAACTTACATACATACATACATAGGAAATACTTTTGGAAAAAACAACAAAAATTTTCAAGAATTCTCTTCTAGGGCATTCCATTGAATTGATTTGGAAAGTTGTTTTCAACTTGCTTGAATTATTTTGTGGAAAATAGTTTTAGAGCTAAGAACACACAACTTTGTGAGGTTTGAGCCTAATTGTGTGGTTGCATCATATAACCACTATTTTCATTCTTGTGTCTATTCTCTTTTTAGGATTGCAATCTTTGATTTGTTTGATTTTTTATGTCCATTGTTTGATGTTATATGCATTTATATGATTGAGGCCTTCATTTCAATTAGCTCATTTACCCCATATAGCCTACCATTTCATCTACCTTTGTTAACCCACTTTGAGCATTTTTAATTTTCTTTGTTCTTTATACCACCACATCACTAACCCTAAGCAGAAAATAATTAATATCCCTGTTTGAATCTTTGATTATGTTAGGATAGTGAGTGTGTGTGTGTCATTTAAGTGTGGGAAAATTTTGGAACTTTGGTTGATGAAAATGTGGTTTATGTTTCTTTTGAAAATCTTGGAAATTTAGGTACATACTCATGTATGAATTATCTAAACAATATGAATTCACCTTTTGTATATATTATGTTATTGTTGATGAAACCAAAAATAGAATTTAAGGGAAAGAATAAAAAGGGGACAAAATGCCCCCAAAGAAAAGTAATAATAACAATGCATTTGTATTGTGATTGAAAAGAATGCATGAGTATGTGAAAAAGTGAGATTATGGGTAGCTAGATATTGTGTTGGAATTAAATAGGTTGTTATATGTTAGGTGAGAGCTTAAGTTAATTAAAGATTCAAATTATAGCTCAGTTAGCCATATACACCCTTACTTTGACCTTAGACCCATTACAACCTTATGAAAAGTTCTCATGATAATTGTATTTATGCATTGAATAATTGTTGATTGTTAGATGAAAAACAAATCTTGGAAAGCATGATTAAAGGAGAATTGAGCGAATCAACCCTAAAACACTTGAGCGATTAGAGTGTATACACATCAAGTGAGGGGTTCGATTGCTCAATCCTATGTTTCCACCTCTTATTGCATGTTTTCTTGCAAGTTTCATCATTGATTTTGAAAACTTCAAATCAACTCTTTGGATTTTGATCATATTACACTACTTCTTTGCTTTAGCCCTAATGATTTATTTTGGGTTAATTGGAATTTATTTGCCCTTTGATAGAAATAGATAGTATTTAATATACTTGCATGCATGTAGATAGTCTCATTCAACAAGTTTCTTGCCCTTTGATCCTTCTCCTTGTTCGTGATTAGCATGAGGACATGCTATTGTTTAAGTGTGGAGGAATTGATGAATCCATATTTGATGGTAAAATTTGGATTGAATTGAGTAGATTTCATCACATAAACCCACATTTATTCACTTAAATAGCATGCTTTTGTATTTTCTCTCTAAATTGCACCTAAATGTGAAAACATGATGTTTTGTGCCTAAATTGAGCAATTTTATCCCACTTTTATTCCATTCGATGCCGTTATATGTTTTGTTGAGTGATTCTAGGTCAATTAGGCAAGAATGGCTTAGGAGAAGTGGAAAGAAAGTGAGCAAAATGGGATAACACATGAAGAAACAAAGGAGAAGCACACATTGCATTGTGCATATGCACAGATGAAGAATTCACCAAGTGTGCATACGCACAAGTCCTGACACGTGACTTCATTGATAAAGCATGTGGCTTGCGATTTTGGGGCCTCTTGGCCCAATTTTGGAAGTTCTGAAGCTGCAAATGAAAGGCAACATTTGGGAAAACATACCATAACACACATAGATGAATTTGAGAGAGTTTTAGCATGTTTTAGGTTAGAATTCTAGAGAGAGTTTCTTTCTTCCCTCTAAAATTTAGGGTTTTTAGCTTGGTTTCTCTTTAATTTTAGTCTTTGTTTCTTGTTTTAGTATAGTTTCATTTATATTTTCATGCTTGCTTGCCTTGATCCTCTTAGTTTCTTTTGTTATTTTCTCAATTTTGCCACTCTTAGTCATATATACTTTTGCCAATTTTGATTCCATTAATGAAATTTTGATATTTCATGTTTCTTGGATGCTTGTTGAGTTTTGATTATTATTCTCATGCAATTGGTAGTGTAGATTTTATTTCTATTGCAATTTACCATGATTTTCCTTTTATGCATGCTAGGTGTTTGATAAAATGTCTCTTCTAATTTTTGTATAGTTTTTCACACTCTTCGCTTGGAATTGGATAATTGGGGGACCTTGAGTCGTAGATGTCCATTCTAGATTGTGTTTAGGATTGTTAGTTGGTTTGGTTTCCACTAACGCTAGCCTTTCACTAAGTTAATTAGTGAGTTGGTTAGGATTTGTGGATTGAGATTAATTATGCCCTTTTGACTTATTCTCGATGTTAGGATTGACTAATTGGAATTAATTATTCGCAATTACCATGTTTGTAGTCGATGACTAGGATAAGAATCCTTAGATCCCAACCGTTGCCAAGAGTCCCTTTTTACCACTTGAATTCCATCTTTATTGCTTTACTTGTTTTTTCGTTTAATTTCTTGCATGCTTCTTTTACTTTCTTGTCATTTGCATTTCTTGTCAATTGTCATCTCAACCCTCCATTTTCTCATTGTCAATAATTGAGCACCTAATTATGATTCCTAGGGAGAACGACCCGAGGTTTAAATACTCTCAATTTTTTATATTGGTTTGACTTAAGTGACAACCTTTATTTAAACTTTGATGTGAGGATTAATTGCCGGTCTGGACTATGCTATCAACGAAGAAGCTCTTTTCTATATTGAGAAAATTCTAAGTCGGCATAAATCTACCTCATCAAGGACACGTCATTTTAAGTGATTTTTAGAGTCTTTTTCATTTATTTTCTTAGGTTTTTAATTAAAATTTTTATGTTTTCTAATAGAATTTAATAAATAATCTAATATTTTTTTTTGGTTTATAAAGAGGGAATAAAACTCAAAAGAAAAAAACGAAAAAAACTAGCTACAAACTAATCGGGGCAAAGATCTCCTTATTCATCACCGATAGAAGCCTCGCTATCCCTCTAGGAGGAGTGTACCAAAAGTGAAACCTGTATCTAGCTCTAGGATTTTGTGCGCTAGGTAATCAGCACATCTATTGCCTTATCTTTTGATATTTACAAAAAAGGGTTCTAATTCCTATTCTTCCAAATAGAAATATTTTTAATTAGAGCATTTGGATGGTTCTTCTTATCTTTGGGGTTGTTAATTATGTCAATCACAGCTTTTGAATCACACTCAACAATGATCATTTTTTAACGCCAATGTCTAAGCAAGTTGTGGTCCTTGATCAATAAATACCCAGAGTTCTGGATGAAAGTTGCGCAGTCACCAATGTTGTAAGCAAAACCTCCAATCTATTTGCCATACTCATTTCTACGTAAGCCACCACACTCTGCCATCTTGGTCGTTCAAATTGATGTTCCATCAGTATTGAGAGTTATCTATCCAGGTGGAGAGGAATGCCATTTAATGTGCACTTCTTCTTTTCTTCTCATGAAAATACCTTTTATGTTCCTCTCATAGGCTTCTCTAATTTTGTTGACTTTCTTAGCTATTTCCGAATGAGGTTGGGGGTCTTTTGTAATTTTGTTCATATGTCTCTTTATTTCTCCAATTCCAATTTTTCCAACATGATGTGAAGAAAAAGTCTAGCCAGTTTTGGTTTGGATCCTTGTGAAGTTGTTGTCGCAGATTCATCTCCGCCCAATCCTCAAAGTTGGTATTAAAAAGGGTTTGAGCTTTGCTTGGGTGGATGAGTTGTTTCCAAGCTGGGGCTACTCTCGTTTAATTTTTAACGGCAAGGAGGTGGTTGGTTAGGAACCGATTATGCAACATTTTTGCCCTACGCTGGTTGGTTAGGAACCGATTATGCAACATTCGCCAATTGAACACTTTGGCCTTTTGGGGACCCTTCCAACACCAGATCATCGTCCACTTTGAGGAGGAGGTTTTTGACCATCCCGCCATAGCTTTGTAGGTCGCTGCCAGCCGCCAGCCGAGATTGTCTTTTCCATTTTCTCTCCTCGGAGGGGCTGAGCCACTATTTTCCTAGTGATATCTTCAGGTAAATTGCTTTTTATTTTGCTTAGATTCCATTCCCTTTATTGTTGATCCACTCCCAAACAAGACTATCCAAGTTTGGGTTATTCTAGATAGCATGGTGAATGAAGGGCCCTTTTTTTGCAACCCAATTGTCCAACAAAAAGATTGTGTTAAGACCATCTCCCAGCATTGTACAACTGTGTTCAATGAAACTCGGCCAGATTTTCACAAGTTTTTTCCACAAGTGAGAATCTGATCCTTTGGCTGTTAGAGTCAAAATGTTACTTGTGCTGTTAGTATACTTGTGATAGAGAACCTTAGCCCATATGGAATTAGGATCTATTTTAAGATGCCATACAATTTTTACAAGAAAAGAGTCGTTCATAAGGTTAAGATTACGGAATCCCATCCCTTCCTCATGTTTAGGCAAACATAAAGTTTTCCACCATATGGCATGGTGTCTTCTTTTGTGCTCATCATCTCCCCAGATAAGGCCCCTTTGAATTTTTTGAATTTTATGGCACACTGATTTAGGGACCCTTTCTGTTGCATGTCAAAACTGATGGAAAGGTTGATGACAGATTAAGCAAGGGAGATTCTCCCTACAAGGGAGATTCTCCCTGCAAGGGAGAGACATTTGCTTTTCCAACCTTGAAGTTTTCCTCTCACACTTTCAAGGATCGATTTGAAATTCTCCTTCCCATATTTATTGCTGCTAAGCATTGCTCCTAGGTATCTGCCAACCTTTTTGCTCTCCTTAAAATTTGTTGTTTTACCCATTATCTCTGCTTTAGCCATAGATTTTATATTCTTGGAGAAAATAATGGTAAATTTTGTTGTGTTTATCTTTAGACAGATTGCCCTATTGAATCTATCTAATATTTTCTTTATGGTTTCCATCTGAGAGGGGATTGTGATAAACCAGAATTTTATGGTAAATTTTGGATTGAAATAGCATAGTTTTGTGAATTCCTCCTAATTGTGCTTACTTATTAAAAATATGCGTTTTACGCCCTTAAATTGCTAAATTTAACTCATTTTAATTCCATTCGATGTCTTGATGTGTTTGTTCAGTGATTTCAGGCTTAGAAGGCAAGGATGGATTAAAGAAGTGAAGAAAAAGCATTCAAAAGTGGAGAATTCATAAAGAAAGGAAGTTTGGAGCACTTCATGGTCATGCGTACGCATGCTTTATGCGTACACATGAATATCAAGTTGCGCGTACGCATGCATCATGCGTACGCATCATCTTTGGAAATCACCAATTTGCGCGTACCCAAGCCTCATGCGTACGCATGACTGCTAGCACGTGATTTACTTAAGTAAACTCGTGGGTCATAATTTCAGGGCTTTCTTAGTCCCAATCCAACCCATTTCTGAAGTGTTTCAAGCCAAACTGAAGGAGGATTGATAAACCCCAATTTTATAGTTTATCTTGTGCTTATTTTGGGGGAGTTTACCACCTTTTCTCACATTTATTCAATGAAATAGCATGGTTTTGTAATTCTCTCTTAAATTGTGCTTAAGTGTAAAAACATACTTTTTAGGCCCTTAAATTGGTGATTTTAATTCACTTTAATTCCATTCGATACCTTGATGTGTTTGTTGAGTGATTTCAGGTTCATAAGGCAAGTATTGGATGGAAGAAATGAAGAGAAAACCATACAAAGTGGAAAATGCATGAGAAAACAAGGATTTGGAGTACATCAACCCACGTGCACGGGCAGCAGACGCGCAAGAGTGAAAAGTGAAGTTGCATGGCACCGCGTAAGCGTACATGACGCGTACGCGTGGATAGGAATTTGGCCAAGCGACGCGCACGCATGACCCACACGTACGCATCGATGCTCGCATGTGACTCACTTAAAGGCAAAACACTGGGGGCGATTTTTGAGCTGCCCAGGCCCAAATCCAACTTGTTTCTGAGGGTATTTGATGTAGAATTGAAGATTGAGCAAAAGGGAGGAGAACTTAGTTAGTCATGATGAACCTTTAGTTAGTTTTCTAGAGAGAGAAGCTCCCTCTTCTCTCTAGAATTAGGTTAGGAGTAGGTTAATTTCTCTTAGATCTAGGTCCAATTTCATGTTTTCATCTTGTTTCCTTTATAAATTCTTGCTTCTACACCTTCATTCTCTTTGTTTGTGATGTTAATTTTATTTTTATGCCTCTTTTATGTTCATGCACTTATGTTGGATTTGAATCCCATTTAATGAAATTTAATATTTGATGTTCTTTTTATTGATGAGTTGAGTTGTTGATTTACTTTTCTTGCAATTGGTAGTTGGTAGATTTTACTATTTCTTGCAATTTATTATACTTTCCTTTCATGCCACCCAAGTGTTTGACAAAATGCTTGGTTGGATGTTAGAGTAGATCTTGAGCATTCTTGGCTTGGAAAGAGTAATTAGGTAATCTTGAGTCATGAATACCCAACTCATGTTGACAATCTAGAGTTGTTAGTGAATATGATTTCCATTTACTCTAATCTCTTGCTAATTTCATTAGTAAGTTGATTAGGAATTTTGGATTGAGATTAACTAGTCTTGTTTGACTTTCTCTTATGGAAGATAACTTACACCTTCTTCCAACATTGGAGATAACGAAATATGATTTCCATTTACTCTAATCTCTTGCTTCCTTTAATTGCTTGCTTGATTTAGTCTTCTTGTCATTTAAATTCTTGCCCATTTAATTTCTTGCCCTTTTACCAATCAAACCCCTTGTTCTCTCATAGCCAATAATTGACCACTTCATTGTAATTCCTTGTGAGATGATCCGGAGTCTAAATACTTTGGTAAATTTTTATTGGGGTTTGTACTTGTGACAAAACCAATCTATATTTGATGTGAGAGTTGTTTGTTGGTTTGGAGCTATGCTTACAATCTATATTTGATGTGAGAGTTGTTTGTTGGTTTGGAGCTATGCTTACAACGAAGTTCCTGTTTCTATAAGAGAAATTCTAGACCGACAATAAACTTTCGCTATCAAATTTATGGCGCCGTTGCCGGGGATTTGCAATGGTGCTATGTTATGGGCTATTGTATATATTGTGAATAGCGTGATTTTTGGTTTGTTTGTTGGTTTTTTCTAGTTGTAGGATTTTGCTCTCTTTGCCCTTGTTAGTTTATGTTTTTGTTTTCTCTAATCACCATGAATTCTCATCACTTTGGCTATGAGGGTGGTTCACACTATGTTGTATGAAATGTAAGCTTTAATGAGGATTTGCATCAATGATTTGGAGATCAAAGGATGGAGGAGCCCCAAGCTTATGAACAACCTTCTTGGCAACAACCTCCTCCTGAATCGAGTTTGACAAGAGTGCTTAGGGACATGACTACTCTCCTCATGGAGATCCGCGCAAGGAACAAAAGGCATTTTATGCCTTCCAAGCCGTTCAAGCGCCACCCCAACATGACTACTCTTCGAACTCTTATGGGTATAATCCGAATCGTAATGCATACCAATCCAATGTATGTGATGACCCTTATTGTGATTGTCAACCGCAACCGCCACATACATATGAACCCCCTCCTCAACATAGCCCTCAACAACCATACTCACAAGCCTCATACCACCATCCACCTTCATATGACCCCAACCCATACCCACCATACCAACCACCATATGAACCATATCTAGAGCCACCACCATTCTAATACCAATATCCCCAAGAACCACAAATTCTATTCACACCACTTCAAGACTTTCACCAATATGAAACACCTTCCAACTATAATACCTTCCCTTCAAACAATGAACCCTCTCTTCCATCACCACCTTCATCGGAAGACCTAATGTGAGAGCAACAAGAACTTCTAGCTAGGTGTACGAATCATGAAGAAGCGTTCAAAGAGATAAAAGCCAAGATTGCTATCATGGTAGAAGCCGTTAGCAATATGGTCTCATCCCACCTAAGCCTATGCGATCAAGGCACTCCCATTGTTGAATATAGAGAAGCACCCAAGGAGCTTAGCGAAGAAGTGAATTTGGAGCTTCAAGGGGAAGAAGAGGAGTTAAAGCAAAAAATGCAATAAGAGGAAGAGGTAGAGATTATTGAACAAGAGGAAGTGGTGGTTGGGTATTTAGGATATATTGAGTACATACAGGAATCTCAAGTGGAGGAACCTTCTCCCAGGAAGCGCGAAATTGGTGTTAAAGAGGAGAGTGCACAACCTCTAAGGCACAATGTGATTGGAGAAGTGGAAGAAGTGGTACAAGCAACAAGCCCTCCTATCTATGATGATTTCGCATCAACATATGATCCTTTTGAGTATGATGAGTCCTTCCCCAATATGCTTAGAATTAATGATGAGGTAGATTTCACTCAACCTCCCATCTATGATTTGAGTGATGGGGAAGAAGCATGGGAACTTGAGGGAGTTTGGCAAGAGGTAGAGCTTGAAGAACCTTGCCAAGTGGTGGATGCCTCTAGAAGAGGATGGACGGGACTAGAGCGCGCCATATCAAGACCGTTGGGAACTCCTCCACCTAGGTTATCATATAATCCTTCCTTTGAGTGGGTAAAACTTCTAACTCTTAGCTTTATTATCCCACTTGAATTTGGTTTGCTTGAAACGGATGCCCAACTTAGGGCGCTTTGTGGAATCAAGCGTAAGAGGAGGATGTTTAGTGGTTGGCGTTGTAAGTCTAGGCATATTATGATGGGAAGCTCAAAATTGAGGAGCATGGAGTGGTGTAGTTCTCAATTGGATGGGTCTAGGAGGGTAGTTTGGTGCCTTCATGAGAATTCATCTCTCTTGCAACCCGGAGGAAATCACCATGATTAACTCAAGGACGGGTGTGAAAACAAAGTGTGGGATCCCGGATCGCACAAGGAAGATCAACTGTGGGAGCCCATGGTATGTGAAGAACTCCATCAAAGCTTGGAGTTATTAACTTTGAATGATGAAGAATAATGGAAGTCCAAGCATTGGTGGATGTTCAAGGATGAATACAAGCACAAGCCACCTTGATGAGGAGCTCCCCATAAGTCCAACTTAAGGACAATAAACAAAAGTGCTAGGTTAGAGACAACCCACCATGGTAAACTCTTTCCTTTTTCTCTTTTGTAAATATTGGTAAAATTAGTTTAATTTTATGTTCGTTTAGTTAGTTGAGTTTAATTGGGAGTCTAGTAGGTTAAATAATGTTTTATGATGTTTTGGTAGTTGTTTGGAGGTTTCGAATGCTTGGTTTGGTGCAAAACCTTAGAAAGATTTTGAAAAACAGAGCACCAAACCACGTGTACGCATGCTCCACGCGTACGCGTGGATTGCATATTTTCACCCTCAAGCCATTTTTCCGAGAGTTGCGCGAACAGCGCACGCGCACTGGGCCTTTCACGCAAAGCTGGTCACGCGTACGCGCACCTCACGCGTACACGTCGCTCTCGAAATAACCCATCGGCACGCACGCGTGCCTTGCGCGTATGCGTCGCGCTCATTTCACCATTCCCTACGCACGCGTCACTGACGCGCACGCGTGGCCTGCCCTACATCAACCATCTTCTTTTCTTCTCTTATTTCCTTTTCTTTCCTTCTTCTATCCTCTTCTCTTCTCCTACTCATCATCCAACACTACCAAACACCATCCATAACCATTTCTTTTAGTTAGTTTGTTACTTGTTTAATTAGTTTAATTTTTTATTTAATTTTCTATTTTTCATTACAAGTGTTGGATTACTAATTTTGTTGCTAATTCTTGCTGCCTATTATTAACTGAATGCTATTGTAGCATAATTATTGTTATTTTTCATTGTTGGATTTCTTTGTTGAGGTTACAATTTGTTACTTGGTTTTAAGTTTTCATGTTTAACATTCGTAAACACCATGTACATGTTACATTGCCTTTAAGCTTCTTAACTCTTTTGAATTGCATGTTTTGGCCACCATGCATTCATCATCCATCGCTATGCAATTGTATATTATCATTTCATTTTTTAGGTGATGCTTGTTTGTGATTTACCTTTATTGACATCACCTATTTCATGCATTGAAATTTTTGAATTGTGAAGTTGGATCGAAAGCTTACCTAGTGACATATTTTTGAGCTTTGTAAAGCTTTGTGGACCATGCTTGCTATGTGATTGATTTTCACTTCTATATTCTTTTCTCTTAGTTCCGTAGCACTCATGTGTTCCGCCTCTATGTCACTTAGGTGTTGCAACAACTTCAATATGTGTCATTGTTTGATGTGTGAGCTCCCTATACTCTTTTATTCACCAAGTTTACTTACACATCAATCAATGTTCGTTAATTATCTAATTTCATAATTGCTTGATTTTTGCTTGAATGCTTTCATGCTTCTTTATTGTTTGTTGGGTTGTCTTAACCTACAAGTTTAGAGCATCTCAAGCACACTAGAATGAGTGAAGTGTATACTTTCTTTTGTGTACTTGTGACATAACTTTTTATGCTAATGTGTGTGTATTCTAAAGGGCACCTAATTTAGAAATCACACACCTATCTTTCATCAATGTCACACTAATTCACTCACTTCATTCTAGTGATTTACCTCATTCCAACAATGTACACTTTCTTACTTTTGTATTTTCTCATCTTACGGTGTTATTTGCTATTTTTCATGACTAATGCACCACAAGCAACAATGGAAGCGGAAGAAGGAACACGCAGCAACCGGTTGACCTACCAGCTGAAGGTGGCAACTCGGAAAGTCTCCGTACCCCCTTGCTCATCGTTGAGTGCACCGAGGA
Organism: Arachis hypogaea; assembly: GCF_003086295.3. Classification (NCBI taxonomy): domain Eukaryota; kingdom Viridiplantae; phylum Streptophyta; class Magnoliopsida; order Fabales; family Fabaceae; genus Arachis; species Arachis hypogaea. Next base: position 86,338,309 of record NC_092052.1, read on the forward strand.
CGGTGCAAACTTTTAAGTGTGGGGAGGTCGTCTGACCAGTCGGCGTCTTTGGGTGACAAGTTTCTAATCCCAACACTTTTGCATTTCATTTTTAGGTCTTTTAGGAATTTTTGTTGCACTTTCCTATTTTGCATCTATATAATATGCTTAGTCAAAATAATGAAATTTTTCAAGGATTTTATCAATAGGGTACCCCAATTGGTTGAGAAAAAAATTTTTTTTTAGAACATGCTTGAATTACATATATGTTGAACTTGATTTTTGAGCTAAGAACACAAGCATGTGAGATTTGAGCCTAATTGTGTGGTTACATCATATGGCCGCTTATTTCATTGTTGTGTGCATTACTCTCTTCCTATGATTGTAATCATTGATTTGTTTGATTCTTGATATCCATTATTCCATGTATACAAGCATTTATATGATTGAGGCCATTGTTCAAATAGCTCACTTACCCAAATAGCCTACCTTTTATCTTCCATTGTTAGCCAACTTTGAGCCTATGCTTAACCCATTTATTCTTAATTTTTGCACATTACAAGCCTAAAGCGAAAAAATTGGGTACATACTCATGTGTTAGTTAAATGTGAAGCCATACGCATTGATGCTTTTGTATATATTGTAGTTTGAAAAAAAATGAAATGATGAGAAAAACAAAAAGAAATATATATATATATATATATATATATATATATAAGAAAAAAATAGAAAAAGAAAAGAAAAAGAAAAGCAATAAAAAGCGGACAAAAATGCCCCAAAGTAAAGTTCAATAAAAACCAATGCATATGTGTGGTGATCAAAAGAGAATGCATGAGTATGTGAAAAAATGAAGAATGGGTAGTTAGGTTAGATTTGAAATAGTATAGGTTGTCATAGGTTAGGTGGGAAGTTTAAGTTAATCAAAGATTCAAATTTCAAGTTCTCTTAACCATATGCATCCTACCTTGACCCTAGCCCCATTACAACCTATGAAAAAGTCCTCATGATATTTGTATGCATGCATGAAGTAATTGCTGATTGTTAGATGAAACACAAATCTTGGAAAGCATGATTAGGGGAGAATTGATGAATCAACCCTATACACTTGAGTGCCTAGAGCGGATTCACATCCGGTGAGGGTTCAATTGCTCAATTACATGTTTCCACCTATGATCATCTTTCCTTGCAAGTTTGTAAAATCTTTTAATGATTGAATTCAATTGTGGGTTTGCTTTGATTGCTATTGCTTTAGCCCTTGTACTTGTATATGTATTCTTGGAAATTGATTTATTTTGACCAAATAGATGCATTCATGTAAATAGATTGCATATAGATAGGTTGTATATAGTTAGTTTACATTGAATAAATGTTGATACTCTTTGCTTCTTTCTTAATTTTAGCATGAGGACATACTTAGTTTAAGTGTGGGGAGGTTTGATAAACCCCAATTTTGTGGTTTATCTTGTGCTTATTTTCGGGGAGTTTTTCACCTTTTCTCACATTTATTCAATGAAATAGCATCGTTTTATAATTCTCCCTTAAATCGGTGATTTTAATTCACTTTAATTCCATTAGATGCCTTGATGTGTTTGTTGAGTGATTTCAGGTTCATAAGGCAAGTATTGGATGGAAGAAATGAAGAGAAAAGCATACAAAGTGGAGAATGCATGAGAAGACAACGATTTAGAGTATATCAACCCACGCACACGTGCAGCAGACGCCCACGCGTGAAAAGTGAAGTTGCATGGCGACGCGTACGCGTACATGACGCGTACGCATGGATAGGAATTTCGCCAAGCGACGCGCACGCGTGACGCACGCGTATGCGTCGATGCTCACACGTGATTCACTTAAAGGCAAAACGCTGGGGGTGATTTCTAAGTTGCCCAGGCCCAAATCCAACTTGTTTCTGAGGATATTTGATGCAGAATTGAAGATTGAGCAAAAGGGGGGAGAACTTAGTTAGTCATGATGAGCCTTTAGTTAGTTTTCTAGAGAGAGAAGCTCCCTCTTCTCTCTAGAATTAGGTTAGGAGTAGGTTAATTTCTCTTAGATCTAAGTCAAATTTCATGTTTTCATCTTGTTTCCTTTATGAATTCTTGCTTCTACACCTTCATTCTCTTAGTTTGTGATGTTACTTTTACTTTTATGCCTCTTTTATGTTCATGCACTCATGTTGGATTTGAATCCCTTTTAATGAAATTTAATATTTGTTGTTCTTTTTATTGATGATTTGAGTTGTTGATTTACTTTTCTTGCACTTGGTAGTTGGTAGATTTTACTATTTCTTGCAATTTATTATGCTTTCTTTTCATGCCTCCCAAGTGTTTGACAAAATGCTTGGTTGGATGTTAGAGTAGAACTTGAGCATTCTTGGCTTGCAAAGAGTAATTAAGTAATCTTGAGTCATGAATACCTAACTCATGTTGGCAATCTAAAGTTGTTAGTTAAAATGATTTCCATTGACTCTAATCTCTTGCTAATTCCATTAGTAAGTTGATTAGGAATTTTGGATTGAGATTAACTAGTCTTGTTTGACTTTTTCTTATGAAAGATAACTTACACCTTCTTCCAACATTGGAGATAACGAAATAGGATAAATTCTTGTTAATTATTATTATTAGTGACTAGAATAGAAAGCCTATATTCTCAATCTTTGCCACGAATGTCTCTCTCTTTATTACTTGCTTCCTTTAATTGCTTGCTTGATTTAGTCTTCTTGTCATTTAAATTCTTGCCCATTTAATTTCTTGCCATTTTACCAATCAAACCCCTTGTTCTCTCATAGCCAATAATTGACCACTTCATTGCAATTCCTTGTGAGACGATCTGAAGTCTAAATACTTCAGTAAATTTTCATTGGGGTTTGTACTTGTGACAAAACCAATTTAGATTTGATGTGAGAGTTATTCGTTGGTTTGGAGCTATGCTTACAACAAAGTAATTCTTTTCTATAAGAAGAAAATCTAGACCGAAAATAAATCTTGTATCAAGGATCAAAGGGGAGAGCAATTAGGATAGTTTTAGGCCATGTTTTAGGTTATATTTCTAGAGAGAGAATCTCTCTCTTCTCTCTAGAATTTAGGGTTTTAGGTTTAGCTTTCTCCCTAGGTTTAGGTTTTAGGTCTTGTTTTGATTTAGTTTGGCTTACATTTCCTTGTTCTATCATCTTAGTTCTTCTAGTTTTATTGGTTAATTCACTATTTTGTTGCTTTTAGTTTTACGAACTCTTGTTAATTTTGGTCTACTTTAATGAAATTTGATGTTTTATGTTTTCTAGATGCTCGTTTGAGTTATTGTTATTATTATCTTGCATTTGGTAATTGTAGATTTTATTCTTATTGCAATTTTACCATGCTTTACTTTTATGCCTTCTAAGTGTTTGTGAAAATATTTCTCTTAGTTTTAGGGTAGATTTTTACACTCTTGGCTTGGAATTGAGCAATTGAGATGACCTTCAGCCTAATGTCCGAATTGATTGACAATTTAGAGATTTTAATTAGTATCATTTCCATTAATGAGTAAGACCTATGGATTCAGATTGTTAAGTCCGGTTGACTTATCTCACCATTAGAGGATGACTAATTGGGTTGATCTTACAATTGTCATGTCGTGGTTAGTCACGCAAGAGTCGTTGATTTCTGATGAACAAATTTTTGATGGTTTAGAATTCACAAATGAATTCTTATTGCAAGTATAGTTTCTAAACCAAATAATAATCCTTTCATACAAAACATTCTTTGTCACTAAAACAAACCCCTAAAAGTATAAACCGAAGTATTGGAACCTTGGGTCGTTCTCCCTAGGAATTACAATAAAGTGTCTTATTATTGGTTATGAGGTATGTTTTGGGGTTTTTGGGATAAGAGACATGAAATATAAATGGCAAAGGAAATAAACTAACAATTAACAAAGCTCTTGGCAAGGTATGAGAATTGGAAGTCCTATCCTAGTTATCCTCCTCAATTGTGACAACAAATTGTCCATTGCTCCCACTTGGTTAACCTCTAACCATGGAGTAAAGTCAAGTGGATGAATCAATTTGATTCCTCATGTCCTAATCAACTCCTAAGGAAAGACTAGCTTTAGAGGCATTCAAATTAACTAGCAACTTCTAATTATCAATCAACAAAGGCATTAGATAACTCAAGAGTCACTAATTACTCTACCTAGGCTAAGAGGAATAAAATCTATACTAAAATCCAACCAAGCATTTCATCAAACACTTGGAAGGCACAAAAGAAAAGCATAGTAAATTGACAACAACAATGAAACCTAACAACAATTATCGCAAGGAATTAATAACAACAACTAAAAGAAACACAATTATTATGAATTATCTCAAATTGAATTGGAAGAAAGTAGAAGAGACAAAAGTAGATCTACAACAAAATATGGAAACAACATAAAGGAAATTACAATAAAAGAATAGAAGAATAAGATGTAACAACAAAGAATTGAAGAGCAGAAGAAGATGAAAGCATGAATTAAAACCTAGATCTAAGATTATTAACCTAAACCTAATCCTAATTCTAGAGAGAAGTGAGAGCTTCTCTCTCTAGAACTAACTAATCCTAATCCTAATGTGTGTAAATGATGCTAAGATGTTAATTCCCTTCAATCCTTGGCCTTTTAAAACATTTTGGCGCTAAAGTTGGTTGTAAACTGGGCTCCACAGCTTCTCAGAATTTGCTGGGCTCATTTTCTATTTAAAAATCACGCGTGCGCATCCCTTGAGGTTTTCGCCATCACGCGTGTGCGTACAGTGCGCGTGCGCGTGGATGAATATATCCAAATCTTTGGCTTTTCCATGATTGCTCCACTTCGCATGCTTTCCTCTTCACTCCTTTGATCCATTCCTAACAAACATATCAAGGCATCTAGTGGAATCAAAGGTGAATTAAGATTAACAATTAAGAGCCTAAAAAGCATGTTTTCACACTTAAGTACAAATTAGGAGACAATCATGAAACCATGCTATTTCATTGAATAAATGTGGGTAAAAGGTCATAAAATCCCCTAAATCAAGCACAAGATAAACCCTACATATGGTGTTTATCAACCTCCTCACACTTAAACCAAGCATGTCCTCATGCTTAAACCAAGAGAGACATAAAGGATATCAACATTTATTCAATGTAACCTAACTAATTACAATCTACCTATATGCAACTATCTACATAAATTCAATTGCTTGGTCAAAATAAATCAATTCCCAAGAGAACATATATGCACAAGGGCCTGGGACTAGCAAGTCTAATCCACAATTGAATTGAGTTATTAAATATTTTTACAAACTTGCAAGAAGAGATAATTATAGGTGAAAACATGTAATTGAGGCAATCGAACCCTCACGGGAAGTGTTTGCACTCTAGTCGCTCAAGTGTTTAAGGTCGATTCACTCAATTCTCCCCTATTCATGCTTTCCAAGATTTGTTTTTCTTCTAACAAACAACAAATATTTCATGCATGCATACAAGTATCATGAGGTCTTTTCATTAGTTGTAATGGGCTAGGGTCAAGGTAGGATGCATATTTGGTCAAGTGAGCTTGAAATTTGAATCATTGATAAGCTTAGACTTCCCACGTAACCTATGAAATCCTATACAATTCAAAACTAACCTAACTACCCATTTTTCACTTTTACACATACTCATGCATTTCCTTTTCACTTCACAACACATATGCATTGATTTTATTGAGCTTCACCTTGGGGCCTTTTGTCCCCTTTTTATTTCTTTTTATTTCTTTTTTTTTCTTTCTTTCTTTTTCTTTTTTTTTTCTTTTTTTTTCTATTTTTTTATTTTTTTTTCATTTTTCTTTCTTTCAAACTATATACAAGAACATCAATGCATAAGGTCTATACATTTGATCAATACATGGGCATGTACCCAATTCTGAATATTTACAACAAAAATACAAGTCTACCCTTTTTCTCAACCAATGTCCCAAGTTTTCCCACACTTGAATGACACACACACACTAGCCTAAGCCAATCAAAGATCCAAATTAAGGACATTTATTATTTTTTGCTTTAAGGCTTGCAATGTGATCAATTAAGAACGAGTGGGTTAATCGTAGACTCAAATTGGCTAACAATGGATGATAAGAGGTAAGGCTATTTGGGTAAGTGAGCTAAATAAAATGATGGCCACAATCATATAAATGCATGAATACACAAAATAATGGACATAAAGAATCAACCAAATCAAAGATTACAATCATAGAAAGAGAACAATTGCACACAAGAAAGAAAAATAAGTTGTTATAAGATGTAACCATGCAATTAGGCTCAAATCTCACTAGTTTGTGTGTTCTTAGCTCAAAACATGATCTACAATATAGATATAATTCAAGCAAGTTGAATGAAAAGTTTTCACTCAAACCAATTGAGATGCCCTATGGATGAATTTCTCAAAAAATTTCATTATTTTGACTAAGCTTATTGTGTATATATATGCAAAAATAAGGAAATGCAAGTAAAAATCCTAAAAACCTAAAATGAAATGCAAAAGTGTTGGGATTAGAAATTTGTCACCCAAAAGTGCTGACTGGTCAGACGACCTCCCCACACTTAAAAGTTTACACCGTCCTCGGTGCATTCAAAGATGAGCAAGGGGGTACGGTGACTCTCCGGATTGCCACCTTCAGCTAGTAGATCAACCGGTTGCTGCATGTTCTTTCTCTTGCTTCCGTTGTTGCTTGTGGTGCATCATTCATGAAAAATAGAGAATAACATCGTAAGATGAGAAAACACAAAAGCAAGGAAGCATACATTGTTGGAATGAGGTAAATCACTAGAATTGAGTGAGTGAATTAGTGTGACCTTTATGACAAATAGGTGTATGAATTCTAAATTGTGCAGTTTAGACCACACAATAGCATAAAAAGTTATGTCACAAAAGAAGCATGCACTTCACTTATCCTAGTGTGCTTGAGATGCTTTAAGTAGACTTGTAAGATAAAACAAGCATTAAAGAAGCATGAGAGCATTCAAGCTAAAAGCATATAGATGCATATGATCATGAAACGCAATGCATTAAGATAAATGCACAACATCATCCATCAAGAACTTGCCTAATCGAGGGGAAGGATTCAAATCACATGGTGGCTAGCTACAACATGCAATTCATGAAGACTTACAAGCTCGAAGGCAATTCTCATCACTTGGTATTCTCAGAAGGTAAGGATGAAGATCTTAAAACCAAGTAGCAAAATATGACCTCAACAATAGAATCCAACAAAGATGATAGACATAATGATGTTAGGATAACATCTTTTTCAGTACTCAGTATCAAATAATGGTAAACAAGATTAACAATCCAACACTTACAATGAAAAAAGAGAAAATGAAAGGAGAACTAAAATAAAACTAACTAATCAACTAACTAACTAATTGATTAACTAACTAAAATAAATGGTTATCAATGGTGTTTGGAAGTGTTAGATGAGGGGTAGGAGAAGGGAAGAAGAAAGGAGAAGGAAAGAAATGGAAACAAGAGAAGAAAAGAAGTGTAGTGAAAGAAGAGCATCCACGCATACGCGTGCATGGCGCGCGCGTATGGATGATGGTGCAATGGACGCGATGTGTGCGCGTGTAGTGATGATTAGACTTTTGTGTGGTCTAGAATTCACAAATGAAATCCCGTTGCAAGTATAGTTTCTAAACCAACAATAGTCCTTTCATACAAAAATTTGGTTATCACAAGTAACAAACTCCTAAATTTATAAACCGAAGTATTGAACCTCGGGTCGTTCTCCCTAGGAATTGCAACAAAGTGTTCTTGTTATTGGTTATGAGGTATTTTTGGGGTTTTGATAAGAGACATGAAATATAAATGGCAAAGAAAGTAAACTAATGGCTAAAAAGGTCTTGGCAAGGTTGGTGGTCAAGGATCTCTATCCTAATCACTAACCACAACATGAGAATTGGCAAGGATCAACCCCATTAAGTCATCCTCTAACTAATAAAGGAAAGTCAAATGAGCTATGTCAATCCAAGTCCATAAGTCCTAGTTCTTACACCAAATCAATTAGTGAGATCTAGAGTTAATGGCTCCCAACCGTCAATCACTTGGACATTAGTAGCTCAAGAGTTCCTAAGTTACCTTCCCAAGCCAAGAGCACTTAAATCTACTCTAAAATCCAACCAAGCATTTCATCAAACACTTGGAAGGCATAAAAGGAAAACATAGTAAAATAGCAAGGAAAGTAAATCTACACTACTCAATTGCAAGGAATTAAACAACAACAAAACAATTCAACAATAAAGGAACAAGAATCATAAATTGCATTAAAGAAAAAATAGAAGAAACAAAAGTGCATGAACATAAAAGTAGAGAATTACAAGAATCAAATACAAAATTAGAGAGAGGAAGAGTAGAGGAACAATAAATTGCAAAGGAAAAGTAAATCAAAGCATGAATTAAACCTAGATCTAAAACCTAATCCTAATCCTAGAGAGAAGTGAGAGCTTCTCTCTCTAAAACTAACTTTCCCTCTAAAAACTAATCTAAAACTAAAATATGAAGTAAGTGTGTTGATTCCCCTTCAATCCTTGGCTTAAATAGCATCAGAAATGAGTTGGATTGGGCCCACAAGGCTCTAAAATCACTGGCCACGTATTGCTTTAAGTGAATCATATGGCAGCAACGATGCGTGCGCATACAGTGCGCGTACGCATCACCATACATATAGTAACTATGGAAAATCTTATATTGTTTCGAAGCCCCGGATGTTAGCTTTCCAACGCAACTAGAACCGCATCATTTGGACCTCTGTAGCTCAAGTTATGGCCGATTAAGTGCGAAGAGGTCGGCTTGATAGCTTTTGCGATTCCTTCATTTCTTCATGAGTTCTCCATTTTTACATGCTTTTCCTTCATTTCCTTGATCCAATCTTTGCCTCTTAAATCTGAAATCACTTAACAAACATATTAAGGCATCTAATGGAATCAAAGGTAAATCAAGATTAAACAATTAAGGACCTAAAAAGCATGTTTTCACTCTTAAGAACAATTAAAGGAGAATTTATAAAACCATGCTATTTCATTGAATAAATGTGGTTAAAAGGTTATAAAATCCCTTAAATGAGGCATAAGATAAACCCTACAAATGGGGTTTATCATGTAGCACGCATACGCGTGCATGGCAAACCAGAGAAGGGACACGTACGCGTCAGGTACGCATACGCGTGGGTTGATTTGTGCCTCAGGCACAACTCTCTGGAAAATGGTTGGGAGGTGGAATTTTAGGATCCGCGCATATGCATGCACGACGCGTGTGCATGGATTGGCAAAAATGCTTGATGCGCGCGTACGCGTGAGGTGCGCGTACGCGTGGATGGTGCTCTGTTTTTCAAAATTTTTTCTATGTTTTTGCACCAAACCAAGCATTCTAAACCTCCAAACAGCTACCAAAACACCATAAAACCTTATTTAACATACCAAACTTCTAAATAAACTCAACAAATTAATCCAAACATAAAACTAAACAAATTTACTAATATGTACAAAAGAGAAAATGAAAAGAAGTTACCATGGTGGGGTGTCTCCCACCTTCCACTTTTGTTTATTGTCCTTAAGTTGGACTTATGGAGAGCTCCTCATCAAGGTGGCTTGTGCTTGAAGCTATCCTTGAACATCTACCAATGCTTGAGTCTCCAATAAGATCCATTCTTTAAAGTCAATAACTCCAAGCCTTGATAGAGTTCCTCACAAGCTATGAGCTCCCAAAGGTGATCCTCATGTATTTCCGGATCCCATATCTTGTTTCCACATCCATCCTTGAATTGATCATCATTAGTCCATCTGGGTGGCAAGGTGAATTCTCAATAAAGTGGCCAACAATCCTCCTAGACCCATCTAGTTGAGCACTACTCCAACCTTTATATTTCATGTTTGATGCATTAACTCTAATGAGCCTTGATTTGCAACGCCAACCACAAAATATTTTTCGCTTACGCTTCATCCCACAAAGTTCCCTAAGTTGGCCATCCATTTCAAGTAAGCCATATTCAAGTGGGATAATAAAGCTAATACCAATGAATTTTACCCACTCAAATGAAGGAGTAGATGGCAACCTAGGCAAAGACGATTCCAAGGGTCTTGATAAAGCATATCCAACTCCCGTCCTCCTTTTTCTAAGGATCTCCACCTCTTCACAAGATTTCTCAATTATAATCCTTTGTCAACAATTTTATCCAGGCCTTTTCCCTTACTCAGATTATAATTACGGAGGTAAGAGAAATTTACCTCCACAACACTTTCAAATCCACCAGGAGAGGGTTCTTCAAGCTCAAAGGATTCTTCACCACTAAGACTTGATGCTTGATCTTCATCACCAAGGGAACTTAATTCTTGCTCTATCCCGTCCAAGTCTTCATATGGGATATGCCTTGGAGGTTGTGCACATTCCTCCTTAGCATCAAATTCAATCTTCTTGGAGGGGTTTTCTTCAACTCTATGTTCCCAAGGAGGCTCCGCATCTCCTAAGTCTTCAACCACTTCTTCCTTTTCTTCATCAATCATAGGTTCCTACAATTTTTCCAATACAAAGCAACTTCCCTCATTCTCCACCAATCTCTCCTTCATGTTATGCTCTTTATTTGATTCTCCACATGTAGCCATGGGAGTTCCTTGAGTATTTAAGCATTGGGATGCTAACTGGTTTACCACCTCATCTAAAGAGGCCATGAATTGTTCCACATCCCTTCTCATCTCCTCTTGTCCTTGAACAAGAACATCAAGGATGTCATCTATTGGAGGTTGGGGTGGAAGGAAAGGTTCATCAATTTGGGGGAAGGGTTCATAGTAGGAAGGTGGTTCTTCTTGGTAGAACTGTGGGGGTTCAATTTTTTCCATTCTTTCCACTTATTGCACAACACACTCCATGGTTGCTTGAAATTGATCCAATGCTTCCTTGAGATGATCCCTTGACTCTTGTTCGGCTTGGATATCATGAGTAGGATCATATGGCTCTCTGATCAATCGACATGAGTATTCTTCCATGGGAGGTTGTGGTGGAAAGTAGTATTCATCTTGTGGTTCAAAGTTTGCATACATTGGAGGTGGTTCATCTTGGTAATAATATGGAGGGGGTGACTCTTGAAAACATTGATGTTGGAATGATGGTGGCTCTATATGTGGTTCATATGGCTCATATGGTTATTGGTAGGATGGATATGGATTAGGGTCATATGAAGATGGTTGGTGAAAGGAGGCTTGTGAGTATGGTTGAGGTTCATGTTGAAGATATGGCTCATAGGCATGTGGTGGTGGTTCTTGAAAGTCACAAGGAGATTCACCATAGCCATTTGATTGGTATGTGATGACATGCCATCATGTCATGTTTTTCTATGATTTTTCATACAAGAAATTGATGATTAGTGCTTAAATATTGAATGCTTTTGTGCTTAAATGGTATATTTCTTTGATCTTTTGATTTTATAAATTTTGTAGGAAATAATAGAAAAAGAAGCAATAAAAGCACTAAAAGAAGAATTTTGGGGCACATTTTAGAGTTTAGACACACTTTGGAGCCTTAGGCCACGCTTTTAAAAGCGTGGCCCATGACTAAATCAAAGAAGCATGCTCTGTTTGACAATCAGCATTCACTTTGTTAACTGGGCGTTCACTTTGTTAACTTTCTCGTGAATTTTAGCTTGGAAGCAACGGGAGCGTTCACTTTGTTAACTCGACGTTCACTTTGTAAACTTGGCACTGACAACATGACCATGCCTTCTTCAAATGACCATAACTTGAGCTACAGATGTTTAATTTATGCGCTTCTAGTTGTGTTAGAAAGCTGACATTTAGAGCTTTCCAACAATATATAACAATCTATATTTGGCATCAAATTGAAGCACAAGTGATAGGCATCTTTAAGGCCCAAAAACACTTGGAGTAGCGTTCATTCCCTTAGTGAGCGTGGCGCTCACTTTGCCAACTTTTTCGTGGTTTTTAAGCCTGGGGCGAAGGCTTTACCATCCTACGCACTAAGCAACACTTGGTAAGTGAACATAGCATTCACTAAGGGAGCACTGGCCAGGAAGGAAAATTGGTGCACCAAAGGCATGTTGAAGGAGTGAACGGGGCGTTCACTTTCCCAACGTAGCGCTCCCTTAGGAGCAACCAAACACCCCTAACCCACTTTAAACAATTGCCACTAGGATCCACTTCATACAAGGCCAAACCAACAAATGCCCCAAAGCAAGCAAAGCCCATGGATATCAAACAAAGGCACAAGAAATAATTAGAATAGAAATTTCATTTGAATTGTAATTTGTTTTCAATTTCAATTTCTTTTTCATTTTGTAAAAGCCTATATAAATGCATCAATTTTATTTCATTGAGGGAGCTCTGTTAGGCAGGCTCTAATAGAGAGCAGTATGAGTAGGAGTAGAATAGAGAGCTCTCTTTTAATTTTCCTTTTTGAATTTGAGAATTGGAAATCAGATATGGGTTTTCTATTCTTTTTTGTTTCATTTTCTTTCATTTGCAATTTCTTTTCTGTTTTGATCGAGAGAGCAATTGAGTTCTTGGCTTCATTTCTATTTTTGCTATTTCATTGAAATTGTTAATTTCTCTTTAGGATTTCAGAATTGATCTAAGTCTTCTTGCTGTTTTGACTCTTCTGCACTTCTACATTTCTGTTTTGGTACTGAATTGATCTGTTTCTGAATGTCCTCATCTGAGAGCTCTTTAATTTTGCTGCACTTCACATTTTTCAGTTTTGTTTTAATTCCCAGCACCCAAACCCTTTTATTCTTCATGCAAATTAAGTTCCCTTGCAATTTAGATTTGGCAATTTAAATTCCTTGCACTTTAAGCTTCAGTCATTTACCTTTCCTGCAATTTAAGTTTCAGCTCTTTTACTTTCTTGCACTTTAAGTTTCTACAATTTACTTCTTCTGCACTTTTAATTCACTACAATTTACTTTCTGTTGATCAATTTCACCCAATTCACCACTGTTAGCTTAACTAAACTGATCACCTCATTAAAGTTGCTTGATCCATCAATCCCTATTGGATCGACCTCACTCTTGTGAGTTATTACTACTTGATGCGACCCGGTACACTTGCCGGTGAGTTTGTGTGGAAATCAAATTTTCACCCATTAAGTTTTTGGCGCCGTTACCGGGGATTGATTTAGATCGACAATGATTAAGTGGGTGAGAAGTCTAGATTAAGCATTTTCTTTGTTTTTATTTTCTGTTTCAGATTGATACCAAGGTGTTTGAGTTATTGCCTCACTAAGAAATTCTTCTCTGTGACATGAATTTTAATTTTTATTGGTGATGTATTTTACAAAATTCAAATGGAGTTCAACTCATCTTGTGTTCAAACAAATTTTATCGGATATTACCCACCATCACCAATTTCTAATGGTGGCTGGGAATATTACCAAGAAAATACAAATTATGAGCACTCCAATCAATGGGGATATGCTTCAGAACCACAAGATGAGCAAGAGAATCATATGGGATATTTCCCACCACCACAAAATGATTCAAGTCATTATTCTAATGGTGGTTGGGAATATCACCAAGAAATGATAGATGATGACGTAATTCACATGAGATATGATCTAGAACCACAAGATGAATTATGTTATTACCCTCATGATGTTTGGACATGTCAACAAGAGTGTGAACAATCAGTTGAAATGGGACACTTTCCAGAGACACAATATGATCCAGATTTTGATGAGTCTAACAACTACTCATATTATGGCTGGAAAAGTCAAAATCAAAGGAATCTTGATGATCCATACTTTGTTCATCAAGAAACATCATCACTGGAGTGTGTGTTAAATAAATTCATGCAAAATTGTTCACCAATGCCACAAGAAGATCCATACTGTGATGAATTCAACAATTCTTCAAGTTGTGCTTGGGAGGATCAAAACCAGAAAGCAATTGACAGTTCATACTCTATTTATCAAGAGCCATCATCACTTGAGCAAACTTTTAATTCATTCATGCAAAATTCTCCATCCTCACCTCTCATTTTCTCATTTGAAAACTCTTCATCACTTGATTTTGCCTCAACACAAAGTTTCCTCCAATATCCATACAACTCATCCCACCAACCACAAAATTCATTCCACAATTCACAAAATTCACTCCCACCACTCAAAACAACTTCACTACAACACTTCCATGTTTACAAAATTTCTCTAAACCCTCATCTCTTGAGCTAGCAGAGGATCGCCTTCAAAAGTCCAGAGAATTTTTGGAAAGACAAGAATAATCTTGGAAAAGGCAAGAAATCCTCCTCAAGAAGATGGATGGGCACTTAGAGCAAATAAGGAGAAACTGAGAATTATCAAACAGTGAGGATGAAGATCAATTTGTGGGAAAGGAAGTGGAAAAACAAGAACAAAAGGTCCCTGTGTCAAGTGAAATTGCAATGAAGGATGAGGAACATGAGCCAAAGATTTTATATTCACAAAAGCTAATTGAAGTGACAATGGAACATGAAGATTCCTTCCTAAAGGACTTAATGGAAAATCATGAAGAAGAAATGGAGGAAGACAATCAAGGAGATTCACATTCAATTGAAGCAAAGAAATGCATAGAGGAAGGGCTCATGGAACCACCAATTCAAGAGGCTCTTAATGAAGATAAAAATCCAACCATCACAAGACCACCAAGTATTGATATCCAAGAAGTGAAGGCAACTAACAAGAGCACCAATCCTACCCCGTGATCCAGTAAGCAAGCTCAATCAAGCCATTAACAGAAGGAAGCTTGCTAAGGAGAGACCAAGACAGGGGACAATAGCAGAATCTTCTCCCCCCTTGTGGTCATTCCGCTTAACAAACTGGAAGAAGAGGAAGAAAGTGAATAACAACATGTCAAGCTAATGACACTAAAAGAGCGCTTGTTGGGAGGCAACCCAACCTTAGGTAACATTTCATTTCTCTGCTTGGTTTATGTTCTTTCTTTGCTTTGTTTAAATTTCAATAAATTGGCATATGATTACATTCTAAGTTTGGTGTTGTCCTGCAATAATCTGTTTTCAATCTCTATGGATGATTGCATCAAATCTGAATTGAAACTGTCACACTAAGATTCTAAGTTTGGTGTGCCACTTATTTTTCTATGCAATTTATCCAACAACACCACTGGTTTGCATAACCATAATGCCTCTGTAGTTTTATTCTTTTCTTTTAGTTTGACACTTTGTTATTATGTTTACTTTAGTCATTTCTTTGTTTTTAATGCTTTCTTTTATTTTGATCCTTGACTGTTTTTGTTAAATACCTAACCAAGAAATCCTTACTCATGACAGATTCTTGGCTTGGTGATTGTATTTAACATATAACAGTTTCATTTAGTTTTAGTTCAAATAAAATGGACATGTGATTGCATTCTAAGTTTGGTGTTGCTATGCAACAAAAATTTGTTCCAATCTTTACTAGATACTTGTATCAATTCCAAGTGAAAGTGTCACACTAAGTTTGGTGTGCCACTCATTCTTTATGCAATGTATCATGCACACCCTCTTATTTTTGCAATCATAATGTTTCTGTTTCTCTATGCCTTCATGGTTATCTTTAATTTTGCTTGCTTAAAACACATGTACTACTAACATTTCATTGTGTAAGACACCCACGATCCATCTTAGCCCCATCACCACTGTTCTAATTGTTGCTTGAGGATGAGCAAGCATTCTGAAGTTGGTAGGGAAAGGGGAAGAATGGGAGGAAAATAACAACAATAGAGAAGATGAATTACAAGGTTGTAAAGTTCCTTTTCCTCTCATTTGTTTCCATCACTTTAAATTGCATGATTGTCTTTATCTTCTCTGTTTACATGTGTGTATGAATAAGCATAGCCTGAATTTTGATCTGTAACATGTTGCTATGCCACTATGACTACCAACTTGAGTTTTGTGAATTTCAAAGCAGTAAAGTATCGTGATCATAAACAAACAAGGAATTAAAGATGAATTTAGCATGGGCATACAAGTATTGGAAGGCTAGTATGGTTAATTGTGGCTCAATTGCATTGGATTTTATTTAACTGAAGTTTTCATCTAGGGCATTTTATGAAATTTTTTTTGAAATCATGAAAACCTTGAAAAAGCAATTGCAAATTAAGCAAGAAAAGCAAAAGGGAAAGAATGAGAAATCTGAAGGCTCTGAGTACCAATGACAATTCAATTGTTAAGTGCATGTGGTGTTTATGTATCAGGCAAAAAGCTTAAAAACAAAACACTTAGAGTCAAGGCTAGGCTCAAGTGCAAAAGCACTCCCTCAAAGCTCAAGGCTCTAAGCATCAATGATTAGAGAGTCAAGAAAAGAAACAAATGAGCTTAAAGAAGTCCTCTAATTAAATGTTTGTGGTGCTTATGTATCAAGTGGTAATACTTGAAAATAAAGCATTTAGAAATCGTAGCTTTGTTATCAACTCATGGGGCAAAGCACCCAAAAGGAGAAGCTAATAAGAGAATGTAAAGCTTGTTTCAAGGAAGAAATATAAGGAAAAGATTTCATAAATTGAGCTAGATAGAAGCATCAATCATTTACCTTTCTTTTGTGATTGTGGCATGCATAGAAAACTAGCCAACCATGAACATTGAGTTGCTATTCTTCTTACCTTAGATTGTCGATCTTTATTGCATGATTCTTTTCTTGCTTGGGGACAAGCAAGGTTTAAGTTTGGTGTTGTGATGACATGCCATTATGTCATGTTTTTCTATGCTTTTTCAAATAAGAAATTGATGATTAGTGCTTAAATATTGAATGCTTTTGTGCTTAAATGGTATATTTCTTTGATCTTTTGATTTTATAAATTTTGTAGGAAATAATAGAAAAAGAAGCAATAAAAGCACTAAAAGAAGAATTTTGGGGCACATTTTAGAGTTTAGACACACTTTGGAGCCTTAGGCCACACTTTTAAAAGCGTGGCCCATGACTAAATCAAGGAAGCATGCTCTGTTTGACAATCAGTGTTCACTTTGTTAACTGGGCGTTCACTTTGTTAACTTTCTCGTGAATTTCAGCTTGGAAGCA
Source organism: Arachis hypogaea (assembly GCF_003086295.3). Taxonomy (NCBI): domain Eukaryota; kingdom Viridiplantae; phylum Streptophyta; class Magnoliopsida; order Fabales; family Fabaceae; genus Arachis; species Arachis hypogaea. Next base: position 86,355,309 of record NC_092052.1, read on the forward strand.
AGGGGAGCGTTCACTTTGTTAACTGGGCGTTCACTTTGTTAACTTGGTGCTGACAGCATGACCATGCCTTCTTCAAAGGACCATAACTTGAGCTATAGATGTCCAATTGATGCACTTCAAGTTGCGTTGGAAAGCTGACATTTAGAGATCGGGGCGTTCACTTTCCCAACGTAGTGCTCCCCTGGGAGCAACCAAACACCCCTAACCCACTTTAAACAATTGCCACTAGGATCCACTTCATACAAGGCCAAACCAACAAAAGCCCCAAAGCAAGCAAAGCCCATGGACATCACTCAAAGGCACAAGAAATAATTAGAATAGAAATTTCATTTGAATTGTAATTTTTTTTCAATTTCAATTTCATTTTCATTTTGTAAAAGCCTATATAAAGGCATCAATTTCATTTCATTGAGGGCCTCTATTAGGCAGGCTCTAATAGAGAGCAGTAGGAGTAGGAGTAGAATAGAGAGCTCTCTTTTAATTTTTCTTTTTGAATTTGAGAATTGGAAATCAGATATGGGTTTTCTGTTCTTTTCTGTTTCATTTTCTTTCCTCTGCAATTTTTTTTCTGTTTTGATCGAGAGAGCAATTGAGTTCTTGGCTTCCTTTCTGTTTTTGCTATTTCATTGAAATTGTTAATTTCTCTTTAGGATTTCAGAATTGATCTAAGTCTTATTGCTGTTTTGACTCTTCTGCACTTCTACATTTTTGTTTTGGTACTGAATTGATCTATTTCTGAATGTCCTCATCTGAGAGCTCTTTAGTTTACTGTACTTCACATTTTTTAATTCTGTTTTAATTCCTAACACCCAAACCCTTTTATTCTTCAGGCAATTTAAGTTCCCTTGCAATTTAGATTTAGCAATTTAAATTCCTTGCACTTTAAGCTTCAGTCATTTACCTTTCTTGCAATTTAAGTTTCAGCTCTTTTACTTTCTTGCACTTTAAGTTTCTACAATTTACTTCTTCTGCACTTTTAATTCAGTCCAATTTACTTTCTGTTGATCAATTTTACCCAATTCACCACCGTTAGCTTAACTAAACCGAACACCTCACTAAAGTTGCTTAATCCGTCAATCCCTGTGGGATCGACCTCACTCTTGTGAGTTATTACTACTTGATGTGACCCGGTACATTTGCCGGTGAGTTTGTGTAGAAATCTAATTTTCACCCATCAATATGCATCATAGAATGGCTCTTGTTCATAGTGTATTGGTGGAGGTTGTTGCCATGAAGATTGATCATATGCATATGGCTCCTCCCACCTTTGATTATCCCATCCTTGATACACATCTTCATTGTAGTCCTCATTGTCTACAACATAGTTAGAACCAAACTCATAGCCAAAGTGAGAATTCATGATAGCAAGAGAAAATGAAAACAAAATCAAATAAGAAGCAAGAAAATTAAATCCTAAAACTAGCAAGAATTAACAAAGAAGCAAAAAGCAAATATATTCACAATATTCACATATATACAATAACCAATAACACAACACTATTGCAATTCCCCAGCAATGGCGCCATTTTGATGATTAGAAAATTGACGGTTTAGAATTTCACTAATGTAGTCTCGTTGTAAAGTATAGTTTCTAAACCCACAATAATCCTTTCATACAAAAATTTGTTTGTCACAAGTACAAACCCCTAATAATCCTAATAACAGAAGTATTTAAACCTCGGGTCGTTCTCCCTAGGAATTGCAATAAAGTGTCCTTGTTATTGATTATGAGTTATGTTTGGCATTTTCGTAAGAGACATGAAAGATAAATGGCAAGGAGCTAAAAAGGTCTTGGCAAGGTTTGGTGGTCAAGGATCTCTATCCCTATCACTAACCACAACTTGAGAATTGGCAAGGATTAATCCCATTAAATCATCCTCTAACTAGTAAAGGAAAGTCAAATGAGCTATATCAATCCAAGTCCATAAGTCCTAACTCTCCACTAATTCAATTAGTGAGAACTAGAGTCAATGGCTCCCAATCACCAATTACTTGGACATTAGTAACTCAAGAGTTCCTAAGTTACCTTCCCAAGCCAAGAGCACTAAAATCTACTCTAACATCCTTCCAAGCATTTCATCAAACACTTGGAAGGCATAAAAGGAAAGCATAGTAAAATTGCAAGGAAAGTAAATCTACACTACTCAATTGCAAGGAATTAAACAACAAATCAAATGAACAATAAAGGAACATGAAAACATAAATTTCATTAAAGAGAAATAGAAGAACAAAAGTGCATTAACATAAAAGTAGAAAATTACAAGAATTAAATGCAAAACTAGAGAGAGGAAAGGTAGAAGAAGAAGAATTACAAAAGGAAAAGTAAATCAAAGCATGAAATTAACCTAGATCTAAGAAATCCTAATCTAGATGTAACCTAATCCTAATCCTAGAGAGAAGTGAGAGCTTCTCTCTCTAAAAACTAACTTTCCCTCCAAAAACGTAAACTAAAACTAACTAAGTGTCTCATCCCTCTTCAATCCTTGGGTTAAATAGCATCAGAAATGAGTTGGATTGGGCCCAAAATGCTTCAGAAATCGCTGGCCACAAGTTGGACTTTAGTGAGTCACATGCAACATCGGCGTGTATGCGTACAGTGCGCATGCGTGTCCCTAAACATCAGGCAACTATGGCAAATTTTATATCATCTTGAAGCCCCAGATGTTAGCTTTCCAATGCAACTAGAACTTCTCCATTTGGACCCTTGTAGCTCAAGTTATGATCAATTAAGTGCAAATAGGTTGGGCTTGACAGCTTTGCGATTCCTTCATTTCTTCATGAGTTCTCCATTTCTACATGCTTTTTGAAATGACCCAACTTCCAGAACGTCATGATTGTACCGAAAGTAAGGCGTTACCAACCTACTTTCCTTTATTAACTATTTACTATTGAGCCTCTAGTTCGATATCGCAATCCAGTTTTAGTAAAAATACCAGAAAATTTTGTTTTTGTTTACTAAAATCATATAGCAAACATCACCAAGTAATAATAATCACATAATTATTAATAATAGTAATATTATACAAAAGAATCTAAATAAAATTCAGGTACAACTCCCATCCCTCTGCATAAAATAAAAACCTTAAGCAGTAAGGGCGAGGGAATTCTATGAAAGAATCTCAAGTCATAAACTTTACTCGGAAATAAATTCTAGAATCGCCCGCGGCTTCAAACTAAATCTTCGTACCTGTGTCACTGAAAGGGTGGAAGATTTTGGGGTGAGAACAAACCACACGTTCTCAGTAGGGAATGGGAATGCCGTAAAAGTAATGATTAACATGCAAATAATTAACATACTCAAGGAAACTATATTTTTATCAAACCTTTTTGAAAATACTATTCTTGGTTTCACTTTAACTAATTATTTATCTCTTCCAAAGAAAATCTCTAAGCTCAAAGCAAATTCTAAAATATAAAATTGGTCACCTTAAACATTTCTGAACCACACAATTAATTTTTAATCACAACGTCAATTCTTACTCATCACCATACATTCACCATCTAATAGCACTAACAAAAGATTCAATTCAACACACAAACAAGTCACAGCAAGGCAAACAGCATAATCACAGGGAAGTACAACGAGCAAACTCAATCAAATGCAAATGCACACACAAGGATGATGCATGTCTAGCCCTAGTGCAGGTAATGAGCTCATTTGTCGGTTACATACCCGCTCCCGACGTTACCCAACAACCTCTGTCTGGATAAGGCTTTCCTATTGGCTATACCCCTGTGTACAGGAAATAACCCCTCTGCCACCACAGGGTCCACTGCATACAGGAAATAACACATCTGCCACTGTAGGGATGTATGCCGACACACCTTCTGTATATAGGAAATAACCCCTCTGCCACTACAGAAATGGAACAGGTGGTCACGGTACTTCTGTAGCAGGAAATAACCCCTCTGCCTTACAGAATTAAAATATGGATCTGTACCGCAGGAAAGCGTTCTCAGTGGTCGCACCACCATCTATCTGACTGCCTTCACGCAGCAGATCATCACACAAATATCTCAGGAGTTGCCATAACGCAACAAATGAATATCTCTTGGGTTGCCTCAAGCAACAAATAAATATCTCTTGGGTTACCTCAAGCAACATATGACCTTTCAACAGGTCCTCTGCTTTTTATTCTCTTTTATAATCATAAATACGCAAGCGGGACAAAACCCACGTCCTTGCCAACAATTTCATAAACTGAATACCTTTCCTTAAAAGAATCAGTGTAATTATCATCATAAGTTATCATTCTCATTATTCATCTCCAGTTACATATTCTTATACAATATCTCTCTCTTTCTTTATTCAATCATGTAGTACAGACTTTATGACTTCCACTTTTGCAACCTCTTAACTCGAACCAATTTTAAAACTATTTTTTTATTTTAATTTTCTTTCAAAAGACTCAAGAAAATCATTTATTCTAAATTTGCTAAATAATTTTCAAAACATCACCCTCTTACTAAAAGTAACCAAATAAAACTCTTTTTCAAGTTTACTAACTTCCCAAAGACTCAAAAATCATCTCTCTTTACCATTCATATTCAAATATTATATAATTATTAAACTTCAAAAAAGTATTCCTTTATTTCAAACCGCAGACATAACTCTCTTCATATTGAATAAATCTCAAAACATAACTTCTTTTATAAATAATTCAAACCTAAACATAAACCTTTTTTTAGTAAATCGAAATTAAAATAAAATAATTCTTTTCTTCACTAAATAAAATTGTTTTCATAATAAATTCAGCCTATACATAATACTTTAATCAATAGATAAAACTTAAATAACATAACTTTCCAAACCCAAACCTTCTAAAATAACTTTTTTTCAAGTAAAACCTCAGATTTCACAAAATTCCGGCAGCACCTCCCCTAAAACTTGGACTTAGCCACCCTTACGGGTTCCCTCTTTCTCAACAAATCTCCAATTCTTTTATCAGTAGTTATCAAAACAGAAGCTCAATAATCATCTCATCATAAATCAGTTTGAAAACCAACATCCTAACATTAATTAAAATCAGAGTTTCTATAAACCATTCTTTAAAAAGTAAACTAGTTCAGCTTCAAGAATTCATAACTAATATTTGAAACACAAACTTTTTCATATTTCTAGTTATTCTTAAAGTAATTTAGTTACTAGCAAAGTTACCATTTTATTCTAAAGATCGTATTTTAAGAAAATAGTTCAGTGGTCAACCTTCAATTCTTTAACCGTCCTCAAAATCAACTCTAATTAGACTTAAATCAACAATAATAACCAACTTGGCATAATCAACTAAAATCGGAATTTCCAGCAATCCTAAAATAATCAGAAAAATAACCCGTAACAATCACGGCCTTAAATCAAAATAAACCTCATCAGTTAATTACTCACGGCAACGAAGCCATTCAATATCACAGCCATAACCTTAACTCAGTTCACATCCGCATCCAACTTCGATTATAACTCAGAATAATTACCACAACTAACTTTTCTCAAATACATTTCATTCAATAATTACATCATCATATTTCAATTTAATAAGTAACATTAAATGAATCACCACTTGCAGCCACATTTCAACCTGTTCCAACCCATCACAAGTCCATTTCACAGCCATTCCAATATATTAAAATTCCAATTCAATATCAAATAATTCAAAATAACTCACTCAAGATCAGAATCTCAGTCATCCCATCACAAAATCAGTAATTCAAAATACAATTCACAACCAGATTCCAGCCAATTCAGCAATATCACATAAGATCAGAATTTCCAACAAATCCATCAAAATTAGAACACTAATATCAATTACAGCTTCAAACACTCACAACAACAAAACACAAAGAACATTCACAGCAACAATCCAAACTCAATTCATCAATTATCCATACGACCGCTTTTCAACAATTAACTCAGCATATTTCAATTTAATAAGTTACACTAAATTAATCATTATTTACAACAACATCTAAGGTCAATCACAGCTCAGAATAATCACAACGATTAACTAATTTCAAATGCATTTCAAGTCATTCATGTCAATTAAGAAATTCTTAACTATTGTTAACCATTTGCACTTATCCAATAACTTGGTAGGAATTCTAAATTAAAAACGTTAAATCCCCTACCTCAAAGTCGAAACTCACGGAAATCACTAAACCCAACAGCTCCGTTGGCAGTTCTAACATCCGTTCTGCTCTCTTAGCAGCTACCATGATGATTCTGGTCAGCTCCAGTAATGGTGAAAGGTCTCAGCAGCGGCCAAACAGCAAAGTTGGTTCCCACAGCAGTAGTGACAGTTGCAGTATTACAAGGAAATCCGGATTCGACAAACTCAAGGCAGAAACAGCTCAAGACAGGGGACGTTGAATATGATTAGAATGGCAACAGGGCAGTAGCAACTCACCCCCGCTAGTGGCTCCACTGGCAGCAACTCCAAATCGACGGCGGCGACGGCTTCCTTCGACGGTAACCAGGAAGCACAACAGTGACGGCTTCGTGAGACATGGCAGCGGTGGAGCATGACGACAGCGGCGATGGCTTTGTGGTGGCGTTTCCCTTCGCACGCGCTCTCTCTCCTCTTCGGGGTTTTTCTCAGGCGACGGGACGGCAGTAAAATGCCGGTGATGGCGGGTCAGACAGTGGCTGGACGACGATGTGGCGCAGCTCCTTCTCTTCCTCTCGGCGCTGCTCCTTGCCTCGGCTCTGGTCTTCCCCCGCAACAGCGTTGGCAACTAGACAGATTGGCACCGATGCGAGGTTGTGGCTCCATGAACGGGACGGCGCCGTGATGCAGCTCGACGGTGAGGCGTGGCGGCAGCAGCTCTTCCCTCCAGTTCGACGATGATGCGACGGCAGCCTTCCTCCTCTCCTTTCCTGGATTACAATCTGATTTCCTTTCTCTCTGTGTGTGATATTTCTTTTCGTTTCTGTGTTAGGTTTAGAAAGAAAGGGGGTGGGGCTGCGTTCAGAAGCTGGGGAAAGGGGAAAAATTAGGGTTAGGGTTTCTCAATTTGAAAAATTAGGGTTTTCTGAGTTTGATTTGGGAATTAGGGTTAGAAATTAGGAATTTTATAAAGAAATATGGATAGATATGAATAGATATTTTGATAAAATTGAAGGGTAGAATAATTTTAAAATCAAATGTACTCTATTAAAAATATTTAAGAACATTATTTATCATCATATTGCTAAGTTCAATCAATTATTTCTAATTTAAAATATAAAATGAACATGTTAATTATATTTTGTAAAGTACAATTTAAATTCAAATATCAATTTTCTAGATTAAATCATATAAATCTCTATTATTTTTCTATCTCCGAAACTTTAATTTCAATTTATAAAATAATTAATTATAATAAAAATTGTACATAAATATTAATTGACTTAAACTTAAAGTATTTATAAATATCAATCTAATCATTTCTAATAAAATTATTTTCTAGGAGTTCAAATTAATAACATAATTCATTCAAAATAGAATTTATTTAAATTAAATTATACAAATCTTCTTATTTTTCAATTATCAAAATTATAATTTCAATTATACCAAATATCTAATAAGGATTATATAAAAATTCTATTTAATTTAAACTTCAATTATCATGAAACTCTATTTAATTACCTTTAGTAAAATAATTTTCTTAAAATAAAATTATCAACAAATGTAATAAATCACAAATAACTAATTATTTGATGTTCAAAAACTAGGGTTGTTACACTTTTTCTTCATTCCTTCAATCCAATCCTTGCCTCCTAAATCTGAAATCACTTAACACACATATCAAGGCATCTAATGGAATCAAGGTGAATTAAATTTAGCTATTTTAAGACCTAAAAAGCATGTTTTCACTCTTAAGCAAAATTAAAGGAGAATTTACAACACCATGCTATTTCATTGAATAAATGTGGGAAAAGATGATAAAACCCTCTAAATTCAACACAAGATAAACCCTAAAAATGGGGTTTATCAACCTCCCCACACTTAAACCATAGCATGTCCTCATGCTAAACCAAGAATGAAACAAGGGGTATGACATTTATTCAGTTCAACCTATCTATATGCATCCTATCTAAATGAATGCAACTAAATGCAAAATGATTCCACCTACTTGGTTAAAAGTAAATCAATCCTCCAAGAGCATGTATAAACGGGTAGGGCTAAGGTCATATGATGATTCATGAATCCTACCAATTCAAGTATAAAAATGAAGTTCAAGTAGACTTGCAAGAAGAACGCTCACGAAAGCTGGGAATCAAGGAATTGAGGATCGAACCCTCACCGGAAGTGTTTGCACTCTAGTCGCTCAAGTGTATAGGGTCGATTCTCTCAATTCTCCCCTACTCATGCTTTCCAAGATTTGTTTTTCATCTAACAATCAACAATTATTCAATGCATGCATACATTCATCATGAGGTCTTTTCATGGGTTGTAATGGGACTAGGGTCAAGGTAGGATTGTATATGATCAAGTGGACTAGAATTTGAATCTTTGATTAACCTAGACTTTCCCACCTAACCTATACAACAACCTATACAAATTCAAAGCTAACGTAACTACCCATCCTTCACTTTTTTACATACTCATGCATTTTTCTTTTGATTACCACACATATGCATTGATCTTTATTCCTCTTTATTTTGGGGCATTTTGTCCCCTTTTTATTCTCTCTTTTCTTCTTTCTTTTCTTTTTCGCTTTTATTCCTTTTTTTCTTCTTTTGTTTTTCTCATTTTTCTTTCTTTCAAACTATATACAAGAACATAAATGCACAAGGTCTATACATTTAATCAATAAACGAGTATGTACCCAATCCCCAAATATAAAAATACAAAACACCCTTTCAACCCAAACTTGAATAATGAACACTCTCACTAGCCTAAGCTAATCAAAGATCCATGAAGAGAGAACTTTTGCATGGTCTAGAATTTAGAATAAATTTCCGTTGCAAGTATAGCTTCTAAACCAACAGAAGTTCTTTCTTACAAACGTTTTGGCTGTCACAAGTAACAAACCCCTTTTAAAATTAATAACCAAAGTATTTAAACCTCGGGTCGTCTTCTCAAGGAATTGCAGGGAGATGTGTTATTATTGGTTATGGGTTTTCTGGGGAATTTGGAGTTTGGGCAATGGGTACAGATATAATTATAAATTAAAGCAATAAAAATATATAAGAAACTTTATGTAACTAAATTAAAAGCCTTGACCCGGAGAAGATTAATTGGAAGTTCTATCCTTGTTGGATTTTTCTCAAGATCAATTGATAATTGAAGGTTACTTCTACTTAGTTATCCTTTACCAAGTAAAGTAAAAGAAATTCAAGTAAGTTAGAAGTCTACTTCTATTCACAATTTCTAATCCTCTCCCTTAGGAAGGATTAGCGTTAGTGACTAGAGAGCCAGCCAACAATAAACCCAATTACAATTTAACTCTTGAGTAATTCAACTCAAGGGTCTCCAAATATTAATCAACTCCAAAATCAAGTTGTTAACCTACTCCATTGACATGGATGCCAATTTCAGATAATAAATGACTAAATAAATACTTGAGGATAATCAAACAAATAATGGGGTAAATAGAAAATACTCTTTGCATTAATAATGTCATAAAAGCTTTCCAATTGTAACTCTGAATAAGGATTAAAGATATAAAAGAGTAAGGAAATATAAAACAAACTAGAATAATAAAATCCTCAATGGAGGTAGTAATATCCAACTCAACACCATAAAAGTAGAAATCCTAATCCTAAGAGAGAGGAGAGATCCTCTCTCTCTAAAAGCTACATCTAAAACTAAAAATTATGAATTATGAGCTGATGATTATGAATGAATGGATTCCCCCACTTTATAGCCTCTAATCTGTGTTTTCTGGGCCGAAAACAGCCCAGAAATCACTGGAGAAGAAATCTGCCACGCTGATTTTTGTCACTGCGACGTGTTCGCATATAGCACGCGTTCGCGTCGCCTAGCGTCAGAGTAACTATAGCATATTATATATCAAATCGAAGCCCCGGACGTTAGCTTTCCAACGCAACTAGAACCGCATCATTTGGACCTTTGTAGCTAAAGTTATAGCTGTTTGAGTGCGAAGAGGTCAGGTTGACAGCTTTGCAGTTCCTTCATCTTCTTGTATTCCTTCCATTTTTGCATGCTTCCTTTCCATCCTCTAAGCCATTCCTGCCCTATAAACTCTGAAATTACTTAACACACATATCAAGGTATCTAATGGTAATAAGAGAGGATTAATATTAGCAAATTAAGACCAAAGAAACATATTTTCAGTCATGGCACAAAATCAGGAAGGAAAATATAAAACTATGCAAATAGTATGAATAAGTGGGTAAAGGGTTGATAAAAATCACTCAATTGAGCACAAGATAAACCATAAAATAGTGGTTTATCAACCTCCCCACACTTAAACATTAGCATGTCATCATGCTAAGCTCAAGAGAAGCTATAAAGGGGTGAAGAGGAATGGTAGAATGTATGAAATGCAACCTATCTATATGAATCCAACTACATGAAGAATGTTTTTTTTTCTACTTGGTTTAAAAGTAAATAAATTCTGCAAGAATAAATCTGAACTAGATTTCACTAATTCAAATCATAAAAATGAAGTACAAATAGGCCTGTAGAAGAAAATAGCTCATGAAAGCCGAGAACAAAGAATCGAGCATCGAACCCTCACTGGGAGTGTATGCACTCTAATCACTCAAGTGTCTTAGGTTCGATTCTCTCAATTCTCTACTAACCTTGCTTTCTAAGGCTTGCTCTTCATCTAACAATCAACATAAATTTAATGCACAGATATACATATCAAGAGGTCTTTTAAGGGTTGTAATGGGGTTAGGGTCAAGGTAGGATTGTATTTGGCCAAGTGGACTAAAATCTAAATCCTTAATTAACTTAAACTTTTCACCTAACTTTTGACAATCCATGTAATCATAATACCACATCTAACTATCCATTAACCATGTTTTTCACATATTCATGCATTCTAATTTCAAGTATAGTACATATGCATTGCTTTCACCACTTACTTTGGGGCATTTTGTCCCCTTTTTGCTTAATTGTTCTTTTTTTCTTTTCTTTTTCTCACTTTTTTTATATATTTTTTTTCTTTTCTTTTATTTTTCTCAATGCATATGATTAAATTATTCGATGCATGAATCATGTCCTATAAATATTATTTTCACATTTTCAGAAAATTCTAACATACTCAATTCTCAAACTAAATGTTTCCAAATTCAACTTTCCCCATACTTAATTCATGAGCACTCTCACTAGTCTAAGCTAACCAAGGATACAAATTAAGGACAATTATTGTTTTCCGCTTAGAGTTAATGATGTGCTAAAGTAAAGAACAAAAGGGTATAATAGACTCAACATTGGTTTGCAAAGAATAATGAAAGGGTAAGGCCATATGGGTATGTAAGCTCAGTGAAACAAAGGCCTCAATCATGTAAGTGTATGCATACATCAAACTATGGAAATATAGAATTAAGCAAGACAAAGATCACAATTTTAGAGAGAAAAATACACACCAAAAATAAAATATTGGTTGGTAAAATGCAACCAATTCAAATAGGCTCAAAAATCTCACAGGTTTTGTGTGTTCGAGCTCTAAACCATGTTCCAGTATAATATTTCTTCAAACAAGTGTAACATTAAATTTTATTCAAATTAGTGAAATGCTCTAAAAGGTTTCTTGAAAAAGAAAATATTACTTCAACCAAGTGGTAAAAATGCACAAAATCAAATAATCTTGCAATCAAACATGCAAATGCAACAACTAACAAGGAAAATAAACCATTGGTGTTGAGATAGAAGAGTAACTAACCCATGGAGATCGGTATCGACCTCTGATGCGCATAAACTAGTTATGCTACGATTTAGGAAATTGCACGATCGGCAAAATTCCTTCCGGCAAGTGCACCGGTTATCGTCAAGTAAAAACTCACAATAGAGTGAGGTCGAATCCCACAAGGATTGGTTGAGTGAGCAATTCGGATTAGAAGTGTGTTCTAGTTGAGCGGAATCAAGATTGAGATGAGAATTGCGGAATGTAAAATTGGCAGGAAAAGTAAATGACAAGAAATTGAAATGGCGGAATCTTAAATTGCATGAATTAAAGAGCAGAAACTAAATTGCTGAAATTAAAAGGGAATGGGGGTGATTGCATGAATTGAGTTGCAGAATGTAAAGAGAAGATGGAAATCAGAATTGGGGGATTCATTGGGTTATAGGAGATATTGAGATCTCCGAATCAAAACATGTTTATCTCTTCCTCAAGCAATGCGTTCATTGAATTTTGCTTGGCAATCTTATATGATTGGATCCCAATCCCTTGGCTCACCAATTCTCTCTAAAAATGAACAAATTCCCAATCCCTTGGTTTAAATGTTCATAAGAAGAGATGATGCTCGATCACTGATTATACCACACAGTTTCATGAACCACAATTTGGTAGGATTACATGTCACAATATCCATCCAAACCCCAATCCAATTCACTGTGAGAAAGCTTCTCTAGCATGAATCCTCCATTCCTTTCCCAAGGTTCTGAAGGATTCCAATTATGGGTAGTTTCTTTCCCAAGACAACTACCCAATGGAATTAGATCGAGAAGCTTTCTAACAAAATTCAAGAGAAAAGATTGAAGAAGAAGATAAACTATTATTGATTCATTGAATTACAATAGAGCTCCCTAACCCAATGAAAGGGGGTTTAGTGAGTCATAGCTCTGAATTCAATTACAAAGATATGAAAACTAGCTAAAAGTGAAGGTAAAAGTCCTCCCTAACTTAAATTCTATCCTATTTATACACTTTCTATATTGAGCTTCTGTTGTGTTTCTTGGGCTTTGAGGCCTCTCCCTGCTTTCCTTTTGCTTTGGGTTTATGATCCATAATCTTGATGAGGCTGCTGATCCAAATTCTGTAACATTCATTGAGCTATCTTAGTGATAATCAAATAATAATACATGACTCAACAAATTGAAATTTCAGACTCATCAATTCTTCAGGCCCAATCCCATAAACCATGATATTCAATTGGGTTTCATGCCAGAGTAAGTTTAAGTTAATGTTTGTGCTCAAAGACTAACTTAAACCGCAATATTTTTGGCCCAGAAACCTTTTCCAAGAGTGGCGTTTAAGTTGCAGTTTAAGCTTAAACTGCAGCTCAAACGCCAGACACTTCCAGTGAAGCCTTTTGTAGAAGCACGTTTAAGCTTCAGTTTAAGGTTAAACTGAAGCTTAAACGTGGAAATGGAAGAAGGCAGCCCTGGAGAGTCATGTAGTCGAACACGTTTAAGCTTCAGTTTAAGGTTAAACTGAAGCTTAAACGTGGAGATAGGAAGGGCAGCCCTGGAGGTCGAACACGTTTAAGCTCCAGTTTAAGGTTAAACTGGAGCTTAAACGTGGAAGAGGAGGAAGCCATCCTGGAGGTCGAACACGTTTAAGCTCCAGTTTAAGGTTAAACTGGAGCTTAAACGTGGAAGAGGAGGAAGCTATCCTGGAGGTCGAACACGTTTAAGCTCCAGTTTAAGGTTAAACTGGAGCTTAAACGTGGAAGAGGAGAAAGGTAGCCCTGGAGGTGTCGAACACGTTTAAGCTCCAGTTTAAGGTTAAACTGGAGCTTAAACGTGGAAATGGAGAAAGCAACCCTGGAGGAGAAACTTGGTCGAACACGTTTAAGCTCCAGTTTAAGGTCAAACTGGAGCTTAAACGTGGAAATGGCTCCCTGGTGCTTTTCCCCTTTCTGGCGTTTAAACTGGAGGTTAAACGTGGAACTTCCCCCCTTGGTGCTCTTCTCACTTCTGGCGTTTAACCTCCAGTTTAAGGTCAAACTGGAGGTTAAACGTGGGCATGCTTCTTTGGTGAGACTTCCATTCTGGCGTTTAACCTCCAGTTTAAGGTTAAACTGGAGGTTAAACTTCAATTCCAGCATTTCTTAGCCTTCATGATTCTGGCGTTTAAGCTCCAGTTTAGGCTTAAACTGGAACTTAAACTCCACATGTGATATTCAAGCTTCCTTTATTGATTTTGTTGCTTCCTTGCTTAGCCTCTTCTTCCCTGAAATCATCCAAACAAATGCATCAAAGTCTTGCAAAATTTCATGAGAAATCTTCCATTCATAGCATTCAAGTAATATAACTAAAACTCATGGAATTTGCATCAAAATCATATTGTTTGGATGGTTCATTGCTTTGTTATTCTTTTAACCATTCTTGGTTACTTTAAGCTCAAGAAAATGCAATAAACCACTAAAACTTAACAGAAAAATACTAGTGAAACTAGCCTAAGATGCCTTGGCATCAACCTCCCCACACTTAAAGATTGCACCGTCCTCGGTGCATGCTGAGATGTGCAGGTGGACGGGTTATTCCAACTGATGCTTTTCTTCAAGGATTATGCAGATGGACTTGTTTGTCTCCCCTTTTAGAAGTTTCTCCCTTTTTTCGTCTTTGGTGGCCAGCCTGAAAGAAGAGAAAAAGAAGAACAGTAACCCAGAAATAAAGATAAGAAAATAAATAAAATATGGTTGGTTTAATGCCAAATAATGAGGGTCTCAATTACATGGTAGCTACAACATGCAAGTGAGAAAACAGTAGAAGTACATGGCAAATCAAGAGTGCAAAAATTTGCAACAATAGGGAAGAGAGTGTGGGTAAGGAGAGATAATATAAATTCATGTCAATGCAAAAGTAATATAGGTATAAAAGATTGGCATTGATTTAAATAATATTACCTAACTAGAATAAAACAAGTCACTAAGCACCCAAAATAATTCAAGAGAAGATGCAACAGTTAAAAAATTTCAACACCAAAGGAAAAATAATGAATTTAGAAAAGAAAATAAAAATATGCACTAAATTAAAATACAATGAATGAAATATGCAAATAAATTAAGTAAAAAAAAAAGAAAGATAAGAAGAATGAGAAGTGAAAGAAATAAAGTAAGAAAGAAAGAAGAAAAGATAGAAGAATTAGGATTAGAAAAGAAAAGATAAGAAAATTGGCGCCGATCTGGATAAGTTGTGCGACGCATGCGACGCGGACGCGTGAGTGACGCGGTCACGTGGGGCGCAATAAGGTCAGCTGACACGGACGCGTGGGTCACGCGATCACGTGGCCTGATTTGTGCAATTGGCGCGAGTACAGCCACGCGTTCGTGCAACTCTCTGTTGTAAATGCATATTGCCAAAAATCTGGGTGACGCGATCGCGTGGTTGACGCGATCGCGTGGATGGCCATATTTTGAAAAACGACGCGGACGCGTAGGGCACGTGTTCGCGTTGGAGGGTTTAGACTTCTAGCACGAGTCCAGCCCCACTCCAGCACAACTTTCGGCCATGCACCCCTTTTACGTCGATTTCACAGAGCCACGCGTTCGCGTGGGTGACGCGGACGCGTGGGAGGCATTTTTCCCACATGACGCGGACGCGTCAGCGACGCGGTCGCGTGGATCAATTTGTGCCAAAGGCACGCCTCTAGCCACACTCCCGTGTGACTCTCTGTTCACTTTTCTTTTCTCCTAATGCACTTGTGACGCGGACGCGTCAGCGACGCTGTCGCGTTGCGTGCGTATTTTTTTTTATGCAAAATGCAGAATGCAGTATGCAGATGTTATGAGTAATTCCAGGTTCAATGAAATAAAATAAAATTCAAAAGCAAACAAAACTAAATAAAATTATATTTGAAAAAGGAACGATCATACCATGGTGGGTTGTCTCCCACCTAGCACTTTTAGTTAAAGTCCTTAAGTTGGACACTTGGTGAGCTCCCTGTTATGGTGGCTTGTGCTTGAACTCATCCAGGAATCTCCACCAATGTTTGTACTTCCAGTAACCTCCGGGGTCCCAAACTAGGCGCAGAAAGCCTTCAAGTAAGTTAAAGCAAGTGACAAGGCCCCAAGAGTGTTGATTGCCAGAATGAATTTCGGGGTCACAAATCTTGCTTTTTCACCCGTCTTCTTGTTGATCATTATGATTCCATCCGGGTTGCAAGCAATCTGAATTCTCACTAAAGCTGCCAAACAACTTCCTAGACACATTCAGTTGAGCTCTACACCAACCTTTGCGTTTAAACTTAAATCTTCCAACCATAATGAACCTAGCAGGACAATTCTTACCACTGACCATCTTCCTCTTACTCTTAATGCCACAAAGAGCTCTAAGTTGACCATCTGTCTCCAGTAGCCCATATTCAAGTGGAATTAGAAAGCTAAGGGATATGAATTTTACCCACTTGAATGTTGTGATGGATGATGACAACTTAGGGGGAGGGGTTTCTAATGAACTTGCAAGCTCTACTCCTTTGTGTTCTTCTTTGACAACTACCACCTCTTTGCAAGCTTCTTCAATATCAACCTCTTCCTCTTGGTAGCTTTCTTCTAATTCAATCTCTTCTTTATTGTTTACCAAGGGCATGGGAGACTGTGCTTCTTCTTCTTGAATCTCCATATCTTGATCGACCTCTTCCAAGTCCTTAATCATGACATGGCTTGGAGGTTGTACACCCTCCTCAACATCAAATGCAACCGTCTTGGAAGGAGGTTCTATGATTTGAATTTCCCATGGAGGTTTCGTGTTTCCTAAGTCTTCAATCACTTCCTCTTTTTTAGTTCTTACAGTTTCCTCCACTTGTTCCAATACAAAGGTATGTTCCTCATTGTCCATTGGAGTTTCTAGTGTCTCCTTTATGCTACGCTCTTTTATTGATTCTCCACATGTAGCCATGGGAGCACTTTGAGTGTCCGAGCGTTGGGAAGCTAGTCGACTTATTGCTTGATTTAGTTGATATAGAGTTGCATGAAATCGATCCGCTGCTTCCTTGAGATGATCCCTTGATTTTTGTTCTGCTTGGATTGCATGATCATGATCATATGGCTCTTGGGTAGATGGATACGGACATGGTGTATATAGAGGTGGTGGTTCTTGGGAGTAATCAGGTTGGAATTGGGGTGGTTCTATATATGGTTCATATGGTTCATAAGGTGGTTGGTATGGTGGTTGAGGGTTAGGGTCATATGGAAGTGAACGGCGGAAAGGGGCTTGTGAGTATGGTGGTCCAAAGTCATGTTGAGGAGGGGGTTCATAGGCATATGGTGGTGGTTGTTGGTAATCAAAAGGTTGCTCACCATAGCCATTGCCTTGATATGCATCCCAGAATGGTTGTTGATAGTCCATTGGAGGTGGTTGTTGCCATGAGGGTTGATCAAATCTTTGTGGCTCCTTCCATCTTTGATTGTTCCAACCTTGATGCCTGTTCCTGTTATAATTTCCATTCCTTGCAACAACATTGGAACCAAACTCAAAGCGACGGGGGTGAGAACTCATAGTAACTAATAAAAATTAAAAATAAAAATAAATAAACACGCAAAGGAAAATAAAATAAAATAAAATAAATAAGAGAAAAGATTTGAAATTTGAAAATTGAATTTTGAAATTTGAATTTTGAAATTTGAAATTTGAAATTTGAATTTGAAATAAGATAAGATAAGATTTTTGAAAAATATATGATTTTTGAAAAAGATTTTAATTTTGGAAAATAAGATAAGATAAGATAAAAAATTTTAAAATAAAATCTGAAATTTTTTCTTTTTTTTTTTTTTTGAAAAATATTTACAATAACCAATAATAAGGCACACGTTTGCAATTCTCCGGCAACGGTGCCATTTTGAAGGGAAAACTTTTGCGTGGTCTAGAATTCAGAATAAATTTCCGTTGCAAGTATAGCTTCTAAACCAATAAAAGACGTTTCTTACAAACCTTTTGGTTGTCACAAGTAACAAACCCTTTTAAAATTGATAACCGAAGTATTTAAACCTCGGGTCGTCTTCTCAAGGAATTGCAGGGAGATGTGTTATTATTGGTTATGGGTTTTCTGGGGAATTTGGAGTATGGGCAACGGGTACAGATATAATTATAAATTAAAGAAATAAAAATAAATAAGAAACTTTATGTAATTAAATTCAAAGCCTTGACCTGGAGAAGATTAATTGGAAGTTATATCCTTGTTGGATTTTTCTCAAGATCAATTGATAATTGAAGGTTACTTCTACTTAGTTATCCTTTACCAAGTAAAGTAAAAGAAATTCAAGTAAGTTGGAAGTCTACTTCTATTCACAAGTTCTAATCCTCTCCTTGGAAGGATTAGCGTTAGTGACTAGAGAGCCAGCCAACAATAAACCCAATTACAATTAACTCTTGAGTAATTCAACTCAAGGGTCTCCAAATATTAATCAACTCCAAAATCAAGTTGTTAAC